>NC_058404.1:38075034-38375034 GCF_002201575.2 Neomonachus schauinslandi
GAGAAGAGAAGAGAAGAGAAGAGAAGAGAAGAGAAGAGAAGAGAAGAGAAGAGAAGAGAAGTGAAGGAAGGGAAGAGGAGAGAAGGAAGGGAAGAGGAGAGGAGAGGAGAAAAAGAGAGAGAAAGAGAGAAAGAAGAAAAGAAAGGAAGGAAGGAAGGAACTTATTTGTTTTTCTTTGTTTTCACATTAATATCCACTTAATATGATTGTTGTTAGGATAAATGAGTTAATTTGTGTCAAGTCCTTAGATTAGTGTAAGCACATAGTAAGCTTACAAATGAATATTGCCTACTATTATTATTATCATCCTTATCATTCTTACATCCATTGATCTATATTGGCATTCTGTGTAAGGCTCAAAAGCCAGCGGTTACAATGACAGAAGGGTCACAGAACATGAGCTTATCTTGGTTTGCCTGTCACTTCTTCACCCAGGGGAGCCTGTCCAGGTAGCGACATCTACTGAGCAGACGTGCTTTTAGCTCTTAGAATGCCACTGCCCCTGTTAGAA
This sequence comes from Neomonachus schauinslandi, assembly GCF_002201575.2. Lineage (NCBI taxonomy): Eukaryota > Metazoa > Chordata > Mammalia > Carnivora > Phocidae > Neomonachus > Neomonachus schauinslandi. The sequence continues at coordinate 38,075,546 of NC_058404.1, forward strand.
AACACATACTTAAGTGCCCAAGTATTGAGTCTGAACTCAGTGTTTGGTTTGTTAGAAATAAATTACTATTGCTTTAAACTTAAAAAAAAATGGTTTTGTTCTAATCTTTAATTTAAAAAAATTCACAACAAGGAACAACATAAAAAATTAAATTGGGGGTGCCTAGATGGCTCAGTCAGCTAAGCATCTGTCTTCGGCTCAGGTCATGATCCCAGGGTCCTGGGATCGAGCCCCGCATCCGGCTCCCAGCTCAGTGGAGAGCCTGCTTCTCCTTCTCCCTCTGCAGCTCCCCCTGCTTGTGCTCTTTCTTTCTCTCTGACAAATAAATAAATAAAATTTTCAAAAAAAATTAAATTGATGTTATCTGTTTCTATTTCTGGGTGTTAAAAAATAAGTTCAAATAATATGTGATGGGGGCACAGGAAGAAGGGAGAGGTGGGAAAGACAAACTTACCAGTTCACAAGAAACAGAAGAGCACAGAATGAAGAAAAACAAAGACTGATGGTTGGACAGGGATTAAGAGGTACAAACTTCCAGTTATAAAATAAATAAGTCATGGTGATGTAAAGTACAGCATAGAGAATATAGTCAGTCATATTGTAATAACTTTGCATGGTGACAGATGGTAACTGGACATTTCATGGAGAGCATTTCCAAATGTACATAACTGTCGAATCATTATGTTGTACACCTGAAACTAATATAATACTGTAAGTCAACTATACTTCAACTGGAAAAGGTGGTACCAGATATTTGTAAGTGTTCCCTTTCCCAAAAGTAACATGTCTAGTACGTAAAATAGAACTTAGGAATCTAACCTGCTCATTTTAGAGAGAAGAGTTGTTCTTTAACAGGATTCCTCCCACTCAGATCATGCACCCTCTTTTCCATGTTTTGAGCCCCAGGTCATGTACTTTATCTTCCTGGTGAAGTCCTTCCTGACTATCTCCATGCAGACATGTTGCGGTCCTACTATTTCTTAGAAATCTTAATTTCTCTTCCTCATTACTTCCTTTCTTTCCTTGAGTCTCCAACTTATTAGTTACACATTGTACATACTATTCACTTATAATCTTTTAAATTATGAAACATTTCAAGGATGCAAGAAAGTCTAGAGAAGAAATAAAACAGAACCAAATACCCACTATCCAGATTCATCAAATGTTCATGAGATGTTATATTTGCTTCAGCTCTTTGTTTAAACATATGTAGTAAAAAATCCATTTGGGAGGTTATACTCCAATCACAGTGTAGTAGTTATCTCTGAGAAAGGAGGGAGTTGGGAAGCAATCGGATGGGGGACAGGGGCTGGGAATTGAGCTATTAACTGTCTTAGAAAAATTGATAGTGACAACAAAAACATCCCAGAAATTGGTTTCTGTTCCCCCTGCACACTCCACCCTCACCCTTCTGGATTTAAGGATCCGACTGTTTCTTTTTCTCTTGCTGAGGCTATCTGGCATGGTGATGCGGCTTCTCCATAATAAGTTTTGTCTTAACAACCCGTTTGAGTGCAAGCTCCTGGAGGGTAGGGGCCATATCTTACCCACATTTGTCTTCTACTCAACACAGAGCCATATGGAACACATTGGAGGCTTATCCCATTTCATTAAACCATGTAGTTCCTGTGAATATGGCATATGCAGCTCATTTTTAAAAAAATTTTAATAAGGGTTTCTCTCTCAATTTATTAACTTTGCAATGTCTTCATTTACCATCTCATTCCAAATCTTCCCAAGAATGTTTTGAGTGTAGCAAGTCAAATTTACATATGATCTCGAACTTGTTTCCAAGGGATTCCCATTACAATAAGGATGAAAAATTGCCTAAGGCAGTTTTCAAACCCATCTGCACATACCAATCTTTAGGGATTCATTAGACACATTTTCTTTGCTTATTTTGAAGATAAACTATTGCAACGTCTCCATGGTGGGGCAGATGTAATCTTCCCTGGCCGGATCCACTGCAGATGCTTAGCTGCATGGTAGAATTGAATGTCTCAAAGGGCAATAATTCTTTCTATCATTTTTCATTAAAGTGCTTGGAGCGCGAAGTTCCTAAAGGAATAATTATTTGAAATCTGGCAAACCATTTTTGTTCACCCCCGTGAGTTAACCTTGAGCACTCCACTCCAAAGCCAGCCCTTGACAGGATTTTGTGGGATTTTCGCCTCACACCTTGGAACAACTGAAATGTCTTAGGAAAACCACATTTCCAAAGTGAGATTTCCCAGGCTGGGTGCAGAGACACGAGAGGCTCTGATCACCATGCGCGAGGGTGGGCAGATTTGCCAGATGGGGAATGGAAGGGGAAGTGGGGGAGGGGGGCAACCCTTGTGTGTGCTTCTCGAAACTGCTCTCTTTTCAAACCTTGACTTCCTATAGGTTCGGGAAGAGTCAAACAAAACTTATTATTCTAAACTCCAGGCTCTAGTGACATAATCCAGCTCCTATGCACAACCTCCGTTGGAACCAGACTCCTTGGTCCTGCCTGACCAGCAGAACCTCCTAGTCCAAATGCAGTTTCTGTGGCCAGAGCTAAAGGTCCCTTGATCTGTAGCCAGATGGAGGCAGAGGCATGATCAGGGTCTGTGGAGGCAGGAATGATGCACTCCAGGTGGCCTCATCCTTTTGGGTTGGGCCCGAACACGACCTGTTGGAAGCATTGGAAGGTTCTCTGGCAGAGCCGCACACTCATCTGTGCAACTCCCCAAGGAGATTTCAGTTCAGTTGGTGTATTAAAGTCTCTTTGGTTCCAACAATTCAAACTGCTCTGGCTAGGGTAAACCAAAAAGAGAACAGGATGGATGAAACCTGGGTTGGCTCAAGGAAGAAGAGACAGTTGAATGCCCCAGGTCTGCGGGGGCTGGAAACCACCCAGCCCCAGAGGCCTCATGGACTTCTCTCTGGAGATGCTTTGTCCAGAGGAAATGAAATTCTTCATAAACTAACTTCAAATTTTCTAGTAACCACATACTAACTTCAAATTTTCTAGTAGCCACATCTTCAAAAGTAAAAAGAGATAGGAAGAATTCACCTTAATGATATATTTTAACTCAGTATATCCGAAATATTATCATTTCAACATAGAATCAAGGAATTGCTAATGAGATATTTTAAATCCCTCTTTCCAGACCAAGTCTTTGAAGTGTGCCCTCTTCACTCGCAGCCCATCTTGATGTGCACTAACCACATTTCAAGGGCTCGGTAGTCACATACGGGTTCGCAATCAGGCAACACAGCCCCAGAGTGTTGCCATGGATGCAAATTATTACCAATAATATCTGGTATCAACGGATCTCACCTCAAAATTCCAAATTTCTGGGAGACAGAGATGTGACTGAGCCAGCTAGTGTCCTGGATCGATTAGCCAATGTAAGGCAGGGCCACTCTGCACAGATGCAGAGAAGGAGGGTCAGCGGCCAGAGCCCACCTAGGGTGGGCACAGGGATGTTTTTAAGTCCCCTGGGTAATTTAAGATGGAGCAGACATTGGGAATCACTATTATCCTTCCTTTTTTCAGATGAAGAACTGAGGCCCAGAGTGTTCATCTAACTGGTTCAGACACGGGCCTTTTTTCCCTGTCATGTTGCTATAGCTTTAGAAGTAAGAGGCGAGTCACCTTGAGGTCTATTTCTCCATCACTAAGGAGTCCTCAGTGAATGCTCTCAGCCTCCCAGGGAGGGCTGACCACATCAGCACTTTTAGGCCACTGTCAGGCTGAAGGCCTCAGGGTGCCTCCCCTCAGCTTTCCCTCTCTTTTAGTCAAGTCGTGTTCCGGTAAAATGACATAGTGGAGGAGGCAGGAGCTCTGATTTGTGGTACTTACTAATTTCTGTGGTGTAAATGCTCCCCCTGTGGCCAGTTTCAAGCGACCAACAGTTTCAAGCCATCAACCTGCCTGCAAAAATCTTGAAAATTTAATCATCAAGTCTTGTGACCCAGCACCAGCTGGACCCAACATGCCCCTGCCGCAGAACCAAAACATTTCTTCGTCTGTGCCATGCCCATCCTCTCCCTTCTCCCTGGTATGGACTCTGGCTTCAGAGCCAGTCAGAACACAGCCTGCCTCCTGGGTCAGTCTCTCTTTCTCCAGAGGACTTCTTTGACATTTGAGCTAGTGTTAGCAAACTTACAGGTTGGTGGTGAGGATCAGAGAAACCCTTGTGAAGAATGCACGTAGAAAGTACTCTGTAATTGCCACTGTTGGTGTTTTCCCATTTCAAATTTTCAACAAGCAAACAGGCAGCTAGCCAGGACTAGAGCCCGCATTTGCACACAGAGAAGTCCCTGCAAGGATTTCAAACTAAATGACCCAAACTGTCCAGTTCACTATGGCGTAGACACAGAAGGCACTTCTGATCTTCGTGTGTATCCTCGGGAGCGACTGGCGGGGAGGAGCATGGGAGTGAGAAATGAGATTTCGCTATGAATTATGATGACACAGAAATGAAAAATAATATGAGGTCCCGCATTAGTTCCTAGCAATGCTGTAAGGAAGCACCACAAACTGGGTGGCTTCCAATCATAGAACTGTATTCTCTCCCAGATCTGGAGCTAGAAGTCCAAAATCAAGGTGTCAGCAGGGCCATGCTCCTTCCAGAATCTCTAGGGGTGGATCCTTCCTTGCCTCTCCCAGCTTCCCCAGGAACCTCTTGCCAGATTTGTGAGGCTACCTCAAAGTGGTATTTTTTGGCAACTGATCGTGCCCTCCAACCCTCCACTGGTGAAGTTTCCAAGGGGAGTGGACAAGAGGTGTAGGGAGCAGGATGCTATGAGAGGGAAGCACCTTATGAAAAGGTTAACACATGAGTTGGTCATGGAAAAAAGGACCATTTCATGTGCACTTTAGACCCTCTTCCTTCCTTCCAGTCACCACTTGTCTCCTGCCCCTTCAGGAAAGACGGTTCACACACCTAAAGCACTTTGCTGGCTGGTGACAACTTAAAGAGGAAAGAGGCTGCCCAGAGCCCACCAGGAAGAGGGAGCCCCTGTCCCGAAGCTCCAGAGGATGAAGACAATGTGTGGTGGCTCACAGTCTGTCTGGGGTTACCTAGTGGAGAGGGACTCTTCCAAAGGGATTGCTCTGGAGGGACACAAGAGCTCACCTGTGCTTTCCCGGTGTACATCGCAGAGGCTAAGTGGTGAAGGAGACGGTGGGACCCCCCTTATCTACTTCTTGCTTAAGTAGATGGAAGTGGCAAAGTCTTCAAAGCACATATTTACAATACCCAAAGCAGGCAAGGGTGACCGTGGCTGAGGGGGCAACAATGGGGCTGTGGCTCTGAAGGAGGGAGAAAGGTGGCATCTCTGCCTCTGCCCTGCGCTGTGGGAATTCGGGCAACCTCCCCGCCTCTGCACCTCCATGTCCTTGCCTAGTTCCTCCCCATCACTCCACAGATTGTTCTAAGACCTCTCCAGCCCTGGGATGCCACGGTATGCCCCCCATCACCCCTGGACTCTGTGCCGGCTGTCCTGCAGGAGCTGACCGGCCTCCCAACACTCCCACTGGCCTCCGTAAAGGGAAGTTGGGGAGCGCAGCAGAAAGCAGAGTCCCTCATGATAGATTTCCTATTTCAAATCTGGATGCATGTCCCTAAGAGAGCTTCAGAAGCAAGATGGTCACCAGGGCCTGTTCCCCTCCTCCACGCACCCCACCGCAATATCCTGCTGGGCCTTTTCCAAGAGCCTCTAGATTCAACAGCTAATGAAAGATAAAGGTGGGGAGAGGCTGCTCTCCCTGCCTCTGCTCTCAGCCTGCATTCCTGTCAGCCCCTGGAGCAGCGCCAGGCAGTGACTAATTACCCCCTTTTCCCACTCTTCATTCTCTTCCCCCTGAGGCAAACAAAATCCTTCAGGCTTTCAAAGTTCTTAGAGAAGGCATAGTCTTTAGGGCTTTTTCTGTGCAGGGATCAGGATAAGAAAAGGAAAAAACATCCCAAGGCCTAAACAATGAAAGCCTTTGTTGCTGGCCAAACTTGGAGGGGGGGGGGGCGGGGGGGGGGGGGGGGGGGGGCTCCCTCCCTGGGCCGGGCCACTGGGCCAGGACTGGGTGAGGTTTGCAGGCATTTTGAACCAAACTGACTCTTCCTCATCAGCCTCATTTACCTGGGAAGGAGTGTGGGGAGGTTATTTTAAATAGGTCTAATAAGTAAGAATTGATTATAACTCCTCCCTGGCACTGACTGTGCTGGGACAAAAGGAAAGCACCTGGTTGGGGAATGTCTAGTGCTTTACTTTTTAAAATCACCTTTTACTTCCCTTGCTCTTCCTCCACTTCAACATTTATTGAGCACCTACTCTTGGCAGTTCTCTCCTGAGGGAGCTAAAACTACAGACCCTGCCCAGGAGGGCCTCAGAGCGGATGAGCCCTGAATTACTGGAGGAACTGTAATGGACTCCCCCAAGGAGGTGCCTTGCAAGACACTGCTGATTCTCTCAGGACCCATCCCTACCACCACTCTGTGCTAATAGGCCTGTAACTAGATTCAGTTCCAAATGCTCTGAGACCCATGTTGTGGGTCAAGGCCAAAAGCCATCTGCTGGAAGAATTTTCTCTTGCTCAGGGGATGTCAATCTTTGTTCCATTCAGTCCTTCAACTGATTGAATGAGACACACCTGCATGAAGAAGAGCACTCTGCTTTACTCAAAGAGTCCACAAATTTAAGTGTTCATCTCGTCCAAAAACACCTTCACAGAAACATCCAGAATAATGACTGACCCAATATCTGAGCACCATGGCGTGGCCAATTGACACATAAAATGAACCATCACAAGTCTACCCCTTGTCCACTTGGAGCTCATACATATCTCCTTAAACCAAACAATCCCCAAATGAAGTTAATAACAAGGTGACACTTCCACTTAACATGATATCTTGCATACAACCAGAAATGCACTAACCCCTTCCCCCAAAGACAATACGAAGTTCTTGCGTGACATTTATGCTTCTCCTTGATATCCTGTAACTAAATACTATGATGTAAAATTTTTTTTTTTAAAGATTTTATTTATTTATTTGAGACAGAGAGAATGAGAGACAGAGAGCATGAGAGGGGGGAGGGTCAGAGGGAGAAGCAGACTCCCTACTGAGCAGGGAGCCCGATGCGGAACTCGATCCCGGGACTCCAGGATCATGACCTGAGCCGAAGGCAGTCGCTTAACCAACTGAGCCACCCAGGCGCCCACTATGATGTAAAATTTACAATACATAAATACTATGTTATAAAGTCAGTATATCTTATGTTACATGATACAGGGATACCTGCACACACACACACACACACACATATTCATAACAAAATAAGGAGGAAATAATTACACTCCTCATTCTGTAACTGGTCACATGGTCATGACTGGTATTTATGACTATCTTCTTTCAATTACCATTCTTTGTTCCCTTTTCCCTCTGCAAGCACCTCACTTGGTTTTGGTTCTTTACCTGTGGACCCAAACCTTCCTTCCTGGAGGCTCTTGGCCATTAGCAGCCCTGCCTGGATTGGGCTATTTTAGTTTCCCACTGACCTTAATCACAGGGCAGGGTAGTACTAGGAGACACTCTAAAGGAGCTCCTATATTTCAGACATACTCTTCCTCACCACCGTTGTGGAGCAGAAGTCCAATTGCTCCTTGGTGGTCAATCCTTTAAAAAAAGTACCCATCCCTGACCCCACTGCAGAAAATTGAGAGCTTGTCTGTGGTGGTGGGGCCTAGGTAATCGAAGCCTGAAAGATCTTTCTAGTGATCATAATATGTGTCCAGAGCTGAGATCCATTAACCTCATGGGAGAGGCAGAAAGGGAAACAGGTGGGGAGAATATGATGCAATTATGGCTGGAGTAGGTGGGCAGAAAGGACACATCATTCCTGCTGTGGATGCATTTGAGGAAGTCCTTGATGGGAACAAAGGCAGCATCACAAAATCTAACAAATTAAAGGTCCCCCTCAAAAATATGGGATAATTTGTGAAAGAATAAAATTAGCCTTCACTTGAGAAGTGTGAAGGGAGAAGAGACAATTACCAGGATCATGATTCAGAGGATAGTCCCACATTAGGCAAAGGATTTTTAAGCAAAGTCCCTGGAAGCTCCATTTTCTTCCAATACAAGAAGAAGCAGATACACTGGCCTGAGTTTTCTCCTCACAGCTGATAAGGCTTCTACACTATTGGCTAATAAGTATACTCAATTTCCCTATTACTCAAAGATATGGAAATTAAAACAAGACTCCTACCCATCAGGGTAGTGTTCTTGGCACACTGATAGGTGTGTGATTAAGGCAGCCATTTTGACACCACTGGGCCATTCTTCAGGCTATCAGGAATGCATATGGCTGCAAGTTGGAATGCCCTCTCCTGGGGGTAGGCTCCTGAGAAAGCTTGCATAGGTCCACCTGGCGATCACACACGCATCTCCAATCATGTGTGTTAAACACATCAGACTAGGTGCATGTGGAGAGGGGATGGGAAGAGAGATGAGGAATGAAAGGAAAAAATTAACCTAAAAACTTAAAGTCAGATAGGAGCCTTGTAAGACCAGTTATGGTAGCATGCCATGAACTCCATGCTATGGAGTATAATTAACTAGATACTCTCCATCTGAACTCCAATTTACTTACTTAATTAATTGCTTCAACTCAGCTTCTCAGGGCCAGTTCATCCCTTGGCACTGACAAAAGGCAAGTCTGAGCCTTCCGGGCCAGGGCCAGTTTCAACCAGGCCTGCCTCAGATGATGTAACTATAGATCATGAATGCAAATCATTTCTACAGGTAATATTTTTAAAAATCCTGTCATTCTGATGAGTGGAAAACGGACAACCAGATCTTGGAAGATACACAAGAATTTAAAAATTAGAGCTTTCCTTAAAAGGCAAATGTTCTTTGTAAAGTGAAGATCTAGCACCCCCTGTTGATGCCCAAGAAATCCTGAACTGTCATAAGATGGGGCTCAGTAATGAGGCTGGCAGAATTATGACCTCCCCCAAATGTCCACATCTTAATCTCTGGAACCTGTGAATATGTTGCCTTACAATGCAAAAGGGACTCTGAAGATGTGAATAAGATCAAATACCTAGGGATGGGAGAGACTATCCAGGATTGTCCTGGTGGGCCCCATGTAATCACACAAGTCCTTAAACACAGGGAACCTTTCCTGGCCATCATCAGAAAGGAAGATGTGACTGCAGAAGTAAGGTCAGAGAGATGTGCTGTTGATGACTTTGAGGATGGAGGAGGGGACCAGAGGCTAAATATTGCAAGTGGCCTCCAGGAGCTAGAAAGGCAAGAAAATGGATTCTCCCCTGGAGCCTTCTGAAAAGAATGCTGCCCTGCCAACATCTTGACTTTGGCCCAGTGAGACTCATCAGACTTCTGATCTATGGAATCATATGGCAATACATTTGTGTGGTTTCAGGCCACTACGTCTGTCATAATTTGTTATAGCAGCAACAGAAAACTAACACAGTAAACACAACTTGACCTAACTTGATCTAGACAATCTAGAGTTAGCTTTTTTTTCCTTTCTTTTTTCTTAACTTTTCCTGCTAAAACCCTACAGAGTCTTCAGGAGTGTGATTCACATGAGTCAGGACTGTGGGAAGTTCACAGAATGTTAGAATTGGAAGCCATCACAGAAGTAACCCAGTCCAACTGCCACCCAAAGCCAGAATCTCTCCTACAGCATTTTTGACTGTTGGACGCTCAGCCTCTGCTTGAACCTCAGGAAGAAAGCTGTAGCTTCAGGTCCACCCACGTCTACATTACTGAATTTTTTCTTCACAGCTGACTTAGTTCTGCTGTAAGAAAATATTCCTCAGGACAAAGTCTGTGCATTGCTTGAGGGCTCTATTAGAAAGTCTTTTCTTGCTATGAACCAAAATCTACTGCCTTAAAATGCCCATGTTTTGGCATTACTTGTACCCCTAAGGCAACATAGAACAGAAGACACAGGGTATACACAGGGCCTTACAAAGATTGGGTTCAGAAAACAGGCTAGCTGGGGCGTCCGGGTGGCTCAGTCGGTTAAGCATCTGCCTTCAGCTCAGGTCATGATCCCAGGGTCCTGGCACTGAGTCCCACATTGGGCTCCCTGCTCAGCAGGGAGTTTGCTTCTCCCTCTCCCTCTGCCTCTCCCCCTGTTGGTGCTCACTCTCTCTCTCTCCCTCAAATAAATAAATAAAATCTTTAAAAAGAAGAAGAAGAAGAAGACAGGCTAGCAAATTATTGAACTACCATTCAATTCAAGCCAATTCAATTCCATAGATGTTCATTGAGCACCTATTTTATGCCAAGCATTCTGTTTACTACTGTGAATATATTTATGAACACATAGACACAACCCCTGCCCTACTGGAGCTTATGGTTTAAGTGAAACAGATAGTGAATAGATACTCACAAAATAAAAATATAAATACAGATCGTTCTATGAAAGAAAGGTGCAAGTATTATAAGCATGTATAACAGGTACTTGACCACTTGTCAAAAGGGATCCCACCCTGAGGTCCAGATCTAAGTTTGAAATGAAACTTCCTCTTGTCATTAGACAACCTTTTGAGTTCTCAAAAGTTTAGATGGATATAAAGCTATCAATGTAATGTGACTATAATATGGTAGTTTGAATTCAGGTGCCTGTGATGTGTTTAATATAAAGGGATAGCTGCCTTAGCTATGCCTTTTTGATGGATTTGTCATATTATTTTGCTTAAGGAGCCACTCCCAAAAGTTAGACCATCTTTTCTGTACTTGCACACCCCATCATGTCACCACATGCTCTCCCTGGCCTGACTTGAATGGTTACTTCAGAGAAGAGTAGAACTCTACCCAGCAGATCATATCAAGGGGCCCCTGATAACTACTTGGGTCATCCTGAGACTATAAGACATCCACCCATCTCTGATGACCTTCTGGGACATAAAATAAGAGTCTGTCCTTCCCCTGGCCAACTTGAGAACCCATTGCTGTATATTTGTGTATTAATCTATATATCTATATAATTAATATTATCTATAGTAATATAGCTAACATTGTTGGTGAGAGAGGATCACTACATTATGAAAATAGGTTCTATTTGCTAAGATGCTGCTATAGACTGAATGTTTGTATCATCCCAAAATCTATGTGGAAACCTAATATCCAATGTGATGTATTTGGAAGTGCAGCCTCTGGAATGTGATTGGGTTATGACGGAGCCTCTATGAAAGGGATTATAAAGGAGACTCCAGAGAGGTCCCTCACCTCTTCTACCATGTGAGGACACAAGAAGACAACCGTCTATGAACCAGGAAATGGGCTCTTGCCAGATACCAAATCTGCCAGCACCTTGATCTTGGACTTCCAGCCTCCAGAACTGTGAGAAATTGATGTCTGTTGCTTATAAGGCACCCCGTCTTTGGAATTTTTTTAAAGATTTATTTATTTATTTTAAAGAGAGAGGAGCAGGAGAGAATCTTCAAGCAGACTTTCCACTGAGCACAGAGCCCAACACTGGTTTTGATCTCACAACCCATGAGATCATGACCTGAGCCGAAACCAAGAGTCGAACCACAGACTGAGCCAACCAAGAACCCCTATGGAATTTTGTTATAATAGCCCAAAGAGACTAAGATGTTATTTTTTAAATGTCCATCCCTAAAAAAAAAGAAAAAAAAACCAGCCTCAAAATATATAAAGCAATACAAAAGATCAATGTTCAGGGAGAAATAAAAAGCTCATCATCATAGTAGAATATTTAAATATATCTTTTTTAGTTTTGAATGATCTAGAAGACCAGAAAATATATATCAAGAATATAGAAGATCTGTAAAACTCAATTTCAAAGCTGCGCTCAACTTTAGAAAATACATATTTTTCCCCCTCAAGAATGCATGGTAGATTTCCAAAAACTGATTATGAGTGATATCATAATCTCAATAAATTTCAAAAAATAAGTGGCATGTGGACCATGATTTCGGAATAAAACACAATTAGGTTAGAAGTCAATAGCAAATTCTTAACTACAATAACCAAAAGTTCATCAATACAGAAGTGAAAGAATATACAATAAAATATTATATAGCATGTGATAGTACAAGGGTCTGCAAACTTTTTCTATAAAGGGCCAAATAGCAAGTATATTTAGACTTTGGGGACAGTCTCTACCACCATTACTCAACTCTGCCTTCACAGTTCTAAGGCAGTGGTAGACAATATATAAATAAAAGGGCATGGCTGTGTTCCAATAAAACTTTATTTATGGAAGCTAAAAACTGAATTTCACATGTCATGAAAGCCTTATGACTTTTTTTTCAATCTATTAAAAACTTTAAAAACCATTCTCAGCTCTTAAGCCATGCAAAAGGCAGCAAGCAGGCTGGATTTGACCCATAAGTCACCATTTGCTGACTGGTGATACAGATGAGTCTTAACAACATGATTATTAGGTTAAGGGAAGTCCAAAAGATTACATGTAAATGAGACTCTTTTGGTAAATCAAAGTTAAAAATGCAAATAAAAAATTATACACACACATATATTTACATGTCTACATGAAACTATGCCCATAGGGTTAATGAAGGTAAAACTAACAGAAAAAAATTATACACACACATATATTTACATGTCTACATGAAACCATGCCCCATAGGGTTAATGAAGGTAAAACTAACAGAAAGTTCAAAGCTTGTTTTTCAGAGAACTGTTTCTCCCTAATCAGCTACTGTGTCTTTTCAGTCTCTGCAGAAACCTGGACTCAAGGTCAGCTGATAATGGTTCCAGCCTATGAACAAGCAAGGCCCTGCATTCCTTACCAGAGAACCTATCCAGTTTATACCAGTTCTTAGAGCAGACTCATAGCCCCTAAGATAACCTCCTGACATCAGGGGCTGAATTTTTCCTCATTCTAGTGTTAAGTTTCCACCCCAAAATGAACATGGGATATATGTTTCATATATGTTTGCTCCATCTTTCCTCATGAATAGTTATAAGTTTCCCTGCCCTTTTCATCAATATGTATGTAATCTACCCTGAGTTCCCCCTTTAAAGCCCCACTCCTTAACCCAGAATCTCAGAGATGGTCTTTGGACATCAGTCCACCGTCGTTCCAGGGTGCCAGCCTCCTGAGTAAAGCAACCCTTCCTTTCCAACCAACACTTGTCTCTGGAGAATTGGCTTTGCAGGGGCAAGCAGCTGAACTTGGGTTTCAGTAGCATACAGACATTGCTCTGATGCCTCTCCTTGCCAACATCCGATCCACTGACCACAGAAACAGGACCATTTTATTACCAGCCATGAGGAGCTCAGGCTACAAAGTACACAAAAGTAAGGAAATGACTATGCATATGTATACTCATTAGGAATATTTACCACAAGAAAAGCACACAATGAATGCAGGATTACCTCAGGTGAAGGGAAGCAAGGAGACACAGAATGGGAAGACCATGGATGAAGACCTGGCTCTCATTTAAAAGGGTGAGTTTGCAAGTGCTCATTACATCAAAAATAACTAACTGTATAAAAGTGAGCCATGAATAGTGAGAGTATGTGATAGAACAAAGATTATAATTAATCCAATTCTGTGTACCTGAGACCCACCAAAAGAAAAACATAAGAATTAGGTAGACTTGGGGAAAAGGTGTGTGGGAAAAGATAGGAAAAGTGATCCTGGTAGACAGAATCAGGTGTGCAAGAGCCTTGAGGAAGGGCCCAGGGAACCAGAAGAAGGCTGTAAGGTTGCCTCAGAGAAAGTGGTCTAGAAAAGGGATGGAGAGGTGGACGGGGGGCCAGATCACACAGGCCTTGGAGGCATCTGGGTTTATGTCCTAAGAGTCATGGAAAGCCACTGAAGAGTCACGAGCCAAGGAATAACATGAGCAGATCTGCACTTGCTAATGATCACTATGCTGCAGTGGGAGAGCCAGTTACAGGAGCAAGGGAGTGGGCACTGGGGACCAGGAGGTTGATAGTGAGGTCAAGGCCTGTGGTCTTCCTTATTTCTGACAATCTCTGTAGCCTACTAGATGGGATTTTCCTCTGCTCAGGCCTCTCTTGACTTCAAGGGCAAAAGAAATGACCTTCACTAGACCCAAGGTTTAGAAATGGTGGGTGCAGAAAGCAAATGGTGCATGATACTTCACCTCTAGTTTTGTCTTTTTCCATCAACAGTGGCAATCGAAGATCAGCTCTCTCAATTCCTTAAGGGCAGCCCTTCACACTAATATGTGGGTTAATTGTCTTTCAATGGCCACATAGTCTCACAGTCTAACTTCCCATGGATCATGAGGAATACATGTCCTTTTTATTCAAATGACATGGACTTTTTTGCCAAATCTACCACTGTTGTACTGAAGGAGCTTGGCCCTCCTTCCTGGTCTATTTTCTCCACTCAGAGACCCCACAGGGGGTGCTAAGCATGAAAGCCTTTGTTGTGTTGGAGCCACTCCCAGATAGTGCTCTCTAACCACCAAATTTCTCTCTTGTAAATGGGGAGTAGAGGGAAGCCATTTTTGTTCATCCCATTATAGGTGCAAGTTCTTTTTTAGGAGAACTTCAGTCTCAGCAGAGAATGAGGAAGGATAAGATAAGGAGGGATAAGGATGCTAAGCTGACTTCGATACACAGAATGCTGATTATGTAAGCAGATGTATCTGAAACAGAGAAAGTAAAAGCTTGCCATATCTCCATGGCAATCAGCATGGAAACCCAATGGCACTCTTTGTCTTTTTGGTGCAATTGTCATCCCATAACAGATAAAATTGTTTCTCACAAACAGATCGGTTAAGGTAGGAGTAAATTGATCTACAGCGAGTGTTTACGGTCAAAACTCACCAATACTGATGTCTGGGGACTTGGTGAAGACTTCAGTGGACGCTTGCCTAAGGGAGACTACGTGTCATGGGAAAGAGGCTATAGCAATGGGTGGCAGATGGGTTAAGGGAAATTTCATAACTGAGTGCCTGAATGACTTTTACATATATACCCTGAAAGGTTAAGAAAGTGATAAAACTCGATTTATAGATGTAGGGCATAGGGAGTTTTCTTCCACACTCTTTCCACTAGCCCTAAATAGAACTATTTACAGGGCACAGACAGATGCTGTGATCTTCAAGGCCCAATGAGATGGGTCTGTGCGGGCACCATGTCCCCAGCCCCTCTCCCCTCACAGGAGAGAATCAAGGATTTGAGTCTTCAGCTTGCTTCCTGTCGAAGGCTATGTTAGTGTGCCCATCTCTGATACCAGCCATGTGGGTGAGGGAGTTCACCATGAAGGATTAGATCTGGTTGAGGAAGACTGTGCCTTCCCTCTGTGTAGGGCACTGCACCTGCCAACCCAGGAAATGGAAGTGGTTGACAATACAGGAGGTCAGGGCTCAGGCCAGGGAATAACTAGTTGCCTGATATTAAAATATCTTATCTAGTGACTCCCCTATTCACATTCAATCCACTGATTAAAGAAAGAGAACTATTCTATTACCAGCCACAAAGATCTCAGGTTACAACTTACACAAAGGTAATGAAATGTCCAACTCATTCAGTCTTGTTGCCTTTAGTAGCTTATTACCCCTATGAAACCAGGGGTTGTCTGGTTCATGATAGTTTTCCCTTGGCCCCCATGAAGCCCCAGTACCACAGCCCTGGCTCCCAGGGACACCCTGCACCCCTGGGTGGACCCAGATCCACCTTCAAGTCCAATCCAAGTCTGAGCTGTCTCTCTGCAGCCCCCCAAGCCCTGACCTGGCTTTGTTTCTTTCCCTAATATCCATCCAAGACCGTCTTTCCTAAGCACTGCATCCCCAGGATCTTACTCTATGCCTAGACACATTACTCTCAACCTTTGTTCCCTTCTTTTAAGTCTTCTCCAGCTGTCTTGCCTCTGGTCAATTAATGTATTAAAAGCTACTCTGGGGGCACCTGGGTGGCTCAGATGGTTAAGTGTCTGCCTTCAGCTCAGGTCATGATCCCGGGGTCCTGGGATCGAGCCCCACATCGGGCTACCTGCTGAGCAGGGAGCCTGTAGGGAGCCCTCTCCCTCTGTCTCTGCTTGTCGCTCCCCCTGTTTGTACTCTCTCTCTGTCAAATAAAAAATAAAAAATCTTAAAAAAATAAAAAAACTACTCTTGTTTACAGAGTTCCCATTTGCCTCAATTCATCTTCCTGTCTGGTTTTGTTTCTTCTGCAGATTCCTTTATTTCTTCATTCACACTCCCACACTTTCACAAATGTGGGCCTCCACTGAGTGACTGGGCCTCTAGGCCCTGTGCTAACACGAGTGTGCTGAAGAAGAGTGTCACTTTGGGTCCTTGCCCAGTCCCCATCTCCCTTTGGAAGAAAACTGCCCCTGTTCTCTAACTCAGGCCTCTGCCCAAAGAAACAGCCCTGGGTGGGCCTCTTGCTTGCTCTTTGGTTCCATGTAATTCCTTCCTCCTCCAGGTGGGCACATGACATCAGGGTGGACAACCTGAGAAAGCTCTGACCAAAAACAGCTGAGAGAGAACAGCACAATTAATCAGGACCTGACTCATGAACAGTTTGGTTGAGATGTATAGTCCATTTTCATTATTTATGGTGGTTATGTGCTATAAAGTTACCGTAAACACTGAATTTGCCAATACTGAACCATTGCTCCAAGGGAAAATACAGGGTTAGGTTCCTGTGAGCCTCTGATCACAGTTTCATCAACAAATCAATACATAACCTCATTATATGTCTATTTCTGTTTAGAAACACCTTATTTGATATATATTGTTGCAGCAATATATATTAAATTAAACAGCACTATAACGCATACCTGAACGAAGTTTATGTAATACAAATACTTTGTCCATGAGACACATCACAGCCTTCTTGCCCTAAGAACTATACAGCATTTCAGCGCTACCTTTGGAGGTCATTTTAAACAGTGAAATCACCAACAGAAAGCACAGATATGCCAAAAACATGGCACTTTACCGCAAAAAGGACACATACATAGAATGAGAACTCAGATGGGAACATGTGCATTAAGCTAGTCTAATTTTTCATTGCTCTGCGCATGTCCAAAAATGACTTCAAAAGCACCAAAGTATTGAATGGGAGGTTAAAAATAAATTTTAGTGAGCAGAAGATTTTGCAGATATGGAATTCATAAATTATAAGATTCAACCGCAGTTGGTTGCTTGCTTGCTTGCTTGGTTAACAGTAGGAGCAAAAGACACCAGTTTTCATATTCTAAGAGACTGTGGGAATCACAGAATTACGTAAGTCACAAGGCAGTAGAAACCTTGTGGTAACATCCTGCTATATGAGGTCTACTAAAAAAGTCTCTGTTCCTTGCAATCAAAAAGCCCAATCAGTCAGCATATATCTATCCACATATATGACTCTTGCATTGCCCTGGCAAGGAGACAGAGTTTTGATAAGGGTTGTTTTATTTCTAAAGGCCCTGGTAGAATAAAATTGGCACTTGAAGTCAATGGGACTGGTTATGCCACTTCTGGGTCATGTGACTTTGAGCTCTCTAACTCAGTTGTTTCATCTGAATGGGACAGATACCTACCGTC
This sequence comes from Neomonachus schauinslandi, assembly GCF_002201575.2. Lineage (NCBI taxonomy): Eukaryota > Metazoa > Chordata > Mammalia > Carnivora > Phocidae > Neomonachus > Neomonachus schauinslandi. Next base: position 38,093,055 of record NC_058404.1, read on the forward strand.
CAACTCCAGAGAGCTATCATGAAGGCCATGTGAGATCATTCTCATGTCCTTGTTATCTTCTGATCCAGCCCCTCATTTTTCCAGAAGAAGACTCCAGGGCTCAGCAGGAGGAAGCAATTTGCAAAAATGGCTAACAAAGGAAACTCAGAATGTTGACACTCCCTTAGGGCAACTCTAAACCTGCCAACCTCACTCTTCCCCAAAGAAAGAACAACGCATTCCACAGCGGTTTGGGCGAAGCTGTCCTGTTGCTCTTATGGGACAGCTTGTCTGCAGGCAGGCAACTCAGTGAGAAAATCAAGTTATTTGGTTTCCTTGCCCAGTGAAACAATATCCTTATTTTCCTGAATAAGCATAAATGGTCAGAACATGGGGATTAATGGTGTCACTGTCTACAGGAAGGGAGAGTGCTCAGACTTTTTCTCTCCCCTTGCAGCTGCAATTCCCCCCAAAAAGTCAGAGCAAGTTCTGGATTAAAATAAGCAGTCTCAACCTGGAGGGTGGCAGGAGGATGCAGAAAGAAACTTAGAGTAGCTCCCCCAAGCAATACTTCCTGGGGGCTACCAGCCCCATGTTTACACTCCTTTTCTCTGGCCTGGGAAATCAGTGTTTTCTCACAGTACATCCTGAAATTCAGATCCCCTGCCAAACAGTTGATCTCAAACCACTCTCATCTCTCTCTCTTCACTTCAGGACAGACTATTTGGGACATAAAGAGTAAAAGAAGATATTTTAGGGGAAGGGGGGAGGGGCAGACCTTTATTAAGCACCCATTCTACTATTTCATCAAACCACTCAATGTGCCAAGTATTATGACCACCATGTAATAGATGAAGCTCAGAACAGGTAATTGTCCATGGCCACACTGCTTGGAAGTGATGAGGTTAGGAGGTCAGCCCATTTGTCAAAACCTGGGTTGTCCCCACAGCTTCTTAAACTTTCTCAGGACTAAATGCCACTGGTGAGAAAGATAAATGAATCACACTCCCAGGTGATCTGGGCTCAGTGGACACAACCAGTGGTATTCAGTCTATATGGGACATTCTTTCTGATCCTTCACTGGGCAAACTCCCTCTCAGGCTTCCAATCTCAGTCAGTCATCACTTCCTCCAGGAAGCCATTGCTGATCTCCCAGGTCTGGGTTCAGTGGCCCTCCCATGTGCCTGTGTTGTACTGCTTGCTGATTTATCCGTATGGTCCCAAGAGATCAAGGACCATATCTGCCTCTGCATCTCCACCTCACAGCAGACTGCTCAACATAGTATAGCTGCCCAAAGAATACTTGCTGAGTAATTGTTGACTCTGGCTGACCTTTCTATCTCGTGTGTGAATTGCCTTTAGATAGAATAGCTCTCTTAGTGATAATCCAGCCACTGTAAGCACATTAATAACAGAAAACAAAGGGACGCACCCTTCCGTGTTAATCCCACACCACACCCATTGTACCCCATACTCTTTGCATTCCAGCTACACTGGCCCTCCTTGAATTCCTTAAACATGCTGCGTTCCCAATACCACAGGGCTTTTGTACATACTGTGCCTTTTAAATGCATCACCTACTCTTTCTCCAGATCTCTGCTTAGTCATAGGTCATGCTCTTACAGCAACATATGCCTCTCCCTCATATCATTTAGTACATGATCCAGGTATGATTGCTTGTCTCTCACACTGTGAAAGTAGGGGTGGAGCCTTTTTGTTTGTTTGCTTGTTTACTCTTATGTCTCTAGCATCTAGCACAGTGGCTAGCATATAATAGGAGTTCAGTACTTGTGCAGGAAAAAGGAAGTGATGTTTACATTGAGACCTGTGTGGGGCAAAGAGTATTCTAGGCTGGAGAAACAGTTTGAGCAAAGCTTTTGGAAGAGAGACATGCCATATTTAAAACTGAAGGAAGCCCAGTATGGCTGGACCATAGAGAATGAGGGGGAGGCTGATACATGGTGCGGTTATAGAGAGGCAGCCAAGGCCAGATGCTGCAGAGTCTTACACAGCATGTTAAGGCCTTGGACTTGATGCCAGGGATAAAGGGAAACCACCAAGGGGTTCTAAGCAGGTTGGTTTTTCTCCTGTTCCTTACAGGAACCCTACTAATCCATGTCATCACATGCCACCACACTTACAAAGCTGATCTTTGGGGTTTTTTTGGTTGTTTCTTTTTTTAAGATTTTATTTATTTAGTTGACAGAGAGAGAGAGAGCATGAGCAGGAGGAGGGGGAGGGACAGAGGATGAAGAAAAAGCAGACTCCCCACTTAGCAGGGAGCCTGACCAAGGGGCTCGGTCCCAGGACCCTGGGATCATGACCTGAGCCGAAGGAAGATGCTTAACCGACTGAGCCACCCAGGCACCCCCGAAGCTGATCATTTACATCCACATACACTAAGTGCCACCATGTTTAACTATGTCCATTGTTTTAACCTTCTAAGAGCATTTCGAGCCTTCACTGTATCTTGTCTTCCAGCTCAGTATCATTAGCAATTTGGGTGATAGAAAATAGCCCCACTGTTAAGAAATATTAGAAAAAACAAAGGCAGTAAGTTATTACAGGTCCCCCCTCCACAGCACAAATCCAGGTCCTGTGGTATTAAAAATTCCATTCTTAGGTTTCAAGGAATCTGACCACAGTCTGTCATAGACACAAGTTAACCAGCCTCAGCCCTCTGTATGCTCTAAGTTTATGTACTTGTCCTTTTATTTTTTTTTTTCAATTTCTCTTTCTGCCCCTCTAGTTCTTCCAAATTCTAGTTGTATGGAACAATATTTTAGGATAAGTGTGTGAGGAAGAAAAATTTCCATGCTGACTTCAAGTATATACACTAGCTTTCTTTTTCCCCAAAGGAATGTGTTTTGTTTTCTTTCTGCTATCGGACATGTTTCAATAAATAAATAGCTTGCTTTGTTTACATATATTCCCCAAAAACTCAGAAACCCAAAATTTGATAAGCATTTGGAACATAAGAAAAACTCCACTTGCTGATTCTTTGAGAGTGACAACGTCCTGGTTTGAATCAATTATCACTGGGAAGCAAGTTCTGCTTCTCTCAGACACAGTTAAACAGGATGAACCATGCTGGTAGCTTTTCATTATGTGTGTTATGTGTGTGTGTTTTATTTTACTTTTGATTTTTGAGTGTTTTCTTTTTCCCTTGACATCAGATCACATGTACAGCAGTAATGCCAAAATCGCCACATTACCATTATCCATTGTGAGCTATGAGATATATTTCAAACATCTAGAATGCAATTTTTGAAAAGATTTCCCCAAATCTGTGAATTTTTTAAAAATTCAATGTAAAGAGTTGTCATGTATTTTCATCGTTAGTTTATACCTGTAAGAAAACCGACACAAATTGGGGAAGAATGAAGAAGGGGAGAAAGGCAGTGGAGGAAAACCATTGTGTTTTCTCTATGGGTCTCATTCCAATCTTGAAAAACTAGTTGAAAAAGAAAACCAAAATTATAGAGTGGCTTTATCACACTGAGACTCAAAGAAAAACAATTCCTGCTTCAAAATAAGTAACACAACAGTAGAAGACGATGGCATTACAGACAGAGAGACCTGAGGCCCCCACCAAATGCTCAAGGCCTCTCTCCAGGGTCACACTGGCCCATTGGGTGTTTCAGCTTGTTGTCTACTCCTGATGGGCCCTCATTTCTCCATCAAAGATTGTGCCGAAACCCACAGATACTGAGCTGGGCCACTCCAACCCCACCACCACCCATTATCCCATAACACCAGCTTCAGAACAGGAAGAAGCCAAATCTGTGCCAACTTCTCAATAAATCCATCAGTTTCTGGTCATCCTGTGTCTTTTTCCAGTTACTTAGACCAACCATTTGTTTTGAACTCTCAACAAAGGTGGGAATTAAGTTCGCTGCTATGTCACTGGTGGGCTGGACCACACCCCATCTTTCTGAACTCTGTGGCCAATTCTCCCCTCTGCCACAGTCACACTCACAAGCACAGCCAGGCACATGCTGCCCAGGGTGGCTAGTCCTTTATTAGATCAGAGGCTGTGACCTCACTTCAGGAATTTAACAAAGGAACAGTCATCTAAAAGCAAAAATCTTCATTTGGAAGGAGACATGTTCTTCCTGCAACGTTTTTTAAGTCCAAAGAAGGTGCCAGAATGTTTTTTTGATTTAAGGTCAAATGTAGTTCATGAAGCATCCTCCACTGACCAATGGGAACTTGAAGCTGGTGTATCGCATGCCAAGTGCAACAGGCCCTGACACCACAGCCCCCTCTGTCTAAGGTCACAAAAGGTTCTAGAGAACAGTCCACGAATACCACGAAAAGACCCACGGGCCGAAGTCGGCTCCCAGCTGTTCATCCATAACGAGTCCATAAGGAAGCAAATTAACCCGGACTCCCAAACCGGCTTACTGCGCCCCCTCCCAGCCCTCACCTGGGGGTGGGGACTGACGTCGGGGACTGCCTACTCTGTTACCGTCCCACTGGTTAAATCCAGGTGCTCTGTTTATTTCAGAGTGCAAGAAAACACACCAAGAGCTTCAAACTTATGCTACAGACAGGAAACAGCACTCCAGAGACACCTATGTCTGAAACTTGAAGACTGCGCCGGGCGTCTTCTCAAACAGGGGCTGGTTTCTTCCCCGGCTGGGGCCCCTGTCTGTGCCTCTGGATAGACAGGGCACTTCTGTCTCCTCACCCTGGGCAGTTCAAGGCTCAGCTGGCTATACATTACATATTTTAAATGTACTTAGTCGTACTTTCTCCTTACATTTAAAAGCAGATGGTTTAAACTTGATCCCAGCCATGCTATCTCAAAAGAGTCCTTATAAACTGGCCATTAAAATCTCCCTAAAAAATGTATTCTAAATGCACCGCAAGGATAAGAGTGGTATCTGGGCAGCCAGAGAGAGGAGCTAGGGAAGGAAGGGAGGATTTTGAGAACAATAACAGCCTCATTAAATCTAATTACTTTCTAGCGCTTACTGAGACCCAGGGATGGAAAGAGAATTTGTGGATGGGATTTCTGAGTCCTTTGTATTAAAGTGACCCCCCTCTCACTCCTCTCTCACACCCAGGCACCGCATGCCTGTCTCCCACATCAACAGTTCTGGGGAGATTTTTAAAAACCAATCAACCAACCAAAAAACTTTTCTTTCTTCCTTGACACATTGGAAGTCCCTGCCTCTTCTGTATTTTCATGGGTGATATGGATCAGCAAGAAAATATCTCCTTAATGCCCAGTGTACACCTCCTGGCTCAGACTGGGATCCCAGGAGCTGTGTGCTCTGGAAAGCTCCGATATCAGCAGCCTGAGTCCCACTGTGAAACAAGCAGGCTGTGCGCCACCAGACCAAGCACTACCCCACCAACGAATGCAAGCAATGGAGAAAAGACTAGGAGACTGCCTGAAATGTAACAGTGATGTGTCCACCTCAGAGCCTTTGATTGTGAGCCTTAACAATCTAACAGTTTAAGCAAGGGGGGTTTGTTGGACTGAGGAGGAAAACATGCTGACCAACACAGAAGGGCAGATGCAAGGGCAGATTTGGAGAATTTCCGGAGAGAAAGCTGTGAACAGTCCCATTCTGTTGCTGACATCAGAATGAGTCATCTCCAGCTGACTTCTATTCCTGATATCTTTACTAACCATCCCAATTCCTGGCAGAGTCCATATGAATCACATACTTAGCCCTGTGGCTATGGGCAGGGTCCGGGGACTGACAGCCCAACCAGGACTCCGGTAGGGGGTGGGGGAGGGGTCCTAAGGAGGGAATGCTGCACAAGCAGAAGCAGCAGGTGCCCGTGACAAGAGCTGCCTCTGGGATGTCATGATTTTCCTGCTTTTGATACTTCTCTGGGATATCTAATTGTTTAGATATTAAACTCCTACTGTTTTGCAATTAAGTGTATATATATGTGTATGGCTCAGAGACTGCTTTAGCCTAGAGGGGTTCCATCCAGCACCGAAACGCTGAGTCCTAGTAGTAGAAAAAGCCTTACAGGTGACAGGTGCTCTACCAGTTCTGTTCAGTTAAAGTAGAGTAAGGAAAAGCTACAGAAAGGGAAGATAAAAGCCAACTACCTCCCATGTAGAGCAGTGCTATCCACCTGCAAAGACCCAGGACACATGACAACAAACCCCTGCCCCCAACACACACACACACACACCCCAACTCTATTGCTCTTCCCAGTCTCTTCAGAGGAACAGCTAATAGACCCACTTTGGGGAAGAATTTTTCTGTCTTTAATTTGTGCCTACAAATTAAAATACAAATAAATAAGGCAGAAATACAAATAAAATATGATACAAATAAAGCAGAGGCTAAGTCTCTCCCTCAGTCCACATCACTGTCTGCCCCTTGGAACAAAATAGAGCCTCATATTTGAAGGGCTGGTGTGTTGAACGAGGCAACTAGTGGAATGTGACGACGCCGACCTCTCTATTTGTGGACTCCCTCTAGCCCATTCAAGCTTATTTAGCAGAGGAGGCTTTCCCTCCACCTCTAGATGACCACTCAGCAAGGTAATGACTTGTCTCTGTTTGCCATTCACTTAGAAAGGGTCTCTTTGGAGAGAAACAGTTTGCACTAGTCCAAGAGAGCAGGTTCAGTTGCCCCTCTGGACAGCGTGCCGTGTAGAAAACCCACACAAGACAGCCTGACATTTCCTTCCAGGGTGACTGAGGCCGGTGTTCTTTCCCTGAAGGGAGTAACCATTGCCAAAACCAAGTCAAAGCCTGGCTAGTCTTTAAAGAATTTGAACTTGATTTTTTTCCCCCAGTCAAGGACTTGATCAAGACAATGATTTTATAGAGAGAGCAGAAGACATGAAGAAGGACACCTGAAGGAACAAGGAAGAGATAAAGAAGGGGTTTCATATAAAGGAAGGAAATCCTCCAGCTGCCACGGACGGGCACTCTCTGTTCCCATGCCACCATCCACCTGCCCCCACCCGGAGCCACTGAGGTCCCATCATCACCAACTCATAGGAACCCGAGCTCTGCAGAATTTATTCACGTTAAAAAAAATGCTGCCCCTTCAATGCAATCCCCATCAAAATACCATCCACTTTTTTCAAAGAAATGGAACAAATAATCCTAAAATTTGTATGGAACCAGAAAAGACCCCGCATAGCCAGAGGAATGTTGAAAAAGAAAAGCAAAGCCGGTGGCATCACAATTCCGGACTTCCAGCTCTATTACAAAGCTGTCATCATCAAGACAGCATGGTACTGGCACAAAAACAGACACATAGATCAATGGAACAGAATAGAGAGCCCAGAAATGGACCCTCAACTCTATGGTCAGCTCATCTTTGACAAAGCAGGAAAGAATGTCCAATGGAACAAAGACAGTCTCTTCAACAAATGGTGTTGGGAAAATTGGATAGCCACATGCAGAAGAATGAAACTGGACCATTTCCTTACACCACACACAAAAATAGACTCCAAATGGTTGAAAGACCTCAATGTGAGACAGGAGTCCATCAAAATCCTAAAGGAGAACACAGGCAGCAACCTCTTTGACCTCAGCCGAAGCAACTTCTTCCTAGAAACATCGCCAAAGGCAAGGGAGGCAAGGGCAAAAATGAACTATTGGGACTTCATCAAGATAAAAAGCTTTTGCAAAGCAAAGGAAACAGTCAACAAAACCAAAAGACAACCAACAGAATGGGAGAAGATATTTGCAAATGACATATCAGATAAAGGGCTAGTATCCAAAATCTATAAAGAATTCATCAAACTCAACACCCAAAGAACAAAGAATCCAATCAAGAAATGGGCAGAAGACATGAACAGACATTTTTCCAAAGAAGACATCCAAATGGCCAACAGACACATGAAAAAGTGCTCAATATCGCTCGGCATCAGGGAAATCCAAATCAAAACCTCAATGAGATACCACCTCACACCAGTCAGAATGGCTAAAATTAACAAGTCAGGAAATGACAGATGTTGGCGGGGATGCGGAGAAAGGGGAACCCTCCTACACTGTTGGTGGGAATGCAAGCTGGTGCAGCCACTCTGGAAAACAGTATGGAGGTTCCTCAAAAAGTTGAAAATAGAGCTATCATATGATCCAGCAATTGCACTACTGGGTATTTACCCCAAAGATACAAAAGTAGGGATCCGAAGGGGTACGTGCACCCCGATGTTTATAGCAGCAATGTCCACAATAGCCAAACTGTGGAAAGAGCCAAGATGTCCATCGACAGATGAATGGATAAAGAAGATGTGGTATATATATACAATGGAATATTATGCAGCCATCAAAAGGAATGAGATCTTGCCATTTGCAACGACGTGGATGGAACTGGAGGGTATTATGTTGAGTGAAATAAGTCAAACAGAGAAAGACATGTATCATATGATCTCACTGATATGAGGAATTCCTAATCTCAGGAAACAAACTGAGGGTTGCTAGAGTGGGGGGTGGGTGGGAAGGATGGGGTGGCTGGGTGATAGACACTGGGGAGGGTATGTGCTCTGGTAAGCGCTGTGAATTGTGCAAGACTCTTGAATCTCAGATCTGTACCTCTGAAACAAATAATGCAATATATGTTAAGAAAAAAAAAGAAGAAGAAGAAGGTAGCGGGAGGGGAAGAATGAAGCGGGGGAAATCGGAGGGGTAGACGAACCATGAGAGACGATGGACTCTGAAAAACAAACAGGGTTCTAGAGGGGAGGGGGGTGGGAGGATGGGTTAACCTGGTAGTGGGTATTGAGGAGGGCACATTCTGCATGGAGCACTGGGTGTTATGCACAAACAATGAATCATGGAACACTTCATCTAAAACTAATGATGTCATGTATGGGGATTAACATAAGAATAAAAATAAATAAAAAAAAAAATGCTGCCCCTCGGGCGCTCTGACCTGGAGCCCCTTCAGTCTGACCCCCCCTCACCACCATCTATGAAGACCTCGTTTGGGCTCGAACGCTGCTCAGTAACCCCAGCCACCAAAAGAGACACAGGGAGCAGTAGCTTCCCCTGAGCACATCCCTCAAAGTCATCACTTTTAAGGAGACGGGATGGTCCCCAAGGCAAGGAACACATTTGAAAAAGCAAGACCCTTTCCTTGGTGTCAGTTGTGATCTCCCCTTTCATTCATAATTTTATTAATTTGGGTCCTTTCTCTTTTCTTTTGGATAAGTCTGGCCAGTGGTTTATCGATCTTACTAATTCTTTCACAGAACCAGCTTCTAGTTTCGTTTATCTGATCTACTGTGTTTCTGGTTTCTAATTCATTGATCTCTGCTCTAATCATAATTATTTCTCTTCTAATGCATGGCTTAGGCATCGTTTGTTGCTTTTACTCCAGCTCTTTAAGGTGTAAAGTTAGTTGGTGAATTCGGGATTTTTCTATTTTTTTGGGTGAGGCTTGGATGGCTATGTATTTCCCCCTTAGGACCACCTTTGCAGTATCCCATAGGTTTTGGACCGATGTGTTTTCATTTTCATTGGTTTCCATGAATTTTTTAAGTTCTTCGTTGATTTCCTGGTTGACCCAAACATTCTTAAGCAGAGTGGTCTTTAGCTTCCAAGTGTTTGAATTTCTTCCAAATTTTTTCTTGTGGTTGAGTTCCAGTTTTAAAGCATTATGGTCTGAGAAAATGCAGGGAATAATCTCAGTCTTTTGGTATCGGTTGAGACCTGATTTGTGACCCAGTATGTGGTCTATTCTGGAGAAAGTTCCATGTGCGCTGGAGAAGAATGAGTATTCTGTTGTTTTAGGGTGGAATGTTCTGTATATATCTATGAGGTCCATCTCGTCAGTGTGTCATTCAAAGCTCTTGTTTCTTTGTTGATTTTCTGCTTAGATGATCTGCCTATTGCATCAGAAAGGGTGAATACCCAACTTTTGCATGAACATGAATGGGACTGGAAGAGATTATGTTAAGTGAAATAAGTCAAGCAGAGAAAGTCAATTATCATATGGTTTCACTTATTTGTGGAACATAAGGAATAGCATGGAGGACATTAGGAGAAGGAAGGGAAAAATGAAGGGGGGGAAATCGGAGGGAGAGATGAACCATGAGAGACTATGGAGTCTGAAAAACAAACTGAGGGTTCTAAAGGGGAGGGGGGTGGGGGGATGGGTTAACCTGGTGATGGGTATTAACGAGGGCATGTACTGAATGGAGCACTGGGTGTTATACGAAAACAATGAATCATGGAACACTACATCAAAAAATAATGATGTACTGTATGGTGACTAACATAACATAATAAAATTAAATTAAATTAAAAAAAGAAAAGAAAAGAAAAAGCAAGACCGTGAGGCACAGGGAGGAGTTCCTCAAACATGGTTGTCTTTCTTAGGGTGCTGTTTCACCCCCCTCCAGTGGTGCAGATCCCAACTCCTCTCCCCCAGCAGCGCTGCCGCTGGGTTCCCCTCCCCTCTGTGGACCACCGGGCTCACCTCTGTTCTTGCTCCCTCTCAGGCAACCACCACTGGGCTTCTGGGCCGCAGCAGGCACACCCACATCCGGTTCCACCATCTTGATGTCCTTTTCTACGGGCTAGTTGTGTCTCCTCATCTGAAGTGTAGACTCACTGAGGTTAAGGGTTGTATCCTGGCCTTTGATTATCCTCCACACACACCCCTCACCCCTCCAAGTCCGCCCAACTGAGCACATGGCGGGTCCCTTCAAAACTTCCCCCACACTCTAGCCTGTGGGCCCCAGGCCACAGCTGGAAGCCTGGCTCAGCGCTGTGGTGCCGAGAGTTTCAACCGGCCAAGTCACAAACCCCCACCAGAGTTGGGGTGACGCTGATTGTCCAGTTCTGTCCCTCCACGTGTCCTCAGCTCATTCCCTGTCTTGGCCATCAGATGGCACCACGGTTCCACAGGTCACCCAGGACTGTGCGGGCTGAAAGGGGAGATTCACCACCCTGCCGCTGCCCCTCCTCCTATGGAGTGTGCCACCCCGCGTAGACGGGAATTCCAGGCCCCATATGCTCTCTGGAGGGAGTCTCAGGACTCTCAGAATGTTTGGGACAGCACTCCTATTTCAGGCCGTGTCCTTCTGTGGTCTGGGGCTGGAGCTGTACCCCCCCCCACACATCTACAAGGGGCACGTTAATTGCCTGGCCCAGGAGGACGCAGCCCCTCTGAGCACTGAGGGCGATGGAGCAGGTACGCAGGGGCCCAGCAAAGCCCTCCAGGGGTTCTCGACTAGGGAGCCTCGGGGAAGCATGAGAAGCCCAGCTTTATCACTGAAATACTGCCTTTAAAGAATGTTCCAGATTCTCCAAATCCACAGGCTCCCTTCAACTCCATCTGCACCCCCCAGCTCCCCCTTTCCTGATTTGAGCAGGGGAGTCATCAGTATTCCCTGATGAAGGTCATGGTAGACAAAAGGAAGAAGGCACCCAGAGGACACTCTGCCCCAGAAGCCACATTCTCCAAATCCTACATTTTCTTCCTGAAGTCACTTGGATTAATAAGCCTTTCTATCAAACGCTCAACAAAAAAATGAGAAAAAAGGATTTATCCAGTACATTTATTTTTACCAATTGATCTTTCTTCCCTGAAGGCCAACAGATTGGATGATGTTGAATAACCTTGATTTCAAATCACTGCAACCAGTGCTGTGACCACAACACCAGCCAGAGACTCCCCACCCCCACTGTTGCATCGGACCTGGGCTGGGGGCCTGTGTGTGCATCCGTTGTTACAACCTTTGGGGTTGGAAACAACCTGTGGAGCCTCTGATGGTGAAAAGGAGGAAGAACAAAGGAACACAACTTTAAATAATTGGCTAACAACTTAAAGGATACTAACATTTAGGCTTAAAAAGACCACACGATCAACGTAGTATATGTGAATTACATGACATCAGTCTCATGAAACTACGCAGAGCATGCAAGGGTTCATCTATAAACTGAGATTTATGTTGAATTCACACAGTCCCCAGGACAGATTCTAAATTTTAGAGTTCCCTTTTCTCCCTTTCTTTGTTTTATGCACACACCTGCGCGCGCGCGCACTCACACACACACACACACACACACACACACACACACACACACCTGTCCCAGAATCAGATGTCAATGGGTTGCTTATGCCAGAAACTCTTCCCCGACCCACCAAAATTGAGTGTGACATGCTCCAGAGCATCTAAAACTTACTCTGAATTATAAATATTCGTGGCCCCCACGGCAGTGTTAGCTTCTTGAGAAAAGCAGCCGGGTTCCATTCTTCTTTGGCGCTAACACTGGGCTCGACAAGATCTGTGAAACCAGTGAACCCCCATGCACGGGGCAGGGCGCGTGCAGGTGCACACAGGCGCACGTACACCTAGACTCTTACAAGTACACCCTTTAACCTAAGAACTGGACTCTAAGGGAGTCTTCAGGAGAGCCGTCAGGGTCAGACGCTCTCTCCCAACACCCAAGAGATGCTTTTCTAAAAGCCAGGTGGTCGAGAAAGGAGCTTATGTAGACGCTAGCGGTCCAAACTGCCCAGCCTTCAAGCTGATACCTGCAGACTGCAGGCTGGAGGCTAGGGTCTGGACACAGACACGGCGCGTGACATCAAGTCAGCAGCAAACAGACTCAGATAAGGCGTAGTGAAGCCTCTCTTCCCTCTAGTGCCAGCAACCTTTCACTTCTGACAGCCCGAGGCCAACACCCTTTTCTAGCTGCTTCCAGCCCCCAGATCGCCTGGAGGGAAATTGCCCAGCTTGTCAGGCGCCTCAGCCACACCCACTTCATCTCCCTACTTCTTGTCTGTTCAGCCCCAGCTAGTGAGCGGCTTTAGTCCACCTCTCCCTCCAAGCCACGCCAGGGCCAAGGTGCAGAAACCCTCCCCCACCTTTCTCAATCTTTCTCTCCCCCACCCCCCAGCTCACTCTTGCTCTCAATCTCTCTCTCTCCCAGTCTCCCTGAGCGAGTGAGTGAGTGAATCGTGATCATTCCTGGGCTGCACCCTCTCTAGCTCAGTCTGCGAAGCTCTTCCCCTCGGCCTCAGTGCCTGGGCTCCCCTGGGCATCAGTTCCTTGGCTCATCCTTCTGTTCTTGGGCTCAGGCACACCTACCTAACCCCTCTTCTCCATCCCCTAATTTACGGCCACCCCTTCCTGATCTCCACCCCCGTTGGCTCCTCCTCAGCAAAGCCCCTCACCACCACCCACCAACCCCAAGAGATGTTAGGCCCCCATCACACATTTCAGACCTACCTGTACCTTTTCTTCATAGCATTTGGCAGGGTTGGCAATGTTACATTGATTTGAGAGATTATTTACTCAGCGACCGTCCCTTCTGCCCCATAACTGTCTTTTTCTTACCATTATGTTCCCTGTTCTTAGCACAGTGCCTGGCACACAGCAGGTGCTGAATACATTTTTGCATCTGATCTTTTTTTATGACTAAATGAACCAGTTTCCGTCAAACCCTTGAGTTTTGGGGTAAAGGGTACAATTTATAAAGAAAGAAGTCATGTCCCAGATTCCCAAGAAGTTTTTTAAGTCTTTTGAACAGACTTCCCCAAATGTCCCTGTTTTCACAAGCCAAACCACAGAGGATTGGACCCATTATTTTTTAGTTAAATATGAACCATAATTTTTTTTAAGATTTTATTTATTTATTTATTTGAGAGAGAATGAGATAGAGAGAGAGAGCATGAGAGGGGGGAGGGTCAGAGGGAGAAGCAGACTCCCCGCCGAGCAGGGAGCCCGATGTGGGACTCGATCCCGGGACTCCAGGATCATGACCTGAGCCGAAGGCAGTCGCTTAACCGACTGAGCCACCCAGGCGCCCTGAACCATAATTTTTTAAAGTGGCTACTCAGAAGGATGGAGAGGTAAGGTCAGGGGTGATAATGGTGGCACAGAAGGGATGGCTTAAGAAAGAGGTAAAGGTTACTAGTTAATTCTGAGTTTTGGTCTTTCCTCACTGTTAGCTACCTTCCCACTCCACCATCCTACTATGAAAAGCCAAAAAACAATCCATTGTCCCAAAACACCTCGGCAATTAAGACTGTGACTATATCTGCTTTTACTTACTGCCATAAGATTAGCAAGACAAACTCTGATCCCATTTCATAGCATCTTGGAACATTAAACCATCTAGAGGAATCGTGCCATCCAATCTTCTCGTTTTACAGATACGGGAACGAAGGCCCACACGCCTTCCAAGTTCACAGAATTTAGCCCTGTCTCCTAGAATCGTATACCACTCTCTTGGTTGCAACTTTGTGATTTTAACATTAGCTGAAACTTCCAACAGTCCCTTTTGCTGTCCGGAACACGGGAAGGAGCACAAGGCTCAAGACGGCTGGTAAGAAGAACATGCATGCATTAAGCACCCAGCGCGCCTTCATTTGGGTTTCCTCCAAACCTGCCTCTGAGACAAGTGCAAGCATTTGATTCCAGAAGGGACATCAGGAAGCAGGGAGGGCATGGGGAGATGAGACAGTGAAAGGAAAAAAGCCCGTAAAGGTGTGGCAATTTCTCATCTCACTGGGGACACCCCAGGTTGGACCCACTGGGGGCCAGGCAACTGAGTTCCTTACCCCCAGCTCCCACCCCTCCTCGAATGCACTTGCTAGGAGGCTGATGAGCCAGCAGCATGTCCGACCTCCTACCAGCCCACTAGCTGTGTTTCCTCAGACACAGCACCCCAAGCAGAAGCGGGGGGGGGGGAATCCCGTCGCAGGCAGCCTCTAAGGTAGATCAAGGGGCATTCGCAGACTCTCCCTAGCGCTTGGGTAGGCCACGTGGAATACAAAGCCGGGTAAGGCATTCTGCCTGATCGCAGATCCTTCGGGCAAGGAAGGACCTTAGCAATCACCTCCCCGGAGGTCAGCAAAGATTTCCTGCAAAAGGCCACATAGTCAATGTTTTGGTTTTCTGGGCGGTATGGTCTCTATCGGGACTACTCAGTTCTGCTGCTGGAGTTGGCAAGCAGCTGTAGACGACATGTAAAAAAAAATGGAGTGTGGCTGTGTTCCAATCAAACTTTATTTACAAAAACAGGGCAGGGGACTGGATTTGGCCCGAGGCCATAATTTGCTAACCCCCTAATCTAAACAAATCTTTTTATGTTAGCCTCCAGGAAACGGACACCCACAAAACTGACATCTGCTCAGGGTCACACTTAGGGACTTGCTTCTGAGCCTGTTCAGGTTTCCCGGGAGTAGGCTTTCCATCTGAAAGGACCCAGGACTCTTCCTGGCCTCAAATTGCTTGTGTCTCAGACAACAGAGCCGATCAGAACTGAGATCCTGCTAACTAAACTCTCAGAGAGCAAGAAACTGCACTGGACACCATCTCTGCCCTGAAGGGTGTCATTACTGGGGAAGGAGTTGCGCTAAACGCACCAGACAGGACCTTGACAATATGGGGCGGTACAGAGAAGCCAATCTCGTTCAGTAAGAAGGATTGAGGTCTCCCATAAAATGCAACGCACAGGGTTTCATACATGCATGGTGTTGGATATCTTGCTGCTTTTGCCTCCAAATCCAATTTCTATCCTTCTCCACCCTGCTCTAAGGGGCAGGAGAATGAACTATATGAACTACAACAGCAAGCTCATAACTTCTGACCTCCTTTTGGGTTCAGCAGTGGGAGACACGGGGGGAAAAAAGTAAGATCAGGAAATTTACTCTCCCATCCCCCTCCCCAAGGGGTCACTGCAAACTGGCTGCCTCCTTCTACCAAGGTCCCCTTGTTCCTTTAAGTTCAGGGGCAGTTAAGACTCCCCCTGATGCCAGCCCTGGCATTCTACACTATTTTTCATGCTTTCTCTACATTCTTCCCACACCTTTGTAAGAGACCCTGTATTAAATATCCCTCAACTTACCCTATTTCAATGTGCCACCTGTTTACCACTGGGCTCCTGACTGCCAAGATACAACATGAGTCAAAGGAATGTCAAAGGCTGTGTGTGCCTTGGAACTCTGGAGGGAAAGGAGAATCCTCTCCCAGTTGGTTGAATTCAGAATGCTGAATCGGGCCTTGAAGATGGGGTGTAGAGAGGCTGAAAGACATGCATGGGGTGGGGGGCATGTGTGGAGACAGAAGGAGGATGGTGTGTGGCAGTGGTCAGCTTCAGTTCCTTCCCCCCAGCCTCAGCAGGAGGACGAAGGCCAGGAAATGCAGTCCAGATCCTGTGAATCCCCTACTCTAAATGGGAAAAGAGTCTGGCCCCAACCTGCCATCTCTTACCACAGAGCCAAGGGAGGAAAATAACCAGGATGACCTCCAAGAGTGGGAGAGAGCAGGCATGCTCCCAAAGGGATCCCAGTGCTCACCGCAGACTTCCAGTCAATCCCAACAGCTGCAGAGCAGTCAGGGAAAGATTGCAATTCTTCCCAGCAAGCTGTGGGGTCAGGTTTAGGGGCTGGTGGTACTGACAAGTCCTGACCTGCCACTGATAAGGGCCAGACCCAAGGTCCTAGGCGAAGAGCTGGAGGCTGAAGAAACCTACAAGACACAGTGGTTGCCAGGCCTCAGAATGAAGGTCCTTCTCTTTTGGTGGATTATCTGGGGAAGAAAGCCAACATTTTGGTCACAAGAGAGCAAGGCATCAAAATCATGCCCCTCATCCGTTCCCTCAGTACAAACACAGAAACACTGAAAAGGACAGGACACATAGACACTCTCAAGAGCCAGGGTACGTCGTTCCCAGATGGATTACGTGGCCCATTTAGCAGCCTTCCCTGTGGATTATTGAGGCCCCATTAGAGTCAAAGCTCTATAAATTGGATGCAACATTCATGCAGGTTTCCTGCAGTTTATCAAGCTGGTAACTCCCTAAAACCAAAAAACAGAGCAAGAATGTGGCAAAGAGCTAAGGAGGGAGGAGATGGGAACTTTCTGAAGTCAACACTGGATTGAGGACACAAGATTTAGCATGCTGCTCACTCAGCCCAGGGGTATTTTGGGGAGGATCTGGTTCTTCTACTTGACCTCGGCCTTCACGGCAGGAGATGTTGCCCCTGGTTATTTTTTATGGATTCATTATGCTCAAATTTATTTTCTTCTGTGGGGCTTTGTATTTTTAATCCATGCTGACTCTTGAGCTCTCTAAATTTACTACCTTCGAAAGAGCAGTGCTTCCTTTTGCTTATCCTAATTTGTAATTCTTCCAGGAGTGTGCCTAAATCGGGTATTCTGGAAAGTCTCTCTTCTGTCTTAATCCCACTCATCAGTTTATTAGACTTGGGTCATTTTGCTTTAGAGTCTCATTCATCCAACTGACATCTGTTTATTGAGCACCTACTATGTGCCCGGAAGTAGATTCTCTGGCTCTTTGCCACTCATTCCTTGGATTGTTTTGACCATTCTTCCCTCCTGGTTCCCTTGACTTAACCATCGAAGTAGCTTCATTGGCCTGCAGAGGTGGAATGGGAGTATCACCATTCCTTCTTCACAAAGGGACCATGGCACAGAAGTATCCTACTCTCAGGGAACCGCTGGGAGGTAAACACTGCAGTTCATAGATGTGGGCTCCAATCCTGGCTCTACTATCTCCCAGCCCGGCAATCGTGGGCATGCTGAGAAACAGCTCTGAACCTTAGTCTCCTTATCTGTAGAATGAGGAGAATATCACTTCGCTCAATACTTTGTTGAGGAGTTAAAAGAAAAAACTCCCGTGGGTGACATTGGAGCAGTTCTCCATATGCGCCCAGACACTTGTTTGCAGCAACATGGCCTTTCCAGTAGAAAAGACATAAAGCTGCATAGTAGGCAGGATGAGGTTAGCAAGGCAAGAGCTAGGTAGGGATTCTTTGACCTTCTAACACAATGCAGGTCTTGAGAACACAAAATTAGCCATTGCCAAGTGCGGCTTGCCCCTCCGAGCTGGAATGTCAGTATCCTCTCTCCCTGGCCAGTCTTCCTTCACAAAAACTTCATGCAGATGTGCGGAGAACAAACCTATTTCCAGAGCCATCGAAAATATTAGACCCTTGCACTAGAATATTAGATTAACACCACACTGAGCTGGTGTTATCTTATGAAATTTTGAGATGTGTCCGTTTTTTTCAGTGTTTAATCTCCCTCTAGCCTAAGAAAGAATTTTCTTCTAGATGTGGATATAAATGTGGAGGCTGAGGGATGTATGTGGTGCCCAACTAAGAAGAAAACTCCTGCTAAGCTAAAGATTAGGCTCAAAACCCTTGAGAAGGATCCCTGGTCGAGGGTTGGGGGGGGTGTACAGAGGAGGCTGGCTGTTTAAAGTCACATTCTAGATCTGAGAGGGTGCTGGGCAGGGGCCCCACAGGGGCAGACCCACAAGGTGAACAGAATGCCCCATGATGCTGGGGGAGAGCATTTGGTCCCGCCTGTGCCCCCACTGGTGGAATCTGCAGTGACCAACTTGGACCCCATACCTCCTCTCCGCAGGCTTACTGGCAGATGGCCTGCGCTGTGTGCTACCCTTGGAGCTGTCCTCCTTTTTTAAAGGAATCAAAGATTTGAAGCCTTCCAGAATCCCTACATGGCAGGTAATGGTAATGTGGTCAAGGCATCTACTGTGATCCAGGTCTGGGACCCTTGCTGCTTGTTGGAAGTTTTGCACATCCTGACTAAAGCCTTAAACCTGCCTTCCCACAGAACTTGAACTAGAGACTGGCACTTGCCAAAGGCTTTCCTGCTCAAAAATAATATTTGTAGAAGGACAGAGCTGTGGTTCTGAGAAGCTCTGAGCAGGTCTGGAAGCTTCTCTCTCACAGGCAGGTTCTGTGTAACCAGCCCCTCCCCATTCTCAGCCCCATCCATCTCCCATGTCTCTGCACGTCTGGGGGACACACTGGCTCCCTCAGACACTGCAACAGAAACCAGGAAAAAGTGGACAGAGTCTTTTGGTGGTGCTATGAATATCCTCTCTTAGAAAGGACAAGAGCAGGCACTGAAGCTGTCTTATCCTGAATTTAGTGCTGTTTTCACTTGCTCTTTTTTTTTTTCTTTAAGATTTTATTTATTTATTTGACAGAGAAAGAGACACCAAGAGAGGGAACACAAGCAGAGGGAATGTGAGAGGGAGAAGCAGGCTCCCCACTAAGCCAGGAACCCGATGCAGGGCTCGATCCCAGGACCCTGGGATCATGACCTGAGCCAAAGGCAGATGCTTAATGACTAAGCCAGCTAGGCGCCCCTTCACGTACTCTTGGAAGTGACTTGCATGTCCCTCTGCACTCCTGGAGATTTTCTGAAGTTTTCCAAAGATTCAACTCCTTTTTCTTTATCTCATGATGTTTTCAGAGTCCCCAAACCCCCCATGAGCCTCTGCTTTCAGCCAACACGCTGCATCTGCTCTTCTGGGCACACTCGGCCCTTTCCCAGATCTGCAGGCCAGTGCCCTGGCCCTTTGGAGGGATCCTCACAGCCATTCTCCCTCTGGATGCAGGACCACCACAGCATCAGGACCATTCTGACAGGCGCGTGCATCCACTGCTCAGCATCAGGTAAGAAATACCTGAGGTTGAGGAGGTATGTATCAATCAGTAAGGTTCAGTGAACACAAATTCCTGGCTCAGTACAGCATGAGGTTCTGGGAAAGAACAGAAAACATGATCCCCAATTCCTGCTCTGATTGTGCTGATTCTCCTTCACTCTGCAGACACGGTGAGGTGTTTCAGGTAGAAGAGCTCTGTGTAGGGTGCCTGGGTGGCTCAGTTGGTTAAGCGACTGCCTTCAGCTCAGGTCATGATCCTGGAGTCCTGGGATCGAGTCCCACATCGGGCTCCCCGCTCGGCGGAGAGTCTGCTTCTCCCTCTGACCCTCCCCCGTTTCATGCTCTCTCTGTCTCATTCTTTCTCTCTCAAATAAATAAATAAAATCTTTAAAAAAAAAAAAGAAGAAGAAGAGCTCTGTATAGACGAGATGATTTAGGGATCCAGACATCCCTGCCCTTCTATCAAGTAAGGACAGAGGATCCCACAGGGGGACATGGTAGGCTGTGAGGCAAAGTCAGTATGTCTGACCCAAAGCCCAGCACTCTTCCCGCCCAGTCAGGCCGGGACACCAGCCCAGGATGGGAGGTCTGCACCTGAGCTCACACTTGCAGGGACTTGTAAGTTGAGCTGTGCTATGATGAAAGGAGTTGTTCCTGGCAGAGCTTCTGGAATCAGTGCATGAGATGGATTGTAAGAAGGAAGAGTAGAGATTGAGTCTTGCAACTAAGGAGCTGTTAAAAGAATCAATATGATTAGGTGACTTAGTGGCTATAAATCCTCTCCCAAGACTGTAATATTGTGATTTATAACAATAAATATGTATTTGGTCTTCCTCCTGCTATGGGCACAGAGCTCCTAACACCCTTGGAATTTCCTAAGTGCTGAAGCCCATAAAGGTATCTTTTGTTATGTTAATGCTATGACTTTTGGAATGTCCCTAGGTCCCCTTAGGTTAGGGCTGGTTGCCAGGGGAACCAACCATGTCACTGAAGGGTGACCTCTTTCAGTCCCACCCCTTGGCCTCCCGGGAGGGGAGAGGGGCTGGAAGTTGAGTCTATCACCCATGGTCAATGGTTTAATCAATCGTGCCCATGTATAGAAGTCTCCATAAAAACCCAAAGGTCTGGGTTTGGAGAGCCTTATGAGTTTGTGAACTTGTGAAGATTTGGGGAACAGGGCACACCCAGAGAAGGCATGGAAGCTCCATGATCTTTCCCCATTCTTTGCCCTACCTATGTACCTCTTCCATATGGCTGATCCCAAGTTATACCCTCTTAAAATAAACCAGTAGCCTAGTAGCTAAAATGTTTCTCTGAGTCCTGTGAGCCCCTGGAGCAAATTAATCAAACCCAAGGAGGTCATCAGAACCTCTGGTCTATAGCCAGTTGGTCAGAGCACAGGTAACAACTTGGACTAGCGACTGGCATCTGAAATGGGGTTGGAGGGGTAGTTTTGTGGGACTGAACCCTTCAGCTGTGGGACACTGTCTCCAGGTAGATAGGATCAGCATTGAGTTGAATTGTAGGGCACCCTACTGGCATCAGAGAATTGCTTGGTGGTGTGGAGAAACTCCCCTTTTCCACACTCTGGGATTGCTGCCAAAACTTCTTAAGGGCAAAGCTAAAAACCACCCTTTTGTGAGAGGATGGAATTGACTTTTCCAAGTGAGCCCATTGAGCACCTACTCTCACAGCCCCTAAAGTGAAACTGGCTTTAAAGCAGCTCCTCTTAATGCTTTTTGCCTGCAGACCCAGGTTTGCTGTCTTTCTTTTCACGTTTACTTCTCGCCCTCAGCCTGCATTCTGACTACGAGTCCTGAGAGGGGTTCACGTTCAGCCCACAGTGTCCTCCACGCCATGCTCCACTCCCTTGACAGCAGAGTCGTGGGCTACTCTATCAGTGGCACCTGACTCCTCTTGACGGCTCCTGCCTTCCTGTCCACACCCCGAGCCGAGCACGCTGCTTCTCTCCTAGGAAGCGTTCATTAACTCGCTCATCACTCAACCAGTGTTTGTTGACTGCTCGCTCTGTGCCAGGCACTGTTTGGGGCCCTGACATACATTGATAGCACCAAATGACCTCTTCTAGAGTTTACAATCTGCATAAGAGTGACAGGCAATACATCTTTAAGCGAATAAAAATGGAACTACCAGGTAATTCATCACAGGACGCTGTGAGGAGAGAACTTTGGCAAGAGGTGGGGAGCACTAATGTAGGCCTTTTAAACTGGGGGCTGAGGCCTGAATGATGGGTAGGTATAAGCCTCATGAGAAGCTAGAAGAGAAAAGTGCCAGGCAGAGGGGACAGCTCATGTGAAAGCTCAAAAGCAATAGCAACTTCCTGTGTTTGAGGAGCCACGTGGAGGCAGACGTGGCTGTAACTCCACAGCACAGGCAGGCCTAATATTCAGCCCGTAGGCACCAGTGCTGATACACTTGGTTTTTGGCTAACATCTCTTCTGACTGGCCCACTGTCCATTCTAGTTGGACAGATGTACCAGAACCAGAGAGTGAAAATTTTCAGTATCATCCTGTGATGCGACCTGAGGTCAGAGACGTGAGCAGAGGCTGGATCATGTAAGGCCTTGTGGGTCATAGGGAGGAGTTTGGATTTTATTCTAGATTTAGTGGGGACTTCTAAGCAGATGAGTGAAGTAGACTATTCATATTTTTTTTAAATGGCATGGGCCACTATTTGAGAATTGACTGGGGGGGCAGTGCCTCTAGTAGTTCAGATGGATGAAGATATTTTGAGTCATGGCAGTGGACATGGGGAAGTTGGGGCATTTGGGGTGTGTCTTAGAGATAGACTTGGTAGTTCCCAATGATGGGTGCGAGTTGAGGGACAAAAGAATGAGAAATCAAGGACCCCTATATTTTTGGCCTCAGCAACTACATGAACAGTAATTTCATTTGCTGAAATTGGGCAGAATATGGCAAGGGTAGGTCAATGAATGTTTTAAATAAATAAAAATGATCATTGATTGGCCTCACAAGAAACTCTGTGGTTTGTGGAGAACAGCAAGCAGCCCATACTGTTATACTTTAAGCAGGTTAAAGTTGTATAATCCTAAACAGCAGGATTTCATCAGCCCCTTGGCTCCCGTGCCCACCCCACTGCAGATTTTCACCAGCAGGGTCTAACCTCAAGGATTTTCCATGGTGCACAGAAGACTTGTCCTGATTTTTACTAATGGAGACAGTGTGTCCTAATGGTGGTAGTCAGGAGTGGGAACTGTTCTCTGTTCCCAGCCTATAGCAATTACAAAGGGCAGGGCCACCAGGGACCTAGGGTCTGCAGCTGGTTAGAAAAGAACATCTCAGATGAGGTCTCAAAGTTTGGCTCTTTTTTACCTTTACTGGTTTTTCCCAAAAAGACCAGATGTATTTAGTTCAAGGTCAACCCGTCCTTTCACCCTTTCAGCTCATCAAACTTCTATTTATCCCATCCCTTTTATCTCTGTTACAATAATAAGATCTTACTTTGAGCTGGTGTATTCTGATTTGCAAAGTTCCTTCTCACGCATCATCTCGTTTGATCTTCTCAAGAATCCTAGAGTAGAGGTATTATTTCCATTTTACAGATAAAAACCTGAAGCTCAAGGGCTATCACTTGCCAAAGCCATGAAAATAGAACCCATAACTTTCCCTCAGCTATGCCCTTCCTCCAGTTTACTCCATACCAGTTGGAGGTAATTGGATCCACCACCAAATGATCTGTGCCAGAAGCTTGGGAGGTGCTTTTGACATTGCCTCTCCCCCAATCTCTATTTCACCAATTACCAAATCCTGTCAACCTTATCTCCTAAATATTCCTCTGCATCTCCACCACTAGGACTATTATCTAAGTCACTTTATCTCTCCCTGGGGCTGATAAAAGAGCTCTCCCAACACCACTCTTGTCCTTCACACTATTTTGAGAATTGTTGCATAAAAATAAATCTGATCATGTCCCTCCCTAATTTAAAACTCCTTACAGGGTCCCAAATATTACTAGTTAAAAAAAAAAAAAAAGCAGAAGATGCTTGACATGGCTCCCACGAACTTCGTGGTTGAGCACTGCCAACCACTCATCTTCATCTTCATGCCTAACTCTCCGTTCCCATCCCTGCCTCCAAGCTCCAGCCACACTGGCCTTCCTTCAGTTCTTCAAATGTGCTAACCATTTCCAGCCTTTCAGTCCAACATCACTATTTACTGAATTTCTACTCAAGCTTTGGGTCTCAGCTTAAATGTTCCTTCTCCAGAAAAACCTTCCTTGGTCCTCCAAATGAGGTCAAGTTGTTTTCTTAGATATTTTTCATTTTTCCTCATATTTCTCCTTCATGATACCTGTCACAATTAGAATTCATTTATTATTTATGTAATTGTAACAGTTACCTATTGCCACAAAAAATAGCGTGTAACAAATGCTCCAAAAGTCAGTGACTTCAAACAATAATCATATTCTCATGGATTTGCAAATCAGCTAGGTGTGGCAGACAGTGTGTGTGTGCAGGTGCATGCATAGGTGTGTGTGGTGGGACAAACAGTAATACTAAGGAGCTCAATTCACATATGTTTGAAAACCCAGAATTCTAGTTCTCTGAGTCTCTTGACTTAAAATCCTAATTTATGTTAGACATTTTGCATAAACTTTGGATGTCACACTTAAAAATTATTTACTTTCCCACCCCCAGCCCATACACCACATACATTATTTCTTGGTGTTTCTGAGAGGGTGTTTTTGAATGACATTAGCATTTAAATTGGTAGACAGAATAAAACAGATTGCCTTCTCTGATGGTTCAGTCCAGTCCACTAAAAGCCCTCACCCAGTCCACTGAAAGCCTGATAGACCAAAGTTACTGATCCTCCCCTGAATTAAGAGAGAATTCCTTCTGCCTAACAGCCTTCAAACTGGGAAAATCATCTTTTTTCCTGCTTTCAGACTAGAACTGAAACATCAACTCTTCCTGGGTTTTGAGCCTGCTGGCCTTTAGACTGGAACTATACCATCAGCTCTCCCAGTTGTCAAGCCTTTGGACTCAGACAAGAACCACACTGTTGGCTCTACTGGGTCTCCAGCTTACAGACTCACCCTGCAGATCTTAGGACAATTTATTTAAAATAAGTCTTTATATACAAATGGTCAACAGACACATGAAAAAATGTTCCACATCACTCGGCATCGGGGAAATACAAATCAAAACCACAATGAGATACCACCTCACACCAGTCAGAATGGCTAAAATTAACAAGTCAGGAAATGACAGATGTTGGTGAGGATGCAGAGAAAGGGGAACCCTCTTACACTGTTGGTGGGAATGCAAGCTGGTGCAGCCACTCTGGAAAACAGTATGGAGGCTCCTCAAAAAAGTTAAAAATAGAGCTATCATATGGCCCAGCAATTGCACTACTAGGTATTTACCCCAAAGATACAAATGTAGTGATCTGAAGGGGCACCTGCACCCCAGTGTTTATAGCAGCAATGTCCACAATAACCAAACTACGGAAAAAGCCCAGATGTCCATCAACAGATGAATGGATAAAGAAGATGTAGTGTGTACACACACACACACACACACACACACAATGGAATATTACTCAGCCATCAAAAAATGAAATCTTGCCATTTGCAATAATGTGGATGGAACTAGAACTATCATGCTAAGCAAAATAAGTCAGTCAGAGAAAGACAATTATCATATGGTTTCACTCAGATGTGGAATTTAAGAAACAAAACAGAGGAGCATAGAGGAAGGGAAGGAAAAATAAAACAAGATGAAATCAGAAAGGGATACAAACCATAAGGGACTCCTAATCATAGAAAACAAACTGAGGGTTTGCTGGAGGGGGCTGGGGGGATGGGGTAACTGGGTAATGGACATTAAGGAGGGAATGTGATGTAATGAGTACTGGGTGTTATATAAGACTGATGAATTATTGACTTCTACCTCTGAAACTAATAATACACTATATGTTAATTAATTAAATTTAAATAAAATTTTAAAAAATAAAAAAATAAATAAAATCTTTATATATGTAGGTGTATATATATGTATATATATACACACACATCCTATTGGTTCTGTTTCTTTGGGGAGTCCTGACTAATACAATGGCCATCTAAGTTTGTGGTGATTCAGAGTTTAGAATGTGTGAAATGTGTGGGATGGATGATGGCGTTTGTTAGTCACATCCTTGGTGAGGGGCAGGGACCCAATACAGGTGGGCTAGTCATCACTATGTTACTATCAGGACTCATGAAATCAGGGTGCCTGACACAGGGTTGGGCTAAGCGAGTGAGTGAAGTGAGTGAAGTTTAACTGGGGGCCTACCCTGCTGGATCTCCCCTCACCAATTTTTCTCTGCATGTGTATAACCTGAAACACTTAAGAAGAAAGAGTTCTGGAAGACAGGAAAGCCTTGAAGAGCTAGAGAAATCATCATTTGAAGTAGATTCTGGTACTGTGGCATGTTCGTGGACAAAGGACATGCTTTGGGAAGCGGGGTCGTCCTCCATGCTTTGGTTGGCCATTATGGATATGGATGACTTTGAGCCACACAGTGGTTTCCTCAACTTAACTGTTTGAATGACCTGGCCCTATATAAAAATATACCAATGGACTGAAAAAGAAGAAAGAACTTTCCTGAAGCTGTAGCTGTCAGGAAGGGGTGTTTCCTGTACCCTGACATGAAATTGATCTGGGACCCCTACAAAACTCCCAACAATTTGGAGTCTTAAATTGATCTGAAGGGGAATTCTGTATTCCCTACCTTTGGCTTACTTTCCCTTCTTCTAGCCAATATTTGTTCTACCATTTCCAGGATGAAGATTATTCTCTTTAGTGGAAAAGATATGGTAACTAAGAGATGACTAGCTCTGTGTTCTCAGAAGGTAAGAGTAGAAAAAGGAACATTATACTGACAAAAGAAGAGCTGGGTTATGGTCCCACTTTACCACTAACTTTTCACCTCTTTGAGCTTCTTAAGGCACTTAAACTCTCTGGGTCCCTTTCCCTGTTCTGCAAAATAAGACTGTTAGATTGTGTGTTAATCAAGGTTTATTAGGCAAAGCTGTTATAACAAATATCCCAGAAACAATGTCTTAAATAAGTTAGAATTTTGTGCCTCTTTCTCATAAGATCTAAATTTTACTAGCTCAGGGGTGGTAGGTCAGCTCTACTTAAAAAAGTCATGCAGGAAGGCAGGCTAGTGGGTCACCTCTGTTGTGTTCACATGTGACTTCCACCTCTGGATTCAAGGCGGCAGAAAGGGGGAGAAAGAAAGTCTTGGGCATTCCTCTTTAAGGAGATTAAAGGAGATTACCCAGAATTCCATACATCATTCTTCTCACTTCCCACTGGCCCTTGAACACAGCCACATGGCCACCTAGCTGCAAAGAAGATTGGGGAATTCAGTTTGTAATTGGGTGGTCATGTACTGCACTTAATCTCCAAGTGGCAAAGGGGAGGGAAAGGGGCTCTATTAGTAAATAAGAAGAAGAAAGAATAAATACAGGGAGAGAGTCTACCAGAGACAAGATGGTCTTGAAAGTCTTTCTGGCTCTTCAAACAAGAAGAGGTCAGGCCCTTCAGCTGTTACACAAGCCATACACAACCTTTCCTAAGTATTTGTTTCATCCAGTTGTCATTTCTTTACTCCAAATAGTCCATTTTGTTGTTTGGTGCATTTCACAATCCACAATGCACTGTGATCTGGAATCCCTGTGATGTATTTTCTATGTATGTGCCTTTCCTTCCATCTTTTATATGATCACTCTTAAAATCTGAGCTCGTTTGCAAGCTTTATGGGCAGTTACATTGTTTCTTTGATACCTTCTCTTTTCCTTTTCATTGCCATTATTCCTGGTTATTGGCTGGATTTTCACATGTCATGGAATCTCTTGGGTTATTTGCAGATTTTAGTCCCTTGGGAATCTCCTTCCTTAATAACTGAGGCTTTTATCTGGCAATGCTCAACCTCGTCTTCCTTTCATTTCTCCCAAGGTTCCTACCCTGTAGTATTCAGCCCTAGTGGAGAGAATTAAGGCCAGAGCTACAGTTCCCCACATCCTTTGTTCCGTCTTGCAAAAACTGGAAGAGATTAAGGCAAAATTCACACAGGTTTGATTTTCAGCAGTCTTTCCCATTACTTATTCTTTAGTGTAGAGGGGAATTTCCACATTTTAATGCTTCATCTGAACACCTCCATGAAAAGATCCGCATTTCCCAGGTTTTTTGCTGGGGTTTCTCTGTGCTCATCTATGAACTCTGGGCACAGTTGAGCATTGTCCAGCCTCATTCAGGAAGTGCAGCTAGCCCAGTGCTCATAATGCCGTTGACAGTGCTTCTGCAGCCGGCCTTCCTTGCCTCTGAAGCCACTCCCCTCTTCTTTATTCTGGGGTCCTGGTTGCTCATGATGACCCTCATTGTCCAGAGAAGCACAAGAACCCTGCCTGGATAGAAGCGAGAAATAACAAAGTGTGCAGTGCTAAAGGAAAGGGGGAAAACTGAAAGTCAAGGAGAAAACTAAAAAAGAGCAGGGGCTTGGCTGGAGCTAACGTTCTGGGGGCCACGGCTAATGAACTCCCTGAGCCATGAGCAATGGCAGCAAAGGAAGAGGGCCAGCCAGCTGGCTAAGTGGCCCTAGACAGCAAGAGGACTCTGGACTGATTGATCCTTAAGAGTGCCCTTTGGGGTACAGAAAAGAGAGAGGAGCCTCTATCAGCCAGGCCTAATGAGAGAGCCACGGCCTCTGCTCAACAGATGGAGGGGAAAGAATGAAGAACTCTGGACATCAATTTCCAGGGTGTGGGTGAAGAAAACAGCCAGTCCTAGGGGAGCAGAGCTGGCCAGGAACCACATGCAAGTCCATGTGGGCAGCTCAGAAATGCTGCCTTTTGGTGGAGAGGAGACTGGAAAGACCCAGTAACGCTGTGAAGCTCTGCAGAGGTAAATGCACCAAATCTTTGCTCTGCAGAGTTTGCTCCAGTCCCTTCATGTTTTCCAGGTAATTGAGTAAGGGAGAGATTGCTGCCAAGACAGTAGAGAATGTCCAAAGGGGGTCTTCCATTTCTCTGTCTCAGAGGCTCAAAATAAATAGTAATGATGTTCGAAGTGAGCCTGAAGTTACTCAGGTTTGAGGTTTGTTTAGGCCAAGGACAAATATTTGAAAAAGCTTACATCAGGACATAGAACTGGAAATACTTCCCTCTATTTCAGATTTAAAACCACCCTCAGGATTAGTTCCCGGTTTAGCAGCAGAAGGAGGTGGTCAAGGGTACTAATTCTTTGGATCTGACGCAGACTTCACTCTGCGGAAAGAATAATCACTTCTCTTATGACGCCTCCTATTTAAAATGGTACCAAAATCTGATGAGAATAGAGGCCACACTATAGCCTCCTCTGCTGCTCAAGAAAAAGCAGAGGCAGAGATCCCTGTCCCCCAGTCGAGGTGTGAGGTTAGACAGGAGCCTTGGAAAACTGCCCAGACAGACAGGGCATGATGAAAAAGACTTGGAGATAACACGGGATATTTATAGACATTCTTTCCAGAGGGGCTGCCTTCCCAGGCTCTGCCCCCTCTGACTTTCAGACAGAGGTAGGTCCCATTCTCCACTCTAATCGAGCACTACAACTTTCTCATTACTCTAGCTCTGCTCACAATTCTGGAGGGGCCCATGACATGGTCTCTGTGTCTTGGGTGATCTGAAGTACCACCAAGTTTCCCAGAAGTTGAACAGACCTAAAGGAATACAAGCAAATCCCTCTGTGAGCTCTGTTACATCCACATAAACATTTTACAGGTGAAATCAGAGTAAATTTTTTAAAAAACATGGCTGCTTTGAAAAAGAAGTACTTTCCAAAAGGACAGTCCTACCATGTTATGTTGGGGGAAGTGCGAATGAAGGTTAGAGGATGTCCTACATACATGAGTTTTGGGAGTAATGGCTGGGAGGGCTTAGGGGCTGATTAGAGGGAAAGCAAGTTTCTCTTGGGATTTGTAAACAATGTGAATTTACTCCACAAATCTTGGGCACAAAAACCACTCATTTCTTTATTTCTCTAAATGAACTTAAATCTGACTCAGCCTCCTTTTGGGTCATTAAAAAACAAAAAAACAAAAACCGGGATCTACATGATCCAGGAAATGGGAAGGGCCTCCTGCCTTCAGTATACCTGGTAGTCATCATGTTGATGCTCAGAGTCCAAACCTGTGTGGTCTATTCTAAGAGTGGGGCTCTGCTGCTCCAGGTCCCCTGCCTCCAAATCAAGGAGCAAGCCCCAGGAACCCTTCACAGCTCTGAAGGACGTGCACTTCCTGTTCACCCCCGACATGTCCACACTCATTCTGTCCAAGGACCTGCCACCTACTGCCACTGCGAGCAGGTGAGCACGGGTCCCCACCCCCAAGGAACCCAACGCCCCTCCATTCTTCCACTCTGGGCATTCTACCTTGGTTTGGGCCACCCCTCCCTTCAATCTGAGAAGTCCCACTCCGGCACAAGCCAGCTCTCTCCCCCGGGGCAAGGGGAGTCCAGCTCTCCAGAGCACAGAGTCCTGGCTGTCCTCAATCAAAGGAGGTGGGAAATACCACTCATTCTTTCAGAAGGCCCCTCCAGACGGGGAAACAACAGGGACTGAATTCCTCAGTCAGGCTGTATTGCTGTGCACTGTATACAGGACCTGCCTACTCCTCCTCCCCAGAAGTGATTTCCTGGACTCCGTTTGCTTGTAATTTGGGGAGGGGAGGAAGCCTGGGGTCTCGGCTCTGTTTTCCTTATGTTCATTCCACAAAGGCACTGACCAAGGAAGCTGGGGAGGCTGAATGCAGTCAGGGCTCCTCTCCTAAACCCTGTGACCTTCTGTGGGAGGTCTTTGCTGGAAGGAGGTGCCTTTTGCTAATTCACACAAAGGCGCTGTGTGGACAGCCAGGGAGCAGTCGTGGGCCCATAAGTCTGTATGTTCTTCCAGGTGTCAGGGGCTGACTGCCCTGGACAACGTGGGAGTGCTGCCCAAGGCTCTGTGAGATTTACACTTAGCACAGAGGTTTCATAAGGAATAGAGAAATGGGAAGAGACCTCCCCACCCCAGTAGTCTGACGGGATGGAAGAGGGCCAGCATGCTTGAAGGATGCGGCCCACCCCTGCCATCTCAGTGGTGAGTCAGGCCAGGCCAAAACAGGACACTTCTCCCTTGGACAGTCTCTTCCTAGAAACCACTTCTCCAGCTGGGCCAGGGTGCTCAGGGTGCTGGAAAAACCCTGAAATAGGAACCGAGAAACCTGGGTTTATTTAAATGACCTTATTTCTCTTCTCTGGTCCTCGGTTTCCCCATCTCTAGAATACCAAGTCCCACACAGAGTTGTTAAAGGATCACCTGAAATAAGAAGGATGAAATTGATCTGAAAACTACAAAGAAGTATACAAACACAAAACAGAATGGAGTGGCACTTAAGGGTCCCATCCTCTGCTTCCACTCAGATCTTTGCTCCTAAACAGGTCCTGCACAAAGAGAGAGTGCAGACATCCATAAAGAAGGCACAGGAAATGTTTGTTGATGCAAAACCAAATGTCCCCTGTTTCGTCTTGACAGGAGAGGATAGATGGGTTCCTCCACCAACTCCCAACCCTGGTTTCCAAGAGCTTCAGACAATTTGTCTGTTTGGGTTGGGTCTTGTGGTGATCCTGTCCCCATCTGTGTGGAGCCACAGAAACAGCAACCCACCAGGGTTGACCCTCCTGAAGCCTTCATAACTCCCCAATCACACCGGGGCCATGTGCCCAGCTTGGGGAAGAAAAGTGGCTGGGAGGAGGGGTGTTAGCCCAGGGACCAGGAGGCAAGAAGGGAGGACAGCCAACCAATGGTGTCCCCTCCAGAGCAGACTTGGACTCTAAAAATAGTTTCATGATGTCAATCCCAGAACAAAGGCTTCTTTGGCTTCAGGAGTAAAAAATTTCAGTTTGGAATTCAACCGAAGGCTTTGTTACAAATACTTTATATGACAGAAGCTATTAATATCTCCACCTAATTGCTCCCAGTTTTGTAATCGCTGTGGCAGAAATTCCAGCCAGGTCAATTAAGGGGAGTAGATTTGCTCCACTGGGGGCCCCCTAAGTTCCTGTAAGTCAAGTCACGTTGGCATTTTACCCAGCTCAGAAGCCTGTTGCTTTGACATGGTCTAAAGTTTCCATTCCCGGCCCAACCTATTGGCTTCTCTTGTTGGGGACGACAACATGGAATTAAGGAGGGACACGGAAAGAAATGTACTTTATCTTAAAATGAGGCAGAATCTCAGACAGCAAGCATGTTTCAGCGAGTTTGCTCGTGGTTGGATGCAAGGAGTTGCTGAAAGCTCTAGCCTTGTGCTTTATAAATTGGATCAGTCAAAATCTACCCACTGGCTTTTATTAGTGAAACTCCAGGCCTCACGCAGGATTGTCAGGCTCTCTCTTCTCCCATAGGAAGACCCAAGATCATTATGAGCAGAAAGGATAGCAATTGTAAATTCAGAAAGTGGTGGCAGGAGCATTTGGCCCATGGCTCTGGCCCAACAGGAGATTTGCAGAGAGAAAATTGCTTTAAATTTGTGTCTGTAAGGGTCTCCCTAAATGTAAAAATTTTATGAAAATGAGTATGAATCATTTCCTCCATGCACCACAGGCAGGGGCTAGGTGGCTGGGGATCATCTAACACCTGTTGCCCTAGTAATCACCTGAAATAGCTAAGATCAGTGAATGTAAATGATATTAAAATTTAGGAATATTCCCAGAGTTGAGGGGAAAACAGACTATTCCCCCACACATAGATTCAATGGCAGGATACACACAAGCAGAGCAGAATGCATGCTCAACCTGGCCAAGCACTGTTCTTTAAATGGGGGTGGAATTTCTCTTTCAAGATCTTATTCTTCTGTTGGTTTTCTCACATTTGCTTGCTGACTTAATTTCTTTTCTAATTAATTATTTTTAATGCATTAATTGATTCATTCATCAAGAAGTTTTTGAGGGACTGTTATATTCCAGCTTCTATACTAGGTGCTGGGAATTCAATGAAGAACAAAACTGGCAAGAATTTCTATCCTTCCGGAGCTTACAGTCCAAGTGGGTGGGGGATGGGGGAGAGCAGAGATCTTCAAAAGGTGCCAAGAGGTGCTGCATTTATGTGCTCACTTATTTTGTTCAGGGGTTTGACTTTTTTGTTGTTGTTGTTTTGGATGATGAGCATCCAAAAATGGTGGTTTGGGATCTAGCTCTTTAAAATATAAGTTTTGCTTGTTTCATTCTTAATAAATGACATCTCAGGCTATAACTAAAATCTCCTCTTGGCTGAAACCACTCTAATGATCTATCCCAAATTGTCTGGAAATGTCAGGAAGATGAGTGCAAGAGTTTTTGTCACCAATGTAAGTCAGAGCTCAAGACTAACTGGCCAGTGACCTCTGACGCCGCACGCCCGGGGGCTGTGGTGCTTTCTTCATTGCCAGACTTTGCAGTGGTCCCTGTGGACCATTAGTCTGGTGACTGCCCTGAATAGATGTCTCTTCTTTTGGGTAATGACATTTTCCTGGAGACTGAGCTGTACTCTGGCACCTCACACCAAGAGCTTAGATCTAGAATGAATAGAGGGGAGGTCTGCATGAGCCCCTTCTAAATGCATTAGTTGCTAAAGTGCACTGAAGCTTCTTATAATGTGGTATGAAAACTAAAGCCTACTGGAACACTATCTATGGTGTTTTCTACCTAACCTGGGCAGCAGTTGCTTCAGAGACCATCCTGACTTATGTAAATTCTTAGGCTACAGCTAAGAAATCATCCCAATTTAATTGGACCTCCCAGTTTAGCCTGCCATTAATGCCAGTCTTCCTTCCCTTCACCCATCAGAAGACTTTCCTTTGGGCCTCCCAATTGTGCATCCCCTTTGAGTCTCAG
This sequence comes from Neomonachus schauinslandi, assembly GCF_002201575.2. Taxonomy (NCBI): domain Eukaryota; kingdom Metazoa; phylum Chordata; class Mammalia; order Carnivora; family Phocidae; genus Neomonachus; species Neomonachus schauinslandi. Next base: position 38,126,348 of record NC_058404.1, read on the forward strand.
AGCCCAGCTTCAAGGTAATATGCTGAGCCTGGAAAGAGTGGCAGCCTGAGGGAACCATGTTTGAACAGCCATTGTTGGGGTATCACTCATGAATGTGGGGAAGGCAAGGGACTGGGCCGTCTCCTAAGTTTCCAGCCCACAGCAACATTTACCCTTCTGTCTTCTAGAAACTTGGAGATGGGTTTTCTGCTTACCTCCTGAAGAAAATAAGTTCCAAGCATAGAATTGGCAGGGTTCCTAAAAGCTGTTAATATTCATCCTTCACCATTTTATAAATCTTCTCTAATGCATCCCCTTACTAAAGCCAAACAGACAAATTTTATATTCCTCTTTCCTTCCTCTTTTTCTTCCTTTCTTCTCCTTTACCTTCTCTCCTCATTCTCCCCCCAGTAGGGGGAATGTGAAGGGGCACATGGGCCTCCGACTTTCTGTTTATGCGAAGGAATTATTCTCAAGGCAACAATTTCCCCAACAACAATGTAATTATGAAATATTACCCAAACACATTGGGTATTATTGAATGTGCCATTTCTGGATACTGGCCAAGGGCTTTGGCAGAAACAGGACTCAAAGGAGGAAAAGAGGGAGAAAAATTATGAACATGTCTCCCCTTCAGTCCTGCTGTTGAATTAAACCACATGTAAGTTTTTGTAGAGGAGCAGAGAAAAAAGGAACAGCTCCAAAGCACGTTTCAGAGGAGAGGTCTTCTCTCGGGGATTTTGAAAATTAGCGGCTGAAACAATATAACATGAAGTTCAGGAGCATGTGGAAGTGATTAAGTGTTATTGCCATGTACAGTAAAGGTTGTTAATCAGCACCTTACTACTGGCTACTTAGAGATAGGATTTGAGTAAACACAGAGTTGTACTCCATAACTATCCCAGGGGTTGTGAGGAGCCTGGTCGGCAGGGGTAACATCCATCTTTGGAAGGGAGTTGGAGTTAATGACATGACAAATTCCTCAGTAAAATAAACCCTAGAGGGATGGTAGAACTGAAACCTCACCCACAGGGTTGTCATTATATATGCCTGGAGCTCAGAGGAGTCTCTGGCATTTCTTCCTGCCTCTAGTACCAAGGCATCACAAAGAAGCACCCAAAAGCTAGGGTGTGTTCAGTCCTCTTGTATCTCAGTCATTCATTCATTTGTTTGTTTATAAATGTATGCATAAATACATTCAAATGATAGCTATTGAGTAACTACTATGAACACATAGACAATATAAAGATCAGGTCCCTACTCTGAAAAAACTTACTAGCTAGTGAAAACTGAAAACCTATAATTATAACAAGCTAAATTAACAACATAAGACAAAACAAAAATAAATATATATGTAAAATATATGAATATATGATATATTTTAAAATGTATGTAGATAGTGAAAGAATAATTCAGATAAAAAACTTTCAAGGGCTTTAGCGGAGGAAGGCAAGAGCACTGTCATCCACAGTAAACTGAAAGGCATGGAATATGAGTTGGGCTCTGGACATGTGGAAGAGAGAAAAGGCGTTCCAGGGGAGATAGGCCAGCATCATAGTGGTGGTGAAACCCTTCCTCTTTTGCTCCATTCATGTGTAAGAGCCATGCAAGAGCCCTGCCATCAAGGACAGGACTGGCCAGATGAGCTTGACATTGATGGCAGCTGCCAGGAAGAATGGCCTGAGATGGTTAAGTCAAAATGAGGTGATTAGGGTGGACCCTAATCTACTCTGAGTGGTGTCTTCATAAGAAGAAGACAGGACATGCAGAGACACACCAGAGGAGCACATGCCAAGATGACCATGTGAAAAGGCAGCAAGAAGGGGGCCTTCTGCAGGCCAAGGAGAAAAACCTCAAAAGAAACTAAACTACTGACACTTTGATCTTCACTTCTAGCCTTCAGAACCCTGAGAAAATAAATTTCTGTTATTTAAGCCACCCAGTCTATAGCATTTTGTTATGGCAACCCTAGCAGACTAATACATATGTCTTTTCACATTTCATCTGTTAATATAAATTACATTAATAGATTTTAAAATGTTAATTCATACATGTATTCCTAGGATAGACTAAAATTATTTAGAATATATTTTTAATAAATTTTACTTAGGATTTTTATATCTATATTCCCAAGTGAAATTAGCCACAATTTCCTTACTTATATTGTTTTATTTTGTTTTTATTAAAGATAAAAGGGTCTTTATAAAATGAGTTGAAGGTCATTCTGTTTTTCTGTATTATGGGAAAAATTGAATAGCATTTAGTAGAGTTCACCTATAAAATCACTGACCCTGGTAGAATTTGTAAGGGGGGGAGAAAGAAAGATGGGAAAGAATAGATTTTTTTTTAAAAAAGACACTGACTCAGCTTTTATAAAGGCTATAGGTGTATTCAGTTTTTATATTTCTTTTTGAGACAGTTAAATTATATTTTCTGGGGATTTTTAAATTTTGTCTGGGCTCATTATATATGAATCAACTGCATTCACAAATACAGAAACATAATGTTAGGAGACTTTTTAAATATACCATTAACAACTTCACAAAATATAAAGTGCCTAGAAATAAATCTAACAAAATATATATATAAGATGAAAGATGATGATGATAGATGATAGATAGATAGATAGATAGATAGATAGATAGATAGATAGACAGATAGATAGAGTCTAGAAGCACTTCCAGAATGGTGGCAATTAAGAACCTCTGAAATTCATTCTTCATAGAAGTCATGAGGACACTGGGAAAAAATGTCAAAATCAACCTTTTAGAACTCTGGAAATTAACAAGGTTACACTCAGAGGAGTCTTTAATTCAGGAAAAACAATTGAATCTCAAAAACAACTTCCTCCTCCCTGCCATTTTAAGTTGTTCTAATCCTATCTTCTTCTCTCAGCCCTACAGTAGCCTTAAAAAACAATAGTCTCACAACTATGGTAGCTGTGAAAAGCAGAAGCCTAGAAGCCACGAGAGGGGGCAGAACTAATTGGAGCTCCTCAAAAGCCCCATCTCCAGAGAACTGTCATCATTTGACATGTCTGGCAGCATACTGAAAAGCTCCATTCTCAGAAATTGTCTTTATTTGACTGGATCAGAGTTCTCTGTGTGTGAACAGCCCTGTCCAGGGCATTTGTCAAAAATAATTAGTGTCAATTGTTTAAAATTGCAGCTGCCTAAGACAGTGTTACCAGTCACGAGTAATAAGCAAATAAAAAATTTTATAGGAAAAATTGAAGAATTAGATGTTTATAGGGGGCTTTGAAAAGCTTCAACAAATTCCTGGAATCTAGAAAGCCACATGCCTATATAGGGCTGTACATAAGCCCAGGAAAGACAGGAGAAGGCCCTGATCTTTCACCTCTGGTTAACCTTGAAGCTCTGTAAAAGCCGGAAGAAAAAGCTAAGGCAGAGTCTTAAACTACCTGTGGGAGCATTGAAATTTGTCCCAGTATACACACATAGAGTCCCACAGCAAAGGTTGGAGATTTATTGATTTATGGTATTTAAGGAAATCTCTGTCCAATAATTAACTTCTCACTAAACTAACCAGGCCAGGAATCAGTGGCCACCCATGACAAAGGATAAAAGCTTTACAGAATTAGTCCAGGAAAGTCACTGAACAAAGAATAACAAATACTAAAAATAACAAAATGTTGGAAGGGGAGTGAAACTGAATTCCAGAGTTACTACATTATATTATTTAAAATATCCAGTTTTCAACAACAAAATATAAGATATGTAAATAAACAAGAAAGTATGGCCCATACATGGAGGGGCAGTCAATAGAAATTGTCCCCGATGGACCCCAGACATGGGACTTAATACACAAAAACTTTAAATTAGCTATTATAAATATGTTCAAAAAACTTTGGAAACCACATCTAAAGAAAAAGGAAAGTATAAGAGCATTCTCATCAAATAAAAATTATCACTGAACAATTAGAAACTTTTAAAAGAACCAAATAGAAATTCCGGAATTGAAAAGTAAAATAACTGAATAATAAAAATGAAAAACTCATTAGAGGGGCTCAGAGCAGATCTGAACTGGAAAATGAAAGGATCAGTAAACTTGAAGACAGATTGAGATTATCCAGTCTATGGAACAATAAAGAAAAAAAATGAAGACAAATGAACAGAATCTCACAAACTTGTGAGACACTATCAAGTGTACCGAGCTATTTATCATGGGAATGCCAGAGGAAGAGGGAGAAAGAGACAGAAAAAAATAATTGAAGAAATAATAGTTTAAAACTTATCATATTTGATGAAAACTATAAAACCATGCACCCAAGAAGTTTGACAAACTCTAAATGGGATAAACTGAAAGACTTCTATACCTAGGCACAACATAGTGAAATGACTGAAAGACAAACAGAAACTTGAAAACAGCAAGAAAAAAGCTATTTGTCATATATAAGGAATCACAAATAAGATTAATAGCTGACTTCTCATCAGAAGCCATGGAGATTAGGGGCAGTGGGATAAAATCTTCAAAGTGCTTAAAGAAGAATGTCAACCAAGAAATCCATATCCAGTAAAATTATCCTTGAGAAGTTAGGACATTCTCAAATAAACAAAAACAGAGATTTTGTCACTAGCTACATTTTTGCCACAAGTATACTTAAGGGACACCTTCAGGCTGAAATAAAAGGACATTAGACAGTAACTCAAATCCACTCAAAGAAATAAAAAACATTGGTAAAGGTAACTACATAGGTAAATAAGACAATATAAATGTATTTTTGTCTGTAATACTTTTCTTCTCACTGCAAACTTAAATGAAACTAGAAAAAGAAGAGCAAACTAAATCCAAAGCAAGCAGAAGGAAGGAAACAATAAAGATAAGAGCAAACATAGAGAATAGAAAAATAATAGAGAAAAATCAACAAAACCAAAGTTGGTTCTTTGAGGAGACCAACAAAACTGACTAATCTATACCTAGACTAACCAAGATTTAAAAAATTTTTAAAAATTAAAAAAATTTTTTTTTTAAATTTAAAAAAATAGAAAAAGACTCAGTAAATGAGGGGGGGGAAAAGAGGGGACACCAACTACCAACTACCAAACAAAAAGAATTACAAAAGTATATTATGAACTGTTGTATACTAGCAAATACATAATCTAGATCAAATAGACAAAGTCCTAGAAAGACATAAACTACAAAAACTGACTCAAGAAGAAATAGAAAAGCTGAATCTGAACAAAATGATAGCAAAGAGATTGAACTACAAATCAAAAACTCCCCACAAAGAAAATAAATCCTAGACCCATGGGGCCCATCAAATATTTAAATAGACCAATTTAAACCAACAGGTAACACCAATCTTTCACAAACTCTTCCAAAATAAAAAAACAGGAAACATTTCCAACTCATCTTATGATGCTCATATTACCCTGATATCAAGACCAAGATATCAGAAGAAGACTACAGATCTTATGAATATAAATACAAAAATCCTCAACAAACTACTAGCAAACTGAATTCAGCAATATATAAAAGGATTATACACCAGGACCACCAAAAGATTATCACAGGAATATAGGATTATTTTAACATAAAATAGCAATTAATGTAATAAACCACCTTAATAGAATAGAGGTCAAAAACTATATGATCATTTCAGGGGATTCAAAAAACACTTTTGACAAAATCCAATACTCATTCATGATAAAAATTCTCAGCAAACCAGGAATAGAAGAAAATTTTCTCAAACTGATAAAGACCATCTACAAAAAAGAAAAAAAAAAAGACAAAGAAGAAACAAAAACAAAACCACCTCAGTAAATATCATATAAAATGGTGAAAGAAGATAAATGCTTTCGCCCTGCAATCACCAACAATACAAGGATATCCATTATTTCTATTTTCACTCAACATTATATCAGAAGTTCCACACAAAGCAAAGAAATAAAGCAAAAAAATAAATTTTCCAGACTGAAAATGAAGAAGTAAAATATGTCTACTTGCAGATGACATATCTTGTATATAGAAAATCCTAAAGAATTTTTTTAAATTATTTATTTATTTATCAGAGAGAGAGCACAAGCAGGTAGAGCGGCAGGCAGAGGAAGAAGCAGACTCCCTGCTGAGCAAGGAGGCTGATATGGGACTCGATCCCATGACCCCGGGATCATGACCTGAGCCAAAGGCAGACACTTAATGACTGAGCCACCCAGGCACCCCGGTCAATTGATTTTTTGATAAAGGTGCCAAAACAATAGGGAAAAAAATAGGCTTTTCAATAAATAGTACTGGGACAACTGGATATTCACATGCAAAAGAATCCAACTTATCCCCACTTTTCACAATATACAAAAAATTAACTCAAAATGCATCATCGACTTAGATAAAATTTTAAAACTATTAGAAGAAAACATCAGAGTAAATCATCATGACCTGGTATTAGGCACAGTTTCTCAGATATGACACCAAAAGCACATGTGACAAAAGAAAAAAATGGATAAATTAGACTTTATCAAAATAAGTACTTTTGTGCTTCAAAGAAAACTTGAACTGTAAACCAGTGTTCACACCAGCATTATTCATAATGATAAAAAGTAGAAACAATGTAAATGTTCATTAACTGATGAATGGATAAACAAAATGTGATATATTCACGCAATGGAATATTATTAGGCCATAAAAAAGAAGTGCTAATACATCATGGATGAACCTTAAAAACATTATGCTAAATAAAAGAAGCCAGACACAAAAGGCCACATAGTGAAAACTTTCATTTATATAAAAGTCCAGAAAACAAATCAGGGCTGGGAACTGTTGGGGTTAATGTAGAGCATGAGATCAGCCATAATACCTGGCTTGCTAAAATGTAACACAGAGGCCGCTGGGGGCGAGGGAGGGTTTCTGAAGAGCATAGGCCTTTGGAATGCTGAGGCCCACGTGACCACTCTGCGCAGGAATGCCATGGGAAGATGCTTTCCCCGAAGCTTTCTTAGGCCAAACAGCCACCCTGTGATCTAAGAGATGTGTGCATTGTGCCTTAGGCTATGTTTAGCAGAACTCCCAGAACACGCAGATTAGCATGTTGTATCTTTCCCAAAACAGATCCTCCTAGTTTCAGTAAGACCCCTTGTCACACATCACGTGCCTGAGAAACAGTGATAAGGATTTGTGATTATCCTGAAAGACCAATAAAAGTGGGAGCAAAGAAGAGCAAAGGGTCTTTGCCTCTGAGGGTTGACCCCCTTGCCTTCTCCTCTCTTTCACAGCAAAGTTTGGAGTAATCTTTCATCCGCTGGTACAGGGATTGCTGGCCATCCCCTGCAGGGAACGGGGTAGGGAGAGGGAAAGTTGGGGAGTGACTGCCTATGAGTATGGGACTTCTTTTTGGGATGATGAGAATGTTATAGAATTGGTGATAGTTGCACAGCTCTGCGAATGTAAACCACTGAATTACACACTTTAAAAGGATGTTATATGGTATGTGAATTATATTTCTATAAAGTTGTTTTAAAAAACAAGAAAAACTTTAAAAGCATAGGTATATGAAGAGAAACATAATGACCATGGCTTATAACATCAATATGTTAAACATGCTAATTTGATCCAAATTATTTTAGAGTCAATAAAATACCAGCTTAAATCTCAATGGGTTTTTCTAAATGGACTTAAAAATCTAAATCTAAATGTTATATGGAAGAACTAGTAGTCAAGAATAGTCAAGGAAGGGGTACCTGGGTGGCTCAGCCGGTTGGGCATCTGCCTTCTGCTCAGGTTATGATCTCAGGGTCCTGGGATTGAGTCCAGAATCAGGCTCTGTGCTCAGCAGGGATTCTGCTTCTTCTCCCTCTGTCCCTCCCCCCACTTGTGCACACTCTCTCTCTCAAATAAATAAATAATATCTTTTAAAAAAGAATAATCAAGGAAATTTCATTTATTTTATTTATTTTAAGATTTTGTTTATTTATTTGACAGAGAGAGACACAGCGAGAGAGGGAACACAAGCAGGGGGAGTGGGAGAGGGAGAAGCAGGCTTCCCGTGGAGCAGGGAGCCCAATGCGGGGCTCGATCCCAGGACCCTGGGATCATGACCTGAGCCAAAGGCAGACGCTTAACGACTGAGCCACCCAGGCGCCACCTAGTCAAGGAAATTTTAAAGAACAAAATGAAGATGAGGGATTGCCCTACAGCTGTGAAAACTTATTTTAAATTATACAGCCCTGAGACACCTTGATGACTCAGTCCCACATCTGGCTCCGTGCTCAGTCGGAAGTCTGCTTCTCCCTCTCCCTCTACCCCTCCCCCCTGTTTGTGTGCTCTCTCTCTCTCTCTCTCAAATAAATAAATAAATAAAATCTTTAAAAAAATAGTCAAATAAAATAAACTATACAGCCCTCAGAAAATAAGAAAGGTTGAAAAAATGGGCCAAATTCCTGAAGATAGAAAAGGAAATCCAAATGTTCAACAAATATATGAAAAATTCCCAACCACACCAGTAGTCCAGAAAATAAAAATTTAAACCATAGTGAAATACCATTATACACTTACAAGATTGCAAGAATTAATATCTGACAATATGATGAACTGGCAATAATATGGAACAATGGGAATTCATGCCCTGCTTTCAAGAGCTTAATTTGAGCAACCACTTTATAGATTGATTTAGCAGAAAAAGTCAGGTTGAAGATGTGCATACACTGCAACCCAGCTATTCCATTTCTAAGAATATAGCAAAAGAATTGCAAAATGTTTTTAACATCAGTATTTGTAATAGGAAAAACTGGATATAGTCTAAATTTGCATCAGTAGGCAGATTCCTCCTGTCTTGTTTGTTACTAAATCCCAACACTTAGATTAGTGCCTGACACATACTATTGCTCAATAAATATTTGTTGAATAAATAAATCAATGTTGGACAAGCTTGCAGAAAGACATTTCCAAACACACTCCATTTATCAGAAATCTAAGTGGGAAAAGAGAACTTTTTTTTTTTAAAGATTTTATTTATTTGACAGAGACACAGCGAGAGAGGGAACACAAGCAGGGGGAGTGGGAGAGGAAGAAGCAGGCTTCCCACTGAGCAGGGAGCCCGATGTGGGGCTCGATGTGGGGCTCGATCCCAGGACCCCGGGATCACAACCTGAGCCGAAGGCAGACACTTAACGACTGAGCCACCCAGGCGCCCCCAGAGAACTTTTGATAGAACTTTCAGTGTTGTCTGTTAGACTAGTCTAGTCTAGCCTAAGAGATTCACCTCCTCGAAGTCTAGCTTTTTGTGATTTATCTCTTCCCCAGCAAAGTGAAAAAAGTCGTCTTGTGCTCCTCATTTTTCTGCCTCATTCTTTATTTCTACCAAAAATAGCCTTTGCAGCCTTCTGGAAACAGAATTTTCTCCCAAAACTAACTATTTTTCACCAAAACATATCTTCACCAAACTAAACACATTTTCTAAAATTTAACACAGCTATATATTCTGTTTTTTATTGAAGTATATCTAACATACAGTGTTATATTAGTTTCAGGTGTACTACATAACAATTTTTTACATTACTCAGTGCTCACCATAAGTGCAGTCACCATCTGTCACCAAAAATGTTATTACAGGGCGCCTGGGTGGCTCAGTTGGTTAAGCGACTGCCTTCGGCTCAGGTCATGATCCTGGAGTCCCGGGATCGAGTCCCGCATCGGGCTCCCTGCTCAGCGGGGAGTCTGCTTCTCCCTCTGACCCTCCTCCCTCTCATGCTCTCTGTCTCTCATTCTCTCTGTCTCAAATAAATAAATAAAATCTTTAAAAAAAAAAAAAAAAAAAAATGTTATTACAATCTTATTAACTATATTCCCCATGCTGCACTTTTCATCTCTGTGACTTATTTATTTTATAGCTGGACATTTGTACCTCTTAATCCCCTTTACCAATTTCACTGTCCCTTCCTATCCATTTCCCCTCTGACAACCACTACTTTTTTCTCTGTATTTAAGAGTCTGATTATTTGTTTCTGTGGTTTTTTGGTTTGTTTCTTAGACTCCACATATGAGTGAAATCATATGGTATTTGTCTTTCTCTGACTTATTAATTATGCCATCAGGTGTCAGTACTTCTGAGACCATATTTGTCAACAAGGATGAATGAATAGCATGAGATGCTGATGGTTGGAGCTTTAGGACACTGCAGATTCCAGATCCAGTCAGAAAACTTCAGGGGGGACATTGATGCTAGAAAGCCTCCTTGACCCATTCCTTCAGGATGGTCAACTGTAATTAGCTGTATGAAATCTCTGGTCCCAGTGTCTCAAACTGGGTGCAGAGAGAAGCTGACTGATGAAATTCCAACCATTTGTAAATGACCAACATGAGCTATCTGCCTACAAAGGATTCTTTCTGTAGGAAATCACACTGATATTCAGATGGCTTGGCTATGCTATCTGCAGGTTATCCAGGAATTCTTCATATGAAAGAATTGGCTAGAAGTTCTGTCTGGTGGCCTGGATCTAATCCTGAAATTGAGAAGAAGGCAGAGGAGTGGAGTATGTGCCAGACTAGTCAAGGGAAGTGAACAAGAAATCTGGGGCAATCACCCATATTTCTTGCTCAGGGATCATATCTGGGGTTATTGTTGTTTGTTTTTCTTTTCTTTTTTTTTTTTTTGTTGTTTTTTTCTGCTTCTTCTTCAGATAGCTCGTGATTGTGGTTGATTATAGCTTTTGCTGCATCAATCATAACTCTAAGCCAGTTAATTACAAATCACTGATGACCAGACATTATGGTTTCTGACTGTGGATCTGCATTTATCTTATTGATGTATCTCTGAATTGTTTCCATTGTTTCTCAAAGTCTTTACTCAAATAGTCCTACTAGACCTACAAAGGTTTTGAAGATATTCTTCAATGAGTTGTTGAAGAAGACTAGCCAAGAAAACTTGTCTGGTTTCTCATTTCAGATTTAACAACTGGAGTCATTCTTTTTTTTTTTTTTTAATCTGGAGTCATTCTTATTGAATTACTAAAGAGGAAACATCTCAAATCTTGCCTATTATTTCCAGTGAGATGCAGATGAGACTTATAACACAATCAAGAATATATGCAGAATGCTTCTTAATGATACTCTTTCTGCACCTACTTTATTCTCATTTTTTCCACTAACATTGGCATTGTAGGAACCATGGAATTTGAATCAGACAGACCAATCCAGCACTGCCATACTAAAAGCTATCTATAGAGCACCTGAGCTCCCACTATTTTTTTTATGTGCTTTAGATAATTTTTTTTAAGATTTTATTTTCCAGCAATCTCTACACCCAAAGTGGGGCTTGAACTCCAACCCTGAGATCATTGTCACATGCTCCACTGTCTGACCAGCCAGGTGCCCCAGGTACTTGACATAATTTATCTCTAATCCACACATCAGTACAACACAGTATCTCCATCCCCATTTTTACAGGTAAGGAAATGAACTCAGAAAAGATTAACTTACCCATGGTCACACAGCTACTAAGTGGAATTATAATCTAAACCCAAGTCTTTCTTCCCCAAAACCCATTGCATTAAACAGACCATTCTTCAAAATGACAATTATGCTCATAGTTCCCTATTGTGGAAACTACTCAACCCACTGTACCCATCTGGGGAATATGCCTTAGATGCTTTCTTATATATGTTGCCCTGCTGTGAAAGGCTTTTTGTGCCTCTGGACAAGCTGATTGGAGCAAGGTGAGCTCCTGCCCCTAGGTTGGACAGATCGGCCAGTCTACAGGTTGAACGGGGATCTATGAGCAAAGATCATTGCCCAGAAAGGATGATGATGATTCATTCAACCTTTCTCTTGGACTGCAACAGGAGATTCATGGAAAGAGTCAATAGCTAGGTTTTGGAGAGGAGGAAGGGCACTTAAAAAACACATAGAAAGAAGACATGGAAAGAAGATAGGCCACAGGGGCACAAGAGTAAGCAGAATTAGTGAGTAAGCCAAATCTCTGAGACAACAGAATACAGCACATATGAAGAATAGAGAATGAGATAGTCAGTTGGTAGTCACCTGCATGCTAGAAGCAGAAACTAAAGCACTCTGAGTCACTCTAAGTGTAAGGGATCAGTGAATCCCAAGACTAGAAGGAGGGAATGGGAGAAAATAACCTAGTCACTAGAGCTGCATTTTTCCAGTTCCCAAACTAAGTTCCTGTGTCTTTGAGGCCAGCTATACAGCTCTTTCTAGGGATACTGTGACATTTCTGCCTCCCTTATTGCATATGTATCCTTGCACTAAGTCTCCATTCCCTGAAGTCACTGAGTGACTAAAGGAGGCAAAAACACACATGCACCCTCTTTGCCTTATGTCGTGCTCCTCTCAGGGTTGAGTAACTACAAAGTTGTCTCCTGCTTTTGCTGTATCCCAGCAACAGAAGCAGCAGAAGCACCTCTCCTAAGCTGGCTGAGTCCTGAGCCCTCACTGGCACCCCAGAGGAGACCTCTGGTCACAACTTCTGAAAGGCAGACCCATGGCATTTTCATACAATACAGAGACAGCCTCAAAGCAGTGTTGAAAAATTTAACTCATGGAAAAGGGATACAGTGGCATCACATTATGCTTTTTATTTCTTTCTAGGACTGTGGGCATCTGTTCCTCTGAGGTTCCTGATGTTGTGTGCTTCAGAGATACATGTTCAGCATGGCCTCATGAGTTTTGCCTGAATGTGTTGCTATACTTGAAGATCTGCTTGCCCACTAACTGTTCCTTGCTACCCTGATATAACCAAAATTAAGGAGAGGGTTTTCTGATCAGCAATAAGGTTGACAGATGGGGAGCCTCAAATCTCCATTTGAGACCCAGAAAAAAAAGGGGTAAATTTATTAAAGAATATGCTCATCCTCCTCCTAACAGCTTTGGGATCTGCCTCAGAAAGAGACGAAGAATCCTCATCTGCCCTGACTTGAGTCAGAAAAGTCTGCCAGCAGCATGCTCAGGCACAAAGGACCAGGCACGTGGTTCAAACTTTCTTTGAACATCAAAGAGCCCACGGTCTTCTGGGTGACCTTGGAAAACGGAAAGGGAAACTGGGAAGCTGAGACCCCCATGTTGATAGTATAAAGATCAAAAGCGACCCAATGGGACATAATGCTTCCCTTTATCTCCTGACTCCAAGAGTGTTCAAATTGCCCGCCATGCCCTGAAGCTGGGGAATTAGGAAGGAATTGAGGTGTCTTTCTTCATTTAGGGAAACAGAATAATGCAGAAATTATACCTCATCCTAAGAAAAGCCTCCTGAGGGATTTTCACTTTCCGTGTTCTGGGCACAGCTTTTTCTTCTGAGAAGTCTCACTCCATCATCACCTCTGCTTGCCCCCTTCTCCAGTGCGCCCCCCCCCCCGTCACTTTGATTGTCTTGGGACTCAGCCCTCCCAGCACAGTGCACAGCCTAGAGATCGTACTAATGAGTGTTTACAGAGCAAAAGAGTAATATAGGAATGAATGTCAAATGTCTTATTGGAGGGGCAACTTAAACAGTCATTCTGCTTCCAGCATTTCAACCTTTTGCTCAACTTCAATGAATATATGCTGCATACCAACTGGGTGCCCATGCTTCTGGGGAGGCAAGAGAAGCTTTAGGCACAGCACCTGCACTCAGGAGACCCAATTTACCTAAAGAGACAACATATGGACCCAATCACAGAAATGTGTGCAGATTCTCAAACTATCACCTAGAGAGCACTAGTTGAAACTGTGCTTACCAAGCTCCACCTATCAAGAGTTGTGACTCAGATAGGACCCCCAAATTGAACATTTGAGTCAGCTCCTTATGTAAATCAGAGGTTGATATAAAGCAGTCCACTTTTAAAGAAGCACTTACTAATGGGGGAAAAATGACTCAGTAGGCAGGCATTGAAGACCTTGATTGGTCTTTTCAGTGAACTTTCCCATTAGTCTTGAAAACCTCTGCAGCCTCCTGTCTATCCCTACTCCATATCTCACTGGTGACTCAGAGCTCTAGGACCCATATTGCATGCATAGCCCACTTGAGTCTCAGGGCAGGCATTTCTGGCAAACTGACGGAGAAGGCTCAGTGAAGCTCATTGCATGGGGACTATGTATCACCCTGGGAGAACCAAACCTGTCTGCTTCCTCACACCCCTGCCTTAGATCTTGTAGGATGTCCTAAAGGAAGAAGGAGCCAGGCACAATGGTCTAGGTTGTCAGAAGTGAGGGGCACTGTGAGGATGGGCTCTGGCAGGTGGACCTCTTCCCCATTGTTCTCTGAGTCTCATGAAGAATAGGGAGTCTGTAAGTAACAACTCAAAAAACCATTCTATAAAAGCTGTATAATCATTAGGAGACAAGCAGCACACCCTCAGGATGCTTAACACCAAAAGAGAAGAAAGAGACATCCCACTCCCACCCTGCCCAGGTGGCAGAAGCACCATGGAGAAATCATGCAGGGGGAGTATACTCATTCAGGAGCACTTTCAAGACAATACTGAGAACTCCCAAAAACACATGGGAAGAGGTGGTATAGGATTGCAGGGTCATCAATGGAGTTAATGCCATTAAAATTGTGTCATTAGTGTTTGCTATCCCCAAATGAATAAAATTCCAAAATATCTCTCAAAGCCATCTACATTTCTTTATCTTTTCATGACTATTCAGATGATGACACTTTTGCTCTTCCTGTCTGTCATTTCTTCACTCTCCATTCTACTCATGATACTGCAACCTTAGTTATTTTTTAAAATTGTAAGTCTGATCATTTTACTTCCCTTCTTAAAAGCATTCAGAGGTTCCCATTTCCTTCAGGATAAAGCCCAGACTCCTACAAATCCTCCAGAGCTTGATTCAAGAATGAGGTCCTCCAAGAACCTGCTTCTGACTTCCTTAGGTAGGATGGACAACTTCCTCATTTGCCTCTGCTATATTTTGTACCTTCTTTAATTAAAAGTTTCTGCTTTCAAAACTTAGATCTGGAGGAGGAGGAGCAAGATGGCAGAAGAGTAGGAGACTTAAATTTCATCTGGTCCCAGGAATTCAGCTAGATAGGTATCAAACCATTCTGAACACCTACAAATTCAACAGGAGATCAAAGAAAAGAATAGCAGCAACTTTCTGAACAGAAAAGCGACCACCTTCTGGAAGGTAGGACGTGCAGAGAAGTGAATCTGAGGCAATATTCAGGAGGATAGATGGCGGGGGAAGGGAGCCTCCATCAGCCACGACTGGCAAGTGATAGAGTAGCAGAGCACAAAATCAGAACTTGTAGAAGTCTGCTCTGCTGAGGGACGTTGCTCCAGCGGCTAAGTGGGGGGTGGAACCCTTGCTGGGACAGTGTGGTCTCAGGACCCTCGGGGTCACAGAAAGACCGGGGGTGCCTGAGTGAGGCAGAGCTCCCAGGTATCAGAGTGGGGAAGCCGGCTGCAGAGATGGAGCCGAGGAGTGGGCTCTCAGCTCGGAGTTGCCATAGACTGTGATCCGCGGCACTGTCAGGCCACTGCTCTTCCAGCAGGGACCCAACAAGCGGCAGATCCAGGGAGATTCCCCTTCCTCCCCCGGGAGGAGCGACAGTTTCTTCAACAAATGGTGTTGGGAAAATTGGACAACCACATGCAGAAGAATGAAACTGGACCGTTTCCTTACACCACACATAAAAATAGACTCAAAATGGATGAAAGAGCTAAGTGTGAGACAGGAATCCCTCAAAATCCTTGAGGAGAACACAGGTAGCAATCTCTTCGACCTCAGCCACAGCAACTTCTTCCTAGACACATCACCAAAGGCCAGGGAAGCAAGGAGAAAAATGAACTATTGGGACTTCATCAAGATAAAAAGCTTTTGCACAGCGAAGGAAACAGTCAACAAACCAAAAGACAACTGACAGAATGGGAGAAGATATTTGCAAATGACGTATCAGATAAAGGCTAGTATCCAAAATCTATAAAGAACTTATGAAACTCAACACCCAAAGAACAACTAATCGAATCAAGAAATGGGCAGAAGACATGAATGACATTTCTGCAAAGAAGACATCCAAATGGCCAACAGACACATGAAAAAGTGCTCAACATCACTCGGCATCAGGGAAATACAAATCAAAACCTCAATGAGATACCACCTCACACCAGTCAGAATGGCTAAAATTAACAAATCAGGAAATGATAGATGTTGGTGAGGATGCAGAGAAAGGGGAACCCTCCTACACTGTTGGTGGGAATGCAAGCTGGTGCAGCCACTCTGGAAAACAGTTTGGAGGTTCCTCAAAAGGTTGAAAATAGAGCTACCCTATGACCCAGCAATTGCACTACTGGGTATTTACCCCAAAGATACAAATGTAGTGATCTGAAGGGGTACGTGCACCCCAATATTTATAGCAGCAGTGTCCACAATAACCAAACTATGGAAAGAGCCAAGATGTCCATGAACAGATGAATGGATAAAGAAGATGTTATATATACATATATATATATATATATATATATATATATATATATATATATATATACACACACACACACAATGGAATATTATATAGCCATCAAAAAAACGAAATCTTGCCATTTGCAACGACATGGATGGAACTAGAGTGTATTATGCTAAGCGAAATAAGTCAATCAGAAAAAGACAAGCATATGATCTCACTGATATGAGGAATTCTTAATTGTAGGAAACAAACTGAGGGTTGCTGGAGTGGTGGGGGGTGGGTGGGATGGGGTGGCTGGGTGATCAACGTTGGGGAGGGTATGTGCTATGGTGAGTGCTGTGAATTGTGTAAGACTGATGAATCACAGACCTGCACCTCTGAAACAAATAATACATTATATGTTAAAAAAAAAAAAAAAAGAAGAAGATAGTAGGAAGGGAAAAGTGAAGGGGGGTAAATCATAGGGGGAGACGAACCATGAGAGACTGTGGACTCTGAGAAACAATCTGAGGGTTTTAGAGGGGAGGGGGGTGGGCGGATGGGTTAGCCCAGTGATGGGTATTAAGAAGGGCACATACTGAATGGAGCACCGGGTGTTATACGCAAACAATGAATCATGGAACACTACATCAAAAATTAATGATGTAATGTATGATGACTAACATAATAAAATAAAATTTAAAAAAAACTATCAGATTTTATGGAGTTTATTTATTTACCTCATTCTCCTAGATTGGAATCTCCTTGAAGGTAGAGCTTATATCTCTTATTCATCTCTACTACTAGTACCTAGCATAGTGCTGGATGAGCACTATGAGTTTAATCAATGCTTCATTCTCATTTGTTAATACCCTCATATGAATCTTATCTAGGAATACTTCCTCTTTGCTCCTCAACATGTTCTCATCCCCACCATTGAATTTTTGCTTCTATTCTTCCCCTTGCCTGAAATAGCCTCTATTCTCTTTTTTGTTCCTTTTTAAATCTCTTTAAACATTTTCTGTAACCAAGAATTGCAGAGCATCAAACCCTTAAGAGAATCATTCCACCATTTGTTGTTTCTGCAGATTCTTGCTCACAGTGGCTTGTTTCCTTGTATGGTTTGTAGTTTTGGTTTATGAACTCATGTTTGGTAAGATGCTCTAAGGCACTACCAATCAAGAACCACTTTAAGTTAATTTTGTAGCTTGAAGTTTCCTGTATAATGCAGGGACTATAAATTTAAGCCCCAATACCATGTGAGTAGACCTACCTATGGTAACAAAGTCATAAGGGAGATACTTTTCTTTTTTTCACCCAGAGCCCAACCTTATAAAACAAGTTTTCCTGTCTGTTTTTCATTGCCAGGGACCACATTCTCCTAGCCCATACTTTCCCTGGGGATCCTGTTGATGTGTGTATGGGCCTGAGATCAGAAGATCTCAGCCTGTATGGGCCTGAGATCAGAAGATCCACAAAAGGCATTAAACTTCAAGATTCTAGATCAGAGATAGGCAAAGTATGGCCCAGGGCCTAGTTCCACTTTACTGAAAGTGAAATCCTCCTACACTCTTTTGTTTATGTATTGTCTATAGCTGCATTCACACTACAAAGGCAGGGTTGAGTAGTTGCAACAGAGACCACATGGGCTTATAAAGCCAAGAATATTTACTGTCTGGCCCTTTACAGAAAATGTTTGCTAATTCCTGGTCTAGACAACCAAGACTGACAAAAGCATCAGCAACTTTCTGTTTTTAGCCTCTAGGAATTACTGTCACCTCTTTGCAAACTCAGTGATGCACTTCAAAAGAATTTTGTATCCAGCAAGTTTAGCTATATTGTATGGGAAGGTTTTCTAGGGCATCTAGTATACCACATTGCCAGAAGTCAAAGTTAGCCTCTTCTTTCATTTTAGCTTCTCAAAATCCTTATCACCTTTTGAGGTCCAAAACAGAAATTTTCTCCTTCAAGAAAGCCTTCCCCAGAGATTTCAGTTCATGATATCAAATGTATCTCTAAGCTTCTAGTGCATTTGTCATCTATAACATATGGCTCAGCAATTCATTGTAGGGATGTGTGTGTGTATGTGTGTGTGTGTGTTTAATTGACCTCCAATTGCATTGAACAGATAATTATTTTCGTTTGTGAGGTTGCCAGCATCTTAAGAACAATGTTTACCATTTAGATCAAGACCTAGTATTGTGGGTTTAGAAAACTGAAACAATCCTGAGATGCTACAGAGCTCTAAATCTGGTAGATTAGCAAAGAAACTTGGAAGAGGAGAATGTAGCAGGGGGTACTAGCAACTCTTCAGGCCTTGGTTTTACAGAACTGGGTTCAAATCTCAGCTCTGTTCCTTACTAGCTGTATGATCTCAGGTGATTATTTTACCTTTCGAAGTTCAGATTACTTCATCTATGAAACAGAGAGTATCATACCCGCTTGGGACAATTAAGAGACTTAGAGATCATGTACATAGTGTCTGGCACAAATGGTGATCAGTAGGCCATTATCACATTGCTATAGACAAAACTTGTATATTAATGATCTGGAGACCACACTTGAAGATGTCTTTGACTATTCCAATATTCTATGTGTCCAAGCTGGAATGTGATCTGCGTTTGTATCCATATTTGAGAAACTTAGCCAAGGAACATAAGAAATACAAAAAGCAAAAAATTGGGAAAGAGGTATTCCTAGACCTTACAAAAAAAGCAGATTTTCGACATTTTCAGTCTGACCACAGAAATTCTGCAGGGTTAAAATATAAATAGACTAAAGGATCTAACCAATCTAATCAACAAAAATTGTTTACTGAGTTATAACTACAATAGCTATCAAAACTTGATAGTTATTGACTACTACTGCTGTAGATAATACATCTTGGTTTTGTGTTTGGCATTGGCCTTCTTAAGCCATGTTGGTATCCTTTTCTACCATGCCTAGCAGGCTGAGCTCTGCCAGCTAGTTTTATTCTTTAGAGAAAAACAAATTTATTTGTTGTTTTTGTTTTTGCTTTCCTTTCTCTTAGCATCTGTAACAGAGGAATGGATTCTTAGGCAGGAACTGAAGAGAGAGATAGAATGGCATGAAGTTGCACTACCTACCTTGGCTGGCTGAGACCTACTGGTTTGGGGTTTCTAGAAGCCTATTCTGGGGGCTCTGGGTAATGGTTTGGACTGGGGATGGCAGGGGAACAGATCCCAGATTTATTTATGGCCCAGCCACAAAAAAGGCAAAGACAGTTTGCTGGTGAAGAGACTGGTCCCACAGGCATGGGGCCTTGAGTCCCTTGTCAGTACTGACCAGTTGCTGCTGACTTGACCTCTCCAAGGCCTTGCATTGCAGCTGGTACAGCCCCTAGATCACTGCTCCTGCTCTCCCAGGGATTCCTGAATACTCATACCTGTTTCATGCAGTGTTCTGTTCTTGGCAGTAAAAAGGATTCTCAGCCTCATCCTATGCCCACACCCCTCTCCCCAGTTCCAACCATTTCACTGGTCCATCACTTCTGAGTTATGCAATTATGGATTTTGAAATCTACTTGTTTGTATTTCTCACAGTGCCAAACACAGGTGTTCTGTAAGTATTTCTTGACTATTTCAAATCATTATTTATCAGGATGGTCTGCATCTGAATAAGGAAGTAATGTAATTGTGTCCTTTCCAAGTAAATAAAGTAGCTAAACTAGGTCAATATTATGTTTTACTGTTATTTAGAATGATCTATAACAAAGAGTAAATTTATGAAAGATTTGCAGTTCAGATTTCCCTAATATACAAAAAGCATTGCAAAATTAAGAGACCAAACACCAATGAAAAAATGGGCAAAAAACGTGAATAGGAAAGGAAATAGAAATGGATCTTAAACACAGGAAAGTGTGCTCAACTTCACTCACAATAAGAGAAAAGCAACTTAAAACTGTATCCTCTGTGCCTTTCAGATAGTCACAGATCCAAAATCTTGGTAACATACATTGCTGGCAACTTTGTGAGCAAGGGTACAGGAAAATAGGCAAGCTCATGAGCTGCTAGTTGGAGTGTAACTTGGTACAACCTCTCTAAAGTGTAATTTGGCAATATGCATAAAAATTACAACTATATACACCTTTGACAGCAATTCCATTTGCAAGAAACTGTCAAACACATGTATTCTCACATGTATGTGAGATAATATATACACAAGATTATGCATTCTAGCACTGCTTATAAGGGCAAAGTACTGGAGAAAAAAACCTGGACGTTCATCAATAGGAAACATTGCTCAAGTGAATTGTGGTAAATCTGTATAATAGAATACTATGTAGCTATTAAACAAGACATCAGGAAGGGCAGTTTTTAGGGCAACTCTTTATGCTGTTAGGGATATCATGTTAGGTGAAAAATACAAAGTGCAGGACAATAAATAGCATACACTGTTGTCATCTGTACCAAAAATAGTGGGAGAGGAGAATATATACATATACATTTATATGCATAAAATATCTCTAAGGACACATAGGAAATTTAACATTAATTGCCTCTAGAGAGGAAAAATTATGTCTGGGAAAGTGATTGGATGCAGACTTTTCACTGTGCACTGTTCTGTACCATTTGAATTTCGATGAATTTTGATGAAATAAAACATTTTAATCAAGTGCCTCAGTTGTTGGTGATAAGTGATGCTTCTACTATGCCCTGAGCACAAATCCCTTTTGAAAGTAAGATGGTACCCAAAATTTCGCCAGCTCCACAGTTATCCCCCCAGCAGTAGTGGGAACTCAGTGCTCCCAAAGTACCCCTGGCATTTCTGGGAGCTCAACAGGGCCACTTCTCAGGTGGCCTCAAGCCAGTCTGCATCTGTGCAACCTCTGCCTCATCCTTCTGCTCCCACTCATCCTCTCATCTGCCCATGCTACCCCCACAAGAAGGCCTCTTGGAGTAGCTCACCTCACCCCTGCCCATTACTTCTGCCAGAGCAACTCCAGATGCTTCCAATACTTCCATTCCCTGGAAGGCTGGTTCCTGGTAAGGCAGGAGAAGACCAGCACCCCTGCTAGGGGCTGAAGCAGCTCTGCAGTCTTGCAGTCCCTCAAATATTTCTATCAGCAAATAGTACTAACCTCCAGTCCCCTGTCTGTTAAGATCAAACTGACTCCAGGGAGCCTGGGTGGCTCAATCGGTTAAGAGTCTGCCTTCGGCTCAGGTCATGATCCCCGGGTCCTGGGATCGAGCCCCGCATCAGGCTCCCTGCTCAGTGAGGAGCCTGCTTCTCCCTCTCCCTCTACCTGCTGCTCTGCCTAGTTGTGATCCCTCTCTCTCTGTGTCAAGTAAATAAATAAAATCTTTAAAAATAAATAAATAAAATCTTAAAAAAAAATTAAACTGACTCCACAGGGCTGACAGGAAACAGATTCCATAACACCCATCCACCCTCCACTTTTTTTGAAAGGACAGATGGTGGAGGGGGCTGCTTTCTTCTTCATTAATTCTTTTCCTTCAGAAGCAAAACAAATATGGGTGTTGGTACGTAGAGGGGAACAGATATTATCTGTAACATGTGCAGTCAACCAACAAGTTCTGATAATTACTACCCTTATAAACACACAATTTGGGGCAATTCCTTTCTTGCAAGGATTGTCATTAAATTCTTCCTTGGTGTATTCCACTGCAGTAATTCTGACCCTTACTAGCCCAAATCCATGAGAGCTACTCACCTGTATTTGGGTTCCAACCTACACTTGGAGGCTGGATTAGCCTTCCTCAAATCCTTAGAGCAGACCACATCTGCAGAACTGAGTGTTTGGAGACAATCATGCTCTCCAAAAAACCCTTGAAAGTTAGAGCCTGTGCAAAGGAGGCTGGCTAGAAAATGTTTAACACATTCAACAGGGTGTTGTGTACATGTTACATGAGTGTCACTGGGCTAAGTAATGTGTGGGAGAGAGGCATCCATAAGATACAGTCCTGGTCCTCAAGGAGCCTGCAGATCAGTAGAGACTATAAAATTTTCACACAAAATGGCTGCCATACAAGGCACAGCATGTCACATGACTTAAACTTCGTGGAGACAACATACTGTAGAGTTCACGGGAAGGAGAGTTTTCAGCCAACTGGAATGAAGCAATAAAATATGACTTGGGTCATGAGGGAAAGGTAGCATTTGGACACATGGAGAAGGAAGAGAAGAGCCTGAATCAATGTGGAAAGCGTACCCGGAACATCTGGTAATCTTGGCTCAGCTGGAACACACAGAGCCAGTGAAGAGCATGGTGGGGAATGAGCCTGGGGTAACATTCAGGTGGCTGCAATAATTATAATTACTACCATTTGCACATCCCTTTATAATTGCTACAGCTCTTTCCTGTAAATTGTCATTTGACTTTTACAATGACCTTATGACTTAGATGTTTTCATGTAAAGAAACTCAGACTCAACAAGAGCTTGAAGTAACTCACCCAGCGTTACTCAGTAGCAAACGCTGGTTTTAAGTTGGGAAACCACAGATCACTTTGCATGAGAAAGCACTAAAAATACCGGAAATATGTGTTGGTTGGCCCCCAGTTGCCTGAGGCTAATTTAAAAAGATTGTTCTCTTCCATAGTTTTAACATTCCCCTGGAGTAAATAATTTTCCAGTATTAGTTTGCATTATGAGTCATTTCTTTTTTTTTGTTTTTATGTGAAATGAGTCATTTCTTAAGGTGAAATTTCTTCAGGTAAGTTCCAGGGTAAACTTAAATGTTGACCCCTTTAAAATTATCCAAATTCCAAATTACTGGTAGGTGAATTACTGTTTGTTCCTTTAAGTCAGGTCACTGTGTCCGTGTTACCAG
This sequence comes from Neomonachus schauinslandi, assembly GCF_002201575.2. Lineage (NCBI taxonomy): Eukaryota > Metazoa > Chordata > Mammalia > Carnivora > Phocidae > Neomonachus > Neomonachus schauinslandi. Next base: position 38,149,476 of record NC_058404.1, read on the forward strand.
CCTTAGGATTTCTACAGTCACTTTTTAACTGGTTTTGTGAAGCCCTCTGACTTGTTAGTATGATGAATGGAGAGACCCTTTATCTTTTTCTTCCTTTTTGGTATTTGTTATAGCTGTTTTGTTTTGGTTTGGTTTTAATGAGAATTAAAAGACTGAAAGTGACTCTGATACATCTTTAAGAGAGAAGGGAATGGATTTCTCCATTACTTCTAGCCTGACATTTCTTCCCACTGGCTCCATGTAACTCAGCTGGGTCAATAGCAAATCATCAGTTCCTGTGAGATACCTATTAGGTAGTGGTCTGCTTTTATTGTTTTTGTGCTCTGATTTCTGTTTTCCTGTTTATAGCTGGATTTCTAGTTTTGTTTATTTTTGTTTGTTTGTTTGCCTTGCTTTGTTGGGGTGCAGGAGGGTTGCTGAATAAATCACTGCTGTGGACAAAGTGCTTGGCTCTCAAGGGAGAAGCCCTGCTTCACACCGGCATTGCCCTCTCCCCCATCATGCGTGTCCTGCAAATGCTGGCTTAATGAAAGCAATGATCTTCACAAGTTCTTTCTAGAACTTTCTAGAGCTCCAGTACTCTAGGGCTTTCTTCATTTTGTTACATAGGGAGAAGCACTTTGGGGCAGGAATGCGTAACAATTCATCCCCATTCTCTTCACAGGGCCTAGATGAAAAATATAGTTAGTTGTTGGCTATTCACAGCAGTTATGTTCTATAAAGTCTCTGCAGACACCCAGTGAATGAGTATGGACCCATTGCTCATAAGAAAAAATCTAGGATTAGTCACATTTTCATCAACCTATTGATACATAACCTCATTTTATGCCCGTTTCAATTTAAAGACACCTTTAAAAATATTTATTGTTGGGGCGCCTGGGTGGCTCAGTCATTAAGCGTCTGCCTTCGGCTCAGGTCATGATCCCAGGGTCCTGGGATCGAGCCCCGCATCGGGCTCCCTGCTCCGCGGGAGGCCTGCCTCTCCCTCTCCCTCTCCCACTCCCCCTGCTTGTGTTCCCTCTCTTGCTGTGTCTCTCTCTGTCAAATAAATAAATAAAATCTTTTAAAAAATATATTTATTGTTGATTCATGAGCATAAGTCATGGAAAACAGCACAATAATTTGCTCCTGAATGAAGCTTGTCTATCCTGTATCTTCTCTAGTGGCACATCACAGCCTTCTTGTGCGTAAGAACGTTCGAAAGCACTTCAGCCCTATCCTTGCAGGCCATTTTAAACAGCAAAATCACCAACAAAAAGCATAAAAATGCCAAAAGTGGGGCACTAAATAGCTCACAAAAAGGACATTTGTTTGAAACAGTATGAAACAAGGTGGCGGTGGATTATCTTGTTTGGCCTCAGCTGGGAACAGGCACATCTGAAGACCTAATGTCCATTGGCATATCCATGAATGAGCTCAAAACACCATGAGTACTGATTTGGGGGTTACAGATAAGTTTTAGGAAGAAGGTGAATTCACAAACACAGAATCTGCAAATAATGGGGATTGACTGAATATTGAAAGCATGTGCGCGTTCGCGGAGTGCGCTCATAGAAAGCACAGAGAATTCTGCCTGAGGTGGGGCAACGTTGGGGCTTGTGTAGAGCCAAATCAGGGCCACTGCTGTCTATCTGGTACCTTCATGTGAATTAGTGGCACCCTATCTGGGCAACCTCAAACCTACACCATGCAGCCTGAGGAACAGACAGAGCAGTGAGGAAAAGAAAACCCCTTTCTCCAGAGCATATTTTTGCACGGGCACACGGGGCTTTTCTGACAGAGCACTGACAAGATTCCTGTCCTTTCTCACCCCCTGACCTATGCATTTGCAGAGCCAAATGGGGGGGGCCTTATAGAAGAATGTGGGGTGGACAGGCTAACCTTGTCTTGAAGCAAAAATTAATCCTTCAAACAGGCCCTGTCGAGGAACTTCCAAGAGGACTTCTATCTATGGCAGTAGGTCCGCTCTCTGACCCAATCTTAGATTTCTTTAAAAGCCCCTGTATCTGTTTCCTAGGTCTGTTATAACAAATTACAACAAACCAGGTGGCTTAAAACAACAGAAATTGTTTCTCTCACAGGTCTGGGGGCTAGAAGTCTGAAATCAAGGGCCAACAGGGACATGTTCCCTCCATAGGCTCTAGGGAGGACTCCTTTCTTATCTCCTCCAGCTCCCAGTTGCTCTCAGCATTCCTTGGCATTCCCTGGCTTGTAGCTTCAATCTCTGCCTCCATCCTCATGGCTTTCTTCCTTGTGTGTGTCTCTCTGTGACCCCTTCTTTCTTCTTATAAGGACACCAGTCATTGGATTTAGGGCCCATTCTCATCCAGTATGACCTCATCTTAACTAATTATATCAGCAAAGACTCTATATCCAAATAGTCACATTCTAAGGTTTCAGGTGGACAAGAATTTTGGAGAACAACATTCAATCCACTACTGCCCCTATAACTGAGGTCTTGAGGAACATAATAATGGGGACCTTGATGATTATCTGTTGTCCTTTGGCTAGAGCTCTAGAATACCCTTCAAGTCTCCATTGCTGCACTCCCTCCAGTTATGAGTCTCTTTAGTCTTATGTCCTCTTCAGGCTTGAGGGTTTTGAATCAATGGTAGTAAATGAAAAGAAAGAGAAAGAAAAACAAGTAACAGCCACAAGAAAAACACTAAAAATATTTCACCTTGAAACTTATGTAAATATGCACAACCTCCTTAACAATATCTTAAAGTGTCCTGTGACCCAAGGGCAAATTCCACTGGGCACCAAAGGTCTAGGCTTTAGGACTGCAACTAGAATAAAACAGGTGGTTAGTCATTAACGACCCTTTGGCCACAACATTTCCCATGGACTCAGGAGAACTGGTACTGCGAGGCATGCCTTCAAAATACACAGTGTGCTCTGATACATTCTGTAAGAGGGCATATCCTTCAGTCCACTCTGAACATCAGAACCTTGACCATGATACCGAATAAGTCAAGTCAGTTCAGGTAGATATCTACCTACAATCTATCTGCCAATACTTAAACCGTAAGTCCTTTTGATGATAACAAAATAACCTCTTGAGAATGATTGAATCCACGGCCTTGTATAACAATTACCAAATACAGTTTACTCCACAGCTTTTTTGACTGCTCAGCATCCTTTCTCCCTCCCACACCTGTCCATGTGTCGCAGGTGGGGTTAATTCCACCCCAGCCTCCGGGTGGACATGTGAACTGAGCCTGGCCATTTAGAGCATGGAATTCTTCTGGTCACAGCAATTGAATGAGAGATGCATGTCAGATACAATCAATGAAAAGCAATGAGACAGTTTATGCAACTCTGGGGAAAGGACATGAGCTAATCCTGCTGGGTTCTCGGAGCTGCTGGCAGCCATATTGCAACCGGGGAATTACTTGGCAGTGAAGCCAGATGAAGAACAGCAGAGATGAGAGAAGAGTTTAGACTGAGATGTAATGACATCATTTGAGCCCTGCATCTAGCCAGAGCTGAAGCTGGGACAGAATATTATACACTCTCATTTACAGGAAGCAGTGAACTCCCTTTTTTGCTAACTTCAGTTGGATTTTATGTCACTTGCATTATCTGACCTGATATGACATGATACAACTAACCATGAAGGTCGTGACTTATCCAGTAGGTTCTGACAGCAGGTCTAATTTCCTCCTTGCTAAGACAAAGGAGATATTTCTGAACCAATATGGCGGAGGTCCTCCCCATGATCACCCAGCTGGGTCCTTTTCTCTGGGTCTCACATTGCTCTGATCCTACCATGTCTGGTCTTCTGTGAGGTATTGATTCTTGATCATTAACTCAGGTTTTGCTCATATATTGGGGTCTCTGGATTCAACTCCCATCACGATCCAGAAGGACAGAGAAAATGTAATGTTTCTAGTTTGCCAATAGCTGATCTGAGCTTTCCCCTCCACAGTCTCCACCCACTTGTTAACAAGAAAATATTAACTAAATCCAGTTTAAACTTACTCTAATCCAATCATGCAAAGAGCTTTTTTAGGAAACACACAGACTCATTTGGATAAAAATTCTCAATTACTAAGACAAAATTTTCCTTCTCCTATTTCTTCTTATAAAATGTTCTCTGGGTTCATGAGAGGAAGAACACTTGCTTATCCTATGTCAGCAAGAGTGGATTAGAGGTCTTGGGTTTGGTATTCTCAACCTCCTTCAGTGTCTGCATACTACCCTGTCTACCCACTAGAAGCCTGCACTGTAGGTCTCTCTCAGGTTGGTCTTGCTTATCTTCATCAGAATCAAGTTATCTACCTCGGACTGACTTGGCCTCACCACTGGCTACAGATGCTGAGTCTTTGCCCACCCGCCATCTGGTTCAGTGCCCTGGAAGTCCAACACCAGCTTCTATAGTGGGTCACCTCCGCCTGTCATGGTGGATGCCATGGCAGACCCCTTGCCTGTCAGCCCAGTATCTACACCACACAGTGACTAAAGACAGCTTGAGAAGGCAAGCCCACAGAGACTCCCAAGGCCACCCTGTGCCACGGGTTGACTTTAGCGTGGCTGTGCACGAGGCTGATGTGTGGCAAACTCTGCTTTCGGTGTGGCCCTCATCCTGCCTGACTCCCCTATGCTTTATCAGCCCAGGCCTGGAAAAGACACAGGTCCAGATGCTTCCTTTTTCTTCTTCTCCTGTCACATTCTTCAGGCAGAACACGCACCCTGCCTGTGCTTCAGAAAATACATGCCCTGGTTTGTATTTTGCTTCTCCCACTTCACACCCACTTTCCCTCTGACTCCTGCTAAGCCTGGCTCTCCTCTATGCTGCAGAGAAATTTCTGAGCTGAGTTGTCCAAGCCCAGTTGCTGAAATGTTAAAGGGGGCGGTAAAAAGATATGGAAATCTGTTTTTCAGGACAATAGCCCAGCTTGCACAGCTATTTTATTGTTGAAGGATCAGATTCTGAATGTCAATGGCTGAATATTAAGTTGTTCTTCCTCTTCACATTTCTTAAATAACTCTTTTCATTTCCTCTGTGGCTTCCCACCCCCAAAGAGAAGAATGTCTGGGTGATGAGAGTCACACTGTCCAACAGAGCTGCGGGCGACTTGGAGATGCTCTGCATCTGTGCTCTTCAGGATGGTAGCCACTGGCCAGGTATGGCTGTGGGGCACTTGAAATGTGGCTAGTGGGCCTGAAGAACGGACTCGTAATTTATCTCATTTCAAGTAGTTCAACCACATATGGCTAGTGACCATAATAGTAGATAGCACAGAACTAGAGCAAAGGTCTCATACAAGGCAAAATGAGTGTTATAAAATCTGGTGGCCCCCTCCCCACCCCGTTCCACTGAACAATGGTTATGTGATTCTATAATCCTCATTCTAGTACAAGTGTTCTGTGTGCTGAATACTTCACACCCAGCACTTTCCATCTTTACCCAAAGACACGGCGGCTGACGTCTGGTTTTGTAGCATTTGCATGCCTCACCATCTTCTAAAATCTCCTGCAAGAGCTGTACACCGTTCCAGAGGAATAGATCCTTGACGGAGACCCTTGACTTTCTCATACAAAAGTCTTTCTCATTTTTTCTTTTAAAGATTTTTCCCTTAGTGTCAGCTAAGACATGGCCAACCTCCCAGGAATCTTTAGGAGGGAGGTTAGTGAACAGCAGAAAACAGCTCCATAAAAGCCTGTCCTCCCCTGGCTGTAGGAGGTCACAGGAATGAGCAACCTCCCAGTTGGGCTTATTTTCTTTGGGAAGTGTCTGTCATCTTGGCCTCTTTCAGGAGCCCGCCTGCCTGGACCCAGCTGATTGTTGGGAGCTCCTGTGTCTATTAACGGGTGCTGCACCACAAGATAATCCAGGGGAGCTGGGAAGGCCTGGGAAAGCGGGAGGAACCCCTACCTTATGCCCTAACTCTGAGCCATCACCGTTTGGTGCCCCTGGACCCGCCCAGGGGTCAGGCAAGGGAAGAGGAAGAGAAAAGCAGCGCTCAGGCAGCCAGTGGCCCACAGAAGTGGTTGCTGCAACCCCGCTCTGGTTTGAGGAAGAGTGACCAGCAATGGGACAGCGCGGATGGGAAAAACACCTCCGTACAGCTTTCCAGCAAGTTCTCCTACAGTATCTCACCTCAGTCCTCTAAAGCAAACAGCCTTATTAACATCCTCAATTGTGGGAACAGAAAGCTGAGCCTCTGCAGAGGCCAGAATCCTGTTTGGAGTGACATGCCAGGAACCAATGGGGCAGGGCGACTGTCCCCAAAGTCCAGGGTGGCACAGGGCTAGGGACGAGGTAAGGGTGCCAGGCATAGCATGTCAGAGGGATGAAGAGGTAGTCACAGGGGGAAAACTCTTAAAAGGACCTAAGACGCATTTGAAGCCTAAGACGCATTTGAAGCCTAAGACGGCACTGAACTTGGCCATACTCAAAGCAAGCAGTACCTCTGGCCCGCGCCGCCGGCCAGAAGCATGAAACCTGTTACATCAAGCAACACTTTCCAGTTTGTCAAGTTATTCATCAATGAGGTCAAAAAAGACCCCCCTCGATCTTCACAGCAACGCTGTGACGTAAGAAGCGAAGTCAAGGATATCTTTATATACCCAGTATGGGTGAGAAAGCTGTAGCTCAGAGCCATTCTCAAACTTGCCTCGCGTCAAACCGCCCAGGCGGCAGGCGCGGTCCCCTCAGGGCGCTGGCTCTTTGTCCTGCCAGCCGGTACTTCCATCCCTTTGCTTTCTGCTTCGCCTCCCTTCCAGCCACTGCCGCAGGAAGGGGTAGGCGTGTGTCTGATCAGTCGTCCAGGAGACGCTGCCCCTTTTGGGGGAGCGGATAGAAACCCCAGCGCGCGCACCTACGAGGAGCCTGCACCTCCTTCTTGCCAGGGGCTGCAGCCAGCATGAGCTGGGAGCCTGTGTTGTGTCAGCAAGAAGCCCAGCCTGTGCCAGGCCTGCCCGCCCGTCTGCCGGGACATGTCTCCATTAGTCATCACATTTTCTTCCCTCGGGACTGCTCTGCAGAGCTTCACACAAACAGACCGCGGGGCCAGCAACACCGCCGCCAACCACTGGACCAGGAGCCTCCCGCGAAAGCTGTTGGCACGGTAGAGAAGTCATCCGAGAAGATCCTCACCTTCCAAGACACACCCTCCCAAGGCCTGAGGACCTGGCCCCTTCCCTAGTCCTGTCGAGGCTGCTTCCTGAGGGAAGAATAAGCCTGAGCAGCTTATTCTCTGGGCCTGCCAGCTGGCGGCATCCCTCAGAAAGGTGGCTCTAGCCTGGGATGTGCTCTCTCAGGTCGAGAGAGCGAGTCTGAGTTCCCGGGAGCATCCCGGGTACACTCTGTATTGGCTGCCCCAATGCATAGGTGCTTCAGGCCCCTTTTCCCTAGTGTCCTGCAGCCACACGGCCCAGGCCCAGCTTTCTTACAGGCTGCTCAGGAGAGGCCTGTAGAGAGAGGAGGGATGGGGCTTGGAGGCAGGAAGGCCTACCTCTATCATGCCCTCGCTGAGGGACTACAGGCAAGCCAGTCCAGTCTTTTCTCTGCCCCTCACCTCTTCCACCCAGGGAGAACCTAAGAGCTTACCTTACAGCGTCCATTCATTCATCCATTCATTGAGCACCCACCGTACGCCAGGCACCCTGCAAGGAGCTGGGAACCTGCTCAGGAGAAATCTGCCCGGGGAATTGCTCTCAGAGAGCTTCCCTTCTCGTTCTCAAAGGAAGGAAGCCAGTTAGCTGGGGCTGACCCCACCCACAGTCAGTCCTCCATAAATGTTTGTTGACTCTGCGTAATTAACACAGGCCTTTTTGCTCAGGGCTGCTGGGAGAAACTGATGAGATGGTGCAGAATTAGCACTTTGTAAACTATGAAGGGATTATACAAACATCAGGGATGATTTGACTGTGGCCGTGACAGCCACAGGGCTCTGCCGGGTGGGAGAGGTGCGCCCAGTGTCGGCAGGGAGAGTTCCGAGTCTGCCAGGGAAACAGGGAGAGGGCCCTCGCTGAGGACAAGCCACGAAGGTGATGAGGCCATGCATAGGCCCACACCCACTGAGGAGCCCGGGGCCTGTGGCAAGATTTATGACTCTTCCTGCGGTGGCCTGTGGACAGCCCATTCCCCGGGCTTTGCAGGGGAGTTTGGATCCTCTAGAAAGAAACCATACTTACCAGGTGACTGGAGGATCGTTTGTTCAGCCAGTAATCATCTTTCCAACTTCAGAAAGCAAAATTCTTTACAATTCTTATAAAGCAAAGTAATTTGTTTTCTCCAGGTCCCAGTCTCCCTCTTACCTAAACTTTTGAATCCATCTCAGGATGCCCTGAGACTTGGCTGTCATTCCTGTGTACTCAAAGCCCCTGTCAGCTCCCCTTCCACTGCCCTGAGGCCAAAAAGTAAAAAGTTCTTCAACATTTCTGGAGCTCCACTTTTGCAAAAGCTCTGAAATTGTGCTAACCTCCCCCACGGGGCTCCCCATCTCAGGGATTTGCTTGCAAGCTGCTTTTTCCTCCATTTCAGTGAGTCACCTGCTTGAGAACCTAAGTACTTACCCATTTTTTCTGCCTCTGGCAAATATTAGTAACAACCTTGGATGGATGGATGGGTGGATGGATGGATGGATTGACAGATTGACTGAGTTTTGGCCATAGCCACCTTCTTGTTCTACAGACACATTCATTTCCAATAATGAGATCATCACTCTGAAAATACTAATCAGCACTAAAAGGTCAACAAAGTGAATGAGTGCTCAAGGCTGACTAAGAAAGAGCATTGTTAAATACACACTTGTACATGCATGCGCGTGCGTACACACACACACACACACACACTTAGACCTACATGATAGTCCTCTTTCTAATAAAGCTATTTGAAGAACAGCTAAGATTTGGGTTTGCTCTTATAAATCAGAGCCCAGTAACTCTGGAGCCAGTTCTCCATTCTTTCATGGGCCCTAGCTGAGTGAGACCTTTTCCCTCTCTGGCCTAGGAGTCTTGAGGTCAAATCTCTCAGCTCACTCAGATGTGCGTGGTCCCTAGTGCCTGGACTACACTCAACAGAGGCTTCCTGAGTGTCTGTTAAAATCGGCTGAATCATTTGGGATTGAATGGACAGCATCCGTAAAGCACGCTGGAAACCTCTCCTAGCTGTGCAAGGCACAAGCCCCAGCAGCAGCAACCATTCATTTTTTTTCTTTGAGAGAGGGAGAGTGTGTGCATGTGCGCGAGTAGGGGACAGGGAGAGAGGGGCAGAGGGAGAGAATCTGAAGCAGGCTTCATGCTTAGAGGGGAGCCCAACATGGGGCTCGATCTCACGACCCTGAGATCATGACCTGAGCTAAAATCAAGAGTCAGACATTTAATCGACTGAGCCACCCAGGCGCCCTACAACCATTCATTTAATAATCATCACAGAGGCTGCTTGTGTCCACAGCAGTGAGCCAGGACTGGACATACAAGAGGTTTCTTGTCCTCGAGCACTTGCATTGCAAGGGTCTCACCTACTCCCACCTGCTCTCTCCCTATCATCAGCTGTCCTCCCTCAAAAGAATTGAAAAGCAGAGATTTTCTGCTCAAACCACCCTACAGAAGCCCCATTTGCCCCTCACCCTCCACCAGATCAGCACTGCTGTCCTTGAGGTCTCCCAGAAAGCATTCATGGGGCCATGGTTCTCAAGGCTGGCCATACTTCAGAATTCCTATAGAGCTGGGTCTCACCGTGGAAAATTCTGATTAAATAGGTCAGGGCCAGGGCCAGGCATGGGCCCCAGAATTTCTGTTTTCGGCTTTACCCTCCATTCGAATCAGCTGTGTGTTCATGTCATGTCTATGTGTGTTTGTGCACGGGGAGGATGGGGGATTTGCCAGGGCTCCAAAGGTAGAATCCCCACCTCCTTCCTGGCACTGACTGAGATGGAAACATTCAGAAAGTGGCAGGCAGTTTGGTGGTATGGAAAGAACCCTGGGCTGAAAGTGAAGAGGTCAGGTTTCAAAGTCCAACTCCTCCTTCACTAGTTACGTGACCCTGGATGTATCACTCCACCTCCTAGGCCCCAGTTTCTTCGGATCCAGGCCCAGGGCATTTATAGGAAGAGATCTAAGACTCGTCTCTGATACAACAGACAGGAAAAGAAAAGAGAATTGCTAACTGCCCCATGATCTGCTTTAAGGCCACCAAGAGAGAAATTCAGATACCATTCTCCAAAGAACAAAAAAGGGGAGAGGCCTTCTAACCCAGGAAAACAAGAAAAGGAGCTAACTTCTAGAATCTTCCACAGTCCTAGAGACTCAGTCACTCTCAGACCCCAACAGACAGTGTTGTAAGGCTGCAACACTTAGGAGCACCTTTCTTTGCTCTGAAATGGTACTACACCTTGGCCTCACCAGGATCCCTGTGGCATGCTGAAGTCACAAGAAATATTGGGTTGTGCTGCTGGCCTTTTCTCCATTGTTTTGAACATCAAATCCTCCTCGGTTTTAGAATGAGCCTCACAAGTCAGAATTGAGAACTACTGAAATGGAAACACTTTTTCTGTTTTTGTTTTGTAGGGCCTGCATCTAGCAGATGACAGTCACCATCTAAGATCAGGGGCGGCTCCTCCAGGCTGATAAGATGAGTGATGGTTTTCTGGGGAAGTCACAGACTGACAGGGTTTTCCTATCAGCTTCGGAGTCAGCCCTGTCAATCCCTGGCTCAGCCTCCAGAGCTATAATTGGGAGCAGATGGCTTTGCTCACTGACAGGCTAAATAGAAGCAGGACATGCCCATTGCTCTTGTCCTTCATCAATTTGCTCTCAGACTGAGAATAGGAGCTTGACAGGGAGGCTCAAAGCAGAAAGAAGCCCAGGGGTGGTCAATTCCCAGAGAAGCCTCAGCCTCACCAGGATGACATGGAAGATCTCCAAAGGCTCAAACTGGGGAGCAAGGGTCCCAAGGGCAAAGCTAACTGGCGTGGAGGCCCTGCTCCTCAAACTAGCTGAAGTCTTTGGGACAGAAGTGCTCACACGGCCTGCAGCCATCTCATACAACATCATCTCAAATACACGTTCGCTCTGGTGAACATGGCCAATGGCAACACTGACACCCCGGAGAGGGACAGCAGTAAGGCAGCAGCCCCTGATTAGCTGAGATCTACTCTGCACGTTCATTGAGGTTCTTGGTTCCCCAGCCCCGCAGTGGTCAGGAAAGGCCTTTGCAGAGCATGTGAAATGGGAGGATCTCCCAGGCATCTAGAGGCAGCCAGCCATTAACAACGGGGGCCAGGAGGAAGGAATTTGGCCTCCTTGCCCATTGTGCACTGGTCATTGTTAAAGATTTGGCTGGGCCTCCAGGAATGATAGCCACCCATTGGCCCTGTGGATGGCTCTACTGTGGCCCAGAGGGAATGGAACTTGGCTTGGGAAAGAACAGAGGTATGGGCCTAAGCCAATTTGCGAATTGTCCCCATTAGGGTCTCCTATTAGGACCACTTGAGCTCTCCCTAAGTGGGGGAAGCCTGGGTAAGGAAGGTGGAGGGTGGCCCCTCTGCAACACCCTTCTTGCTTCATAAGCCTGTCTTGCTCAGAAACCTTCTATGGCTCCCCACAGAAGGTATTGTGGATTAAAGCCTCTCAAATCTAGCCCCACTTGACAATCCCAACATGTCTGCCACCACTTGGCATGGACATGATCTCAACTAACATGTTTCCTCACTCCTGCTCATTTCTCAGTCCAGACTCAAGTCCACATGCTTCCCACCCCCTGGCCCTCACCTCAGTCACTGCACATGGGAACATTGCTCCCTTGGTCCCCATGCCCACCCAAACCAACCCATTCTCCAAGCCACAGCTAAAGACCCATTTCTTCCAAAAAGTGTTCCCTAGCCACTCTGGCTAACACTGGTCTACCTCCACTCTGAAATGCTCTACTTCTTGCTGTTTGATATCCTTGCTGGAGGAACTAGAAGTCCTGATGTAGCTGGTGATTAGCAGTTTTGTAACTTCCCCTAGATTGTAAGCTCTGAAGTGGAGAAACCCTTTGAATTTCTCAAAATATAGTTCTTGTGAATGAATGGACTCCATACTGCAGTGCCAACAGTCCTAGGTTACTGTGCACCTCTCGGCAGCTTTTCCATTTGAAATTGCTGCACTGAGTAGAAGGTCTTTGAGGCTGGCGTGGTGAGATCTCTTGTTTTGACTGCAGATAGCACCTTCAGTCTTGCCCCAGTTCTTTGACACAGAACTGCCCAGCTTGCTTCTGGATCTATAGCTAATCAGTGTCACTGCACCACTCTAGAAAAGTGCCATTCACATAGACTACAATGTAGCTTAGCCCCTTAGAGTTGCTCAGTGCACAACCTGCACAACCACATTTGGCAGTACTGTCCAACTTCCTGTCACCATGGTGGCCAGAAGTCCATCTTTTTAGAGCTGTATATTTATGGCCACTAGGAAGATAAAAGAGATCACACAGAAGATAAGCTGAGCTTGGAGTGTAGTTGAACATTCAGTTCAACATTCAGTTCAACATTCAGTTCAACATTCAGTTGAACATTCAGCCTGTGGCCTGAGAAAGGGCCAGCTTCTGCTCCTCCGTACTCTGTAATTCGTGTACCCAGAATTGCGCTAAACCACCACCTAGAGTTCGGTCATGTGCTTCACTCCCTTGCTCATGTTGAAGAAACTCTGGGCTAGGCTTTAGGCCAAACTAAGGGCCTGGGGCCATCTGGGATGAACCAGAGTGCTGCTGCCTGGGATTCTGACAATTGTCACCATCTATTTGAAACTTTTCCCAAAAATCTTTGGAACTTCTGAATTCCAAGTGAGTTTCCAACTTCAGAGCCCCTCTTTTTTCTCTGCCTTAGAGAGCACCCTAACCTCATTGGTGCCCACACAGTTGTGGGAAGCCCATTGCTGAGGGCCTGAGCCTTTAGTCATTCTATTAAGAGTTTCCAGGCAGTGCATAACCAAGGGCAATTTTGCAGCAAGCAGGAAATTATCAGTAGAAGTGGAAGTGACAGGGTGTTTAGCAAACATTAAACCAAGAAAGCTTAAAAGGTCTTGGAGCATCGTTAAATAAACATTTAGGATAACTGAGAGGGCAGAATATGAAATGGAAAGGAAAGTATAAACACTTTCTGTGGGTGGGGGAGGCTTTCTCTTTCTTCCATCTTCTTCTGATCAGAAGGCTAGGAGAGTGCTAGGAGTGGTCTGAATGAAGCATCTAAAACTCAAAGCAGAATTAACCTTTGCAAGATGGAGTACCAATCAGCAAACACACTGAGTAAAGAAATTTCTTCTCTTAGTTTGTCTTAACAGTCAGGTTTGACTCAGATATTCACTCCCTAAGATACCAGGCAGCAGATCCAAGATGGTCCCAGGAGCACACCTGGTTGGGGACCTCATCAGATACCTTATTTAAGCTTCAAACCAACTCCATACCTGTGTGTATTCTTACAGAAGGGGAAACAGGCGGAGAGAGATTCAGGTCACAAAGTAAGTGGCAGAGCTGGAGTTGGGAACCCCAATCCCATGTATTCCAGAGCTACTCTCACGCCCCACGTTCCCATGAAGTACAATGAGAGACACATGCTGAGCTCCTCTAAGGGCTACCTCAAAGGAGAATGAAGACTGGGAGAGAAAGGGGGCATTGGGAGGCCAAGCCCCAAGTGACAGGGGTGACCACTAGAGTGACAAGGATAAAGATCAGGAATCTCAACAGCTTCAGGAAACAAGCATCAACTGGTGTTTTTTTGCTTCTCTGTGTGTTCTTAGCGGCTAAATTGCAGGGGGGTCATTTCTCACATGGCTTCAATCAATCCAGGGAAAGGGCAGTGGAGAGCAAGCTTGAGTCAGAGGAAGGGCAGCCAGCCTACCAGCTGCAGGAGTGAGTTTTAGCAATGTCACTATTAACAGAGAATTTGGAAGCCTTTCATCATTTTCTGCCATGAGGCTCAAGTTGACTGATAATCTCAGTGCTTCATGTATTCCTGATTTTGTACAGACGTGGAAGACATAAAGCATAAGGTTAGTGAGTGTGACTGCTCTGGGCAAACCCTCCCAAACACACACACACACACACACACACACGCACACTACCCCCTCCCCAAACAACCAGGAAGGCTGAATACCAGAGACTACCATGACCCCAACTCCCCACAAGGGACCCACTTCCCCGCAAGGGCTTTCAGCTGCACCTTCCAGCTCTAGTACCTAGAATACCTAAGCACTGAACATAGCAAAGCAAGGCAAGTAGATAAATGATAATTCAGTGAGGGCAAGTAAAACAACAGCCCAGCCGGAGGCATCTACCAGTGTCTTTCCCAGAGCCTCAGTGAAGCCTATGCCACTGCCTATGTTTAGGGACTCATTCCATGTCCCCATTGCCTATGTTTAGGGACTCATTCCATGTCCCCATTGCCTATGTTTAGGGACTCATTCCATGTCCCCATTGCCTATGTTTAGGGACTCATTCCATATCCCCAGCTCCTTTACCACCACCTCCAACCCCAAGTTGCCCCAGCGCTCCCCATTAAACAACTGGGAAGACAAAACTGCCAGTGCCCAAACTGCCCCTCCATCTGACTTGCACAATCAGCAGGCATGTTGGTCTTTGCTACCTCTCAACCATGTCTCCCTGCTGCCTGGTTTCTTCAGCATCCCCAGCTCTGGGTCACCTCGTGGAGAATCTGTTCCCTCCTCTCTCTTCTGACTTCCTCAGTTGCCATCTTCCCTCGAGGCCCTGCTCCACCTTCCACTTCATGAAGACTCCCTTGCCCACTGCAAGCCACAGAACCACCTCCTTTCCAGAAGCCCTCTAGCCTTCTCAAGCCTGAAGCTTGTCTGCCTCCCTCATGCTGAGGAAATGAGTCCTGCCTCCTCACTGAGATCCTAAATCCTTGGAATCAGAGACTGCAGGTGCTTTGTCTCTGCCACTTGGCACACACGAGGGGTTGTTAGTTGGCCAGGGACAGAGCATCTGTCCTTTCTGTGATAGTCAGGCCAGCAGCAATCACAGCAACTGGGGTGGCAGCCTGGTTCCTGCTGGATGAGCCCTTCCCGGACCTGCGTGAATATACCCGAGGGACCCTGTGAGCTACCGCAAAAACTCCCCACCCGTCCAGGGCAGATACAAGCTTCAACTTCTACCTCAGAGATCAAACTTTGACCTAATTTCTGTTGTGCTGAAGTAAGTCCCAGCGACACCGAGAAAGGAGAAAGAATTTTAAAAATAGCCTTCACTGTGACATACTGAATCGGTTATGAACTTCCACAAACAAGGTCCAATGCTCTCCAGATTAAAGCTATTTTTATAGTATAGTACAATGACCCAAAAGAACATGTACCATTTGGGTGATTCTAACTGCAGGCAGGGCCTATCCAAAGCCTCAGACGTGTGCATTTGCTTACATGGGCTGGGATTTTTAACTCTCTTCTCGTTTTAAAAGAATGACACATTTTATGTGTGAGGCACTCTCCATATGGATGTTTTTCAAAATACTGTATTAGTGCCCATGTTGGGAACTGAGTTCCCGAAAGCGTCCAGGAGAAGGGCAGGTGGGAGAACAGCACCTTTAGCAGGGAGGCCCAGCGTGTGTAAGCGGGAAGCTGCTGGCTCCCAGCTGGGGTCTGCAGGAGAGAGCCCAGGCTTTGCAACAAGAAGCAATCTTCCTTGTTTCATTTCTGCCACTTAGATCTGCGCGCCCTTGGGCAAGTTACTGATTCTCTCGGAGCACTTACTTCTATATCTGTCAAAAGCACTCATGTGACTTTCCCAGGGCTGCCATTACAAAATACCATAAACTGGGAGGCTTAAAACAACAGAAATGTGTTCTCTCATAGTTCTGGAGGCCGGATGTCCAAAATCAAGGTGTCCACAGGGCCATGTTCCCTCTGTAGTCTCCAAGGAAGAATCCTTCCCTGCCTCTTCCAGCTTCTGGTAACCACTGTTGGCAATCCTTGGTGCTCTTTAGCCTGTAGCTGCACCACCGCACTCTCTGCCTCCATTGGCACAAGGTCTTCTCCCCGTGTCTGGGTCTCTGTGCCTCTGTATCTGAATCAGCCTCTCCTTTCTCATATAAAGACATCAGCCATTGGACCTAGGTCCCACCCTAATCCTATATGACACCATCTTAATTTGATTACATCTACAAAAACCCAATTTCCAAATAAGGTCACATTCATAGGTATCAGGGGTAAGGACATGAACATATCTTTGTGAGGACACAATTCAACCCACTCTAAGGGAATAATAATGTATGCCTCCCTGAATCATTCAGGGGGAAAAGCAAAATCACAGAGTGCAATGATTGGCCCATATGTGCACAATAATCGAGGACCCATTGAGTCATGATAAACTTGGCCTTTGCAAGGATGGGTCCTAACAAGCCCAGGAAGGTGGGATTAGCCCCACAGCTGGAGCCCCAGGAAGTGGTATGCAAGGAGGAACATGGACCTCTGGTTTAGAGCAGGTATCCCCCAGCAACTAGAATTATAGACAACAGGGCCTGACTCCCAGAGCAGAGGTTTACCACGTATTTAGGTCCTCAGCGTATGAGTTAGACCACACACTGGGGAATTAAAGCAACAACCTAGTTATACACACTGGCCAAGCACAGCAGCATGGGAGACAAGAAACCTACAGACCACAGAAGTCCCCGGCTTAAGGATAGAAAGACCACTGCTAGAAGGGACAAAGGGGGAGTCATGAGATGTGCCTGCTGTAGTCAAGACTTACCCTGGAGTGAAGTGGGCCTGTTGTTTGGGGAAAGTCCAGAAATGAGAGGGGACTCCACAGACACATCTATCACAGACCCATATCATTTCTCTCTTTGAAGTGGTAAGCTACTATTGATGCCAGCCAGCTCAGGGAATCTTGCTTCACCCTCTTCGTCTCCCTCCATGTTCCTCTTGTAAATTCTACCCACTGTTCAAGGACCTGCTTCAGCATCCCACTCCCCTAGAAACCTTCCCCATCCACTCCAATATCCTTAGTCACTTTACACTTTCCCCCACTTCCCCCCCCACCATCTACTCCTACAGAACCATTTACTGTGGTTCCACAAGTTAATCCCTCCCCAAATGGACCATGAGGTCCTTGAGAGCAGAGATCATACCTTATTCTCAGTATGTCCATGAGCTCAAGCGTGATACTCAGGATAGTAAGTACTCAATAAACACTTGCTTTTCGTTTCTTATTTTTTACCCTTCCTTCTTTAAAGAATTTTATAGTTTTCAATAAAGGATAAAAAATGCATTTCCAGGGGATGAAAAAGTGGCTCAAGGCACTTGTATTAGCCTTTGCTGTGTTTCAGAAATGGATTCTTTAAATATTATAGTAGGTTCCAATAACTAAGTGTATCATACAATTCTGTGATTTGGTTGGAAGCCTCCTATCTGACTGGGGTAAAGTCCTTCTTCACCCCCAACTACAAATACTTACTGAACATTTACTATGTGCTAGAAACTATATTAATTATAGGAGATACCAAGCAGAAGAGGTCCTTGCCTTTAGAAAAACAGAGTGCATATTGGATTTGTTATAAAACAACATTATCCAGCTGAAATCATTCTGCACCCTGCAAACCTATGAAAAAGAGCTGAGTCCATCTTCTTGAAAAATAAATTAACCAATTTTTCAACTTCTCTGAATTCAAAAAGGGACACAGTGATTACATATGTAAATACTGCCATCCTCCTCCAAGATCTGGAATTTGGAGGCCATTTTATTTTAGTGTCTGATTTGGGAGATTGATTACTTGTTTTGTATGCTATCAATGCAAAAGAATATCCCTTTCCTGCACAGCTGTGGTGCAAATACATCAACAGCATTTCCATTGTAGAAAATGACTATTTCATGGAAAAGAGCCAAGACATTTCTTGAGGAGAAACCACTATAACAAGACCAACAGTGCAGGATTCCTCTGGTCATCTGATTGAATATGGACACAGTTTTGTTGTACAGAATCCAGATGGACCTATAAATTATAAGCACCTAGATAATCATCTCCTGAATTAATGTCAACATAAGATTTAGTCTATTTTTTAAGGTCTTCAACTAATACTTGTATATCATTATAACTGCATAAGCCCATTCACCTGGCAAAATTTATTATTATTAGAATAATTATCTCCAGGCATTATGTTGAGTGCCAAGAATAGAATAATAGCTCATAACTAGAGGAGTGGATATCAAAATTCCACAAAGCACTCTACACCTTCTAAATTTGTGTCTGAAAATATGATAACCCCCCTCCTAAATATGCATATTTTCAAAGAGCTTCTCAGGAGACCCAACCACTCAAGGGGTTTCTGGGTTTCTGTCAAAGCATGATTGGTTTCCAAGTAGCTGAAGTGAAAAGTAATTAACATGATTGGTTCCCAGCTCTGCACATTTCTGTCCACATTGCCAAGGAGATAATTAAAAGCAGCATCATGACTCTTAGCCCTTAACAGGAAGATTCTCTGAAGGTAAAAATGATCCTGAATCTTTGACTCAGGACTCTCATGCCACCTTGCTTCTTTCAGAGATGATTTAGATAAGTTAAATCTCTGGCTTAAACTGGCTTCAGTTTCTGTGAGAATTTAATGAGGAAATTTTTATGTATGAAAGCGCTTTTCAAAGTTGAAACAAATATCATGGATTTTTGTGTGGGCACCCAGAATCCGAGACAAAGTCCTACAAAGACTTTGGGATGGGAAGAAATAAAGGAGAGCAGGCCTGTGACCATCCTTAGACCCTAAACCCAGAGCTCCCACTCAGACTGGGGTAAGATCCTACTGTTCAATACCCACATGACCGCATCAGCACAGGGCAGAGCAGGATGCTTTCATTCTGAGACTTGTTCCTTGTCTGTCAAGGTGTCCACATTTAAAAGAATAGTGGGGTCTCGGGATGAGCACTTCCCAAGCTTAGTGACTATGGTGGATTTGTGTGGTGTCAACTTTGCAAAACTGGAAGGAACACAGGAGCGGCATTCCTTTGACACTTCAGGAGGTCAGGGCAGCATACCAGCTGCTGCCTGTCACAGCTTATATACCTCATCACTTGCCAGCAGCTCACCTCATTGACATGGAGAAGAAGCCATGCCCTCAGCAACTCCAGATCCTGCCAGATCTCCCTCTTCAACAACTTCAACTCATGGGCTGGGTGTGTTCCAGACCTGTGACAAAGGACACCAGTTTCTCCTGGAAAACACCCACCATCAACATTACAGACATAGATGGTGAGAGACCAAGGTGGGTTCTAGACCATCCTCACGGGTTCTAGACCATTTATGTAGGTTTCAGTTTGTCCTTACTTCCCCCACTTCATGACCATCTTTCCAGACTGACTGCCTCACTGGCTTCAGGATCTAGTACCAGCTTCAGAAGCAACAGACTCTCATGGAGCATCCACAATAGCCTAAGGTCAATTCCCATAATAAATCCTTACTGTGTATAGGGTCTAATGGTTCTGCTTCTCCAACTGAACCCTGTCTGATATAGAATTTGATACTAGAAGTTTCCAGAGGAATAGACCTTAAGAATGGGTTCTCTGAATTGGATCTGGCTTTTCTGGAATTAGCTTTCTGATCTGACTATATTTAAAGGCATTAATGACCCTGTTTCCAGTGGTAAAAGGGGCACAGATAGTCTATGGTATTCAGTGGCAAAATAATTACCTAAATTATCGCCTTCAGACACTTGTCACCAAGTGCTTATAAGAGACAAGACTTTTGATAACCAAATATTTGTTGTCACTGAAAATTTTAGTGAAAATAAAAAACAGAGTGGAACTGGTTAACCGTTTCTACATGCACTGGAGAAGTTGGGGGAAGAAAATAATAAGATCAGGGCTTTAAATTGCCCAGTATACGAGGGACTCAACATTTTCTATTATGACCCTAGATAAAACTATCTCCTGCAGCCACCAGGTTGAGATTCCTAAAAAATAAAACTAACGAAGTCTAGTTCTGCAGGGTAGCTAAATTGTAGTACAAATTGAATTATCAACCCCACAAGTTTCTTATGTTACAGCATTAATTATGAAGGAGTGGGACCCTAAAAATTGGGACAGAGACATATGGATAGATTCCAGCTCCTCAATTCTGCTAAACCTCTTTTCTAGCACTTCTACCCATAAATAAGGAGGTTAGCCACCTTGGCCAAAGAAACTACAGTGACTCCCCCTGAGGTAGGTGCTTTGCAAGGGATTGGAGTTCTTTGGATAGGAGAGGAGTCCAAGGGATGGGAATCCCTCCAGCCCTGTTTTTCCCATTTCCCCGTGTTTCTAAATTTTTAGCCAGACTCAAGTCCCTAGGCCCCAGAGGATGAGGTACAGGTATGATACACCAAAAGAACTGCATGATTTTGCCAATTTATATTGATGAGAACTTGGGAAACATGTGGAATGGCTCCTAATGGTGTGGGATCAGACTGTAAGGAAAATAACAGTGGATCAAGTCCAATTTATTGATATGGGCCATCAGCAGAGATTTCAGATTCAAGTGTTAGCTTAGGGGGCTGATAGTGGCTTCTCACATTTTGCTTGGCTGGTTAACAGAAGTCTGGACCAAAAGGTGACTCACACTAAATATGGCTGAAATGTCAAAATTTCCCTGGTATATTGTAAAGGAAGATAACTGGCACAATTATTATAATGGACAGCAGAGATCATTGATGTCTCTAGAACTGATATAGATGGGCAGCTGACTGAAGTCTTCCTTGATCCATTTAAACTAAAAAGCTCTGGGTTTGACTTTTTCACAAAAGTCAGTCGCGGCCACTAGATTCATTACCCTGTGAAAGCCAATCCTGCAGACCCTTGAATGAAGGGAAGGCCAGATCTTCTTAAGGAAGAACCCTGCTATGCAACCAAAATGTTGCACTGTAATTTTTCCTCCTAGTCTCCTCTAAAAGCACTGCAGCCATTTGCCAGGATGATTGTGCTTTGGGGAAAAGGAAATAATCAGAATTTGGGGAGAATACTAGACAGTGACTGAACTGACATGAATTCCTAGACACCCAAACACCACAATGTACACTAACTGGTGTAAAGGGTTATGGTGATCAGAAAATCAAAGGAGTCTTAGCTCAGTGTCACCTCACAGTGTGCCCAGTGGGTCCCCAAACACCAAGCCCACTACGTAGCTATTTCCCGAGTCTGGGAACACATAATTGGAATACACACACTGTATAACCTGCAGAATTCCACCCTGACCCATGGAATAAGGGCTATTACATCAGGGAAAGCCAAGTAGAAGGCCCCACAACTGCCTCTATCTACTAAAATGTTAAACCAAAGGCAATACCAATTTCTAGAAGGACTGAAGAGATTAATAACACAACCAAGACTTTGAAAAGTGTAAGGGTGGTAATTTCCACCACATCCTCTTTCAGCTCACCTCTTTAAGCTGCGCATAAGAAAGATGGACCTTTAGAAATGAAAACAGATTACCATAAACTTAATCAGATGGTGACTCCAATTACAGCTGATGTTCCTGTTGGGTTTTAGTTGATGGGGAAAATCAATATGTCCCATAGAATCTGTATGTAGTTGTTGACCCAGCAAAATTCTTTTTTCTATATACTTATATTAGTTTCCTTAGGGCTGCCATAACAGAGTACACAAACTTAGTGGCTTAAAACAACAGAAATTTGTTCTTTCACAGTTCTGGAAGCTAGCTGACCAAAATCAAGATGCTCCCTCTGAAGCCTCTCAGGGAGGATCCTTTCTTTCCTCTCCTCTCCCAGCTTCTGGTCTTCCCAGGCACTCCTTGGCTTATGGTAGCATAACGCCAATCTCTACCTCCATCATCACATTGCTATCTTCCTTCTGTGTCTGTGTCTTTGTGTGTGTCTGAATCCAAATTTCCCTTTTCTTGTAAAGACACTAGTCATGTTGGGTCAGAGCCCATACTAACAACCTCATCTTAATTTAATGACATCTAGAAAGACTCTCTGCCTAAATTAAGTCACATTCACAAGGACTGGTGGTTATTCAACATATCTTTTTTAGGGGACACAATTCAATGCATAAAA
Source organism: Neomonachus schauinslandi (assembly GCF_002201575.2). NCBI lineage: Eukaryota > Metazoa > Chordata > Mammalia > Carnivora > Phocidae > Neomonachus > Neomonachus schauinslandi. The sequence continues at coordinate 38,171,448 of NC_058404.1, forward strand.
GGTGCTTTTAGGAGTCCCATGCCTTATGATTAAATGGCTGAAATTAATGTTAATGGAATTATAAGAGAATAAATTAATGGAAAACTACAAACAGTACTGCTAATGGCCCAGATTTTTGAGGAATGAAAGGTTGGATCACCCCATGAGATAGGGAACTCCGACCAGCCGACATGCTTGCTAAGAACAAAAGGAATAAATATGCACTGAGAAAAGCAAGAAGATATAAATCATGGCTGCAACCATGTACACAATTACAGAATAAGAATTATAATAGTTATGTATATTGTTCTTTTGTTAAGAATATATTTGTCTCTATATTGGCCAATTCTTTTCCTTCCCACTATCTTCCAATTCCCTAACATCTAAGTTGTGTTAATAGTAGTTAACTTCATATCTCAGTATTTAAGTCAGAGGATATTAATAGGGGGATGTAACTCAGCTAGAAGTGGAATAAAACTCATCCACAGGTGAACAAAAGAACTTAATCTTTTAGGGAAAGTGTTAGTCTGTTTTCAGTTGTATGAAGGATAGTTGCATTATATTAAGTGGAAAGCATAATTTTGATATTGTCTTTGTTAGGAAATTAAATATGTTAAAAGTAATACATGTGGATAAGAAGCTTACAAGGGTGGATTGTGGTAAACTTATATCAAGTCAATTCAGCTAAACTGATCTATGTTTCCCAGAAGTTCTGGGTTAGCATTGGCCACAAGACACATTTTGTGCAAGATCTGAAAGGCAAAAGTGAAGCTGAAGCCAATATTCTTTTTATGCTCCAAAAGTTGGTGCAGGTTACCAGGCACTGTTGCAGCTCACACACGCTGTCATTCATTTGCTGGCTCACCTTCATAGTGCAGTAACTCCAGCCACTGTCGGATCTCTCCCTTCAGCTTATCAATTCCTGGGCCAGAGGTGTTTAGCTCTGCGACAGCACATGCCAGCTTCCCCTGCCCATCACCACCCATTACCAAAGTTGGAGGCTTAGAGGTGACAGAAGGTGGTCAGTGAGGGTTGTTGTCCATTCTCATGGCTTCTGCATCATCTGTGTCAGTTACAGTTTCTTGCTTCTCCCATTTCAGGCGCATCTTTTCTTCCCAATTGCCTGCCTGCTGACTTCATGCTCTAGCACCAGGCAAAGAAGAAACAATCTCTCATAAGTCTTTTAGCCAACTCCCACAATTGTGGGGAGTCAACTTCCCATAATAAATTCTTTATTATATATCCTAGTGGTTCTGCTTCTCTGACTAAACCCTGGCTGATACCATGCTGCCCTACACCTTAGAAGGCACTGAAATGCTGTATTAGCCATTGGTCCAGCTAGAAGCTGTCGACTGTGTCAAACATGCAAGACATCAGAGGCTGTTGAGTGCCTAGTGTTGAGATGGTTATGGTTCACAACACTATAGGACCCACTTATTAATGTTTTCCCCTGTGGATATCTCCTTTTAATTATGTTATCTGTCCCAAAATTATGCCTATTAAATACCAAATAAATTCCTTTCCATATTTTATGACTGAAAAATAATCAAAGCAGCTCATCAGCCTGAAAAAAAAACAACATTCCTACCCTGCACGGATATCACTCCAGCCAAAGGCAAAGAAACATGACATGTTAATCAGCTCTCCAAAAGAAGGAACATTGTCACATCTTTAAGTTTCCCTCAGAAATGTCTGTGGGAAGAGAGGAAGTGAAGATAGGTGGACCATGAAAACTTCCTCAGAGATCCTCATCAGCAGAGCCAAGGTGCAAGGAAAAGGGGAAAGAATGGGTGAAAGTGGAGATGAAGGTGGGTAGCAGATGAACTTGCCTCCGTGGGGAGAATGGGACATTTCTGTAATATTCTGCCTGAGTCTGTACCGAAAAAAAAGGCTGCCCTTTTTGAAATCTCATGAAAACAGAACAACCCCACACAGGTCAACAGAGAAGAAGGCCTAGAGGGCTTTCAGTAAAGTCCTGTCAACCCCAATTCAGCTGATTATGTCAGCAAAGCTTGGGTAATATTACAGAAAACCCAAAGAAGACAGTCACCCCAGGGTTGCTGCCAGGACTCGACAATGGGAAGTGAACAAAAAAGAGTTTATCCCATAAGTTACCTCCTAATGACAATAACAGAGATGACAATAAGCACTGAATGCAAGTGAGAAAATCTATGCTCCTGAGTCAGTGGCATCACCATTCTTGGCTTATGTTGCATCTTTAAATAAAGAAGGATACTGAACCATAGGGCATCCTTGGCAGGGATGCTCAATCTCCAATGAAGCCCAGTGTAGACCTGCTGTTGGAAAGCAGCTACCTAGCCAGGGACAACATTTTCCAGACCCTTCCCTCTGTGATGAGTTCTCACCAATGAAATGATGAATGGAAATAATTGGATCACTTTGAGACTAAAATGAATGAGAAACAGATGTGCCTTTTCCATGCTCTCTTCTCCTCTATCCTGGCAGGAAGTTGGCACCCAGGGCAACCTTGGAAATCACATGTCCAAAGACTCCAACAGCCCATATCCCTGAATGCCCATCGAGAGCAGAGCCTAGTCCCCACTAAACTTTCAAAGAAATTTGTTTGCCATTTGCTGATTTTTTTTAAGTTAATTTCTATCTTCTTTCACTGATAAATGAAGAAAAGTATTGCACCTTTTGAAATACACTGAATGGATTGAGTACGTAATTAAAAAACGTTTTTTTTCCCTGTCAGTCATTGTCTTATATGCTTAGCATAGATGTCCAGCTTAATAGTGTATGATACGGTGTTCCTAGAACACAGCTAAAGACCTGGTAAATCGGGGAAATGTGAGGGGTGGCATTAGGAGACAGATGTCTATGGAATGATGCACATCCTCTTTCAAGTTGGGAGTATGGAGACCTGCTTCATGAAGAAGCTGGGGGTGTGGGTGGGGGTGGGGAGAACATTTAACAACATGGGGACCAGTCAGGGGAATCCCCTTATTTCTGTTTTGCATATGAGGAACCCTAGAGTAGCTAGTTAAGGCTCTCTAGTTTAATAAAAAAAATCATGGAGTCTTATGAAGACTCTTCATAAGTGTTAATAGGGATTTTATCCACTTATTTTGGTTGCAGTTTCCAATTTTTAAAAATGTTTAGGTAATCTCCACCTTCCCCAAATCCTAATTCTTATAGATTCATTAGTGTTGTCTCATGTCTCATGTCTCAATTCTTTGTATATGCATTCTTTTCAGATGTATTGAACAAAAAAACCCTTCACAAAAAAAAAAAAAAAAAGAGAGAATGAGAAGTAACCTTTTCTTATGTTCAAGTAGTGAGATGATAAGGTTTCTCTGTCAAGACAGCTAGAATGAACTGATACAGCCTCTAAGCTGTAAGTTTATGATCAACTAACAGTTTACAAATACTTGCTTAAAAAACACTTTTGTGCTTAATTTGCCCTGAAGAATAACAACTCTGTGAAATAGATCAGTTAGGTATTTCTTACATTTTGCATATGAAGACGTGAGACTTAGAATACAGAAGTGATTCCCTAAAGCCACTGACAAGCAGGAGGGCCAGGATGTAGAAGCAGGAGAGATGAATTGGATTTGAGCCCCAGAAGCAGGGTGGAGTAGAGGCAAGTGCACAGTCATGCACATCAGAGAGCTCTGAGTGAGATCGTGGCTCTACCTGGGACTGCCCTTGTGACTTTAAGCAATTTTTTAAGCAGCCATTTCCTTAATAATAAAGAAGGAATAATAGGTAATATGAATCTTGCAAAATTGACATAAAGTGAGATCTTCACATGGGTAGCCTAGTGACCGACTGACAGATAGGCAGTAACAATAGTTCACACTTAGTGAGCACTTACCAGGTGCCAAGCACTGCTCTACCACCTTACATCTACTGAGTCATTTATTCATTCAACACCCCTACAAGTGATATACCATTATATCATCCCTATTTTAAAGATGATGAAATTCAGAAAGGTTAAGTAATATCCCCAGGATTACATATTTTCATCTGGATTTCCCCCAGCAAGCTAAATCAGAGGGAAAGGAAGTGAGGAGAGAAGAAGGGAGGGTGTGATTATTATCAAGCTGGTTATCACTAAATGCAACTGACTGCTTGATCCCAACCGGCTGTCCCACCAGAAGCTTCACAAGATGTGACTCATAACTGTCTGTCTGGGGGCAGGAGGATGCATACGCATGACTGTTGGGTAGAGTCCAGGGAAGCCCCAGGACTAAAGGCAAGGGGAACCCAATGGGAGCCTAAGGCGAGGCACTGTCAAGTTGACTGAATGGGGTCAACGGCGTCTGTGCACAATGGAAGCTGGAACAAGATGTATGTGAGTTTGGAAAAGCCTGAAGTGGCGCGTAGTTAGCTATGTTACAGATCTAGGAAGTGGTGGGGCTAGTTGGAGGCCATGGTTTGTGTGAAAGACATGGTTACCATTCCTTATTCACCAGGGGGTGGGGAAGGGAGGGGCATGCATTGTGAATTAGTTATTTTCCCAGTGGAATAGGTTTATACAGATTCATATACACGTTCTCTTCCAATCCATTATTATTTCCTATGTTTAAGGATTGGTGGGCCCAAGTCAGAGATACAGGTTTTGGCCCTACACAGGGAAGCCACAACCTTCTGCTCGGGACAACCAGCATGTGGAACCTCCACCTCCAGTGTCCACATGAGGCTTCCCTGAGGAACCACATCTGGCTCGATGACTGGAGATGTCAATGCATCCAGTTGTGCCTCACCATGCCCACCATGGAAGAATAAGACTGTTGCCCCCAGCTGGCCCATGGCTTTAGAGGAGCTTCAGGCCATGCTTGTGTCTCCAAATCTAACCAAAAAACAAAAAAAAAATGTTTTGTTCTTTGATTATAAAAGCAAAAGTAGCACTTCTCCATTAAAAATAAATAAGTAAAAGAGTAACTTATGCTTACTGTAGAAAATTTGGAGGTATAAATACACTGAGAAGTTTAAGGGGAAAACAATTGTCACCTAAGGTCTTTTTTTTCCTCCCCAAGATAACCACTGCTAACATTTTGGTGTATTCCTTTCTAGGTTTTTCTCTGTGGATATATAATGTAAACTGTATTTTTAAACAAAATTGAATCACATGTTATAAGAGTTTTATTACTCTGCTTTGTTCTCTTAACATTTTATGATAAACATTTTATTGCCATGAAATACTCTTTAAAAACCCCATATTTACAAGTGAATAATATTTTTAGACATTCAGGGTGTTTATAATTTTTAACTATTATATATAGAACTATGATGAACACCCTTTTACATAAGTCTTTGATCATGTTTTTGATTATTTTCTTTAGGAGATACTTAAAAGTGGGATTGTTGTGACAAAGGACATAAACATATTTACAAAAAGGCTTACTGCCAAATTGTTTCCAGAAATGTTTTACCAATTTATAGTCCTATCAGCAACATGTTAATGCAAAAGCACTGCAAAAACAAGTCACTATTTTTAATGGTTTTTTTCTAGATAATAGGAGGAAATGGTATCTCATTATTTTGATTCATATTTCTTTGATTAATGACCATTAATTCTTTGATTATTGACCAATTCTTAGGTTTGTTGACCATTTGGATTTCCTCTACAAATTGCTTGTTCATTTTCTTTGGTCATTTTTCAATTGGAGTATTAGCATCTTTTTACTGACTTGAAAAAGCTGTTTGTTCTTCACCTTATTCATCGCAAATACTTTTGCCATTTTTTTCATTTCGTTTTTAATTTTTATTTTTTTAATACAGACAGTTTTGGGTTTTTGTTTGTCTTATGTGGTTAAATTCAACAATCATTTTCTTTGTGATTTATCCCATAGTTGCATGCTTATAAAGCTCCCCCATCCCAACATCAGTTAAATGTTTTCGTATATCTTCTTTTAGATAATTAAGAAGATGCATAAGATGTATAAAATCACAACATATAAGAATTGGAAAAGCTATCAGTGTCCTTCATTTTATAAATAAGAAAATTCAAGCTTTAGAGGTAAAGTAATTCAAACACCAGATCACACAGTCAGTAAGGGGCAAAGCCAAGATTTTTTTTTTTTTTTGAGTAAGTATAATTAGCACAAGATTAAATCCATAAATCTAAAGTATTCAATTTAATAAGTTTTGACAATTGTATGTACTCTTGTAACTACCACCTAAACCAAGACACAGAATATTTCCACACCCATCAGCAACCACTATCTGATTTCTTTTACTACAGGCCATATTTGCCCATATTTAGATTTTATTAAAATGGAATCATAGAGTAAGTACTTTTTAGTAGCTCCCTTTGTTCACTCAGCATAAATTATTTGAGATTCAAACATAGAGTTGCGTCTATAAGTAGTTTATTCTTTTTTATTGCTGAGTATGAATAGTCTGAATATAATACAGTATGTTAATCCATTCTCCTGTTTATGGGCATTTGGGCTGTTTCCAGTTTGAGGCTATTATGAAAAAGGCTGATATGAATATTCTTGTAGAAGTACTTGTTTGGACATATGATTTCATTTCACTGGGGAATGGAATTGCTGGGTCATTGGATAGGTGCACGTTTTAAAGCTAGAGTTTGCAATCTGCCTCTGAAAACCATGCCCCAAGCCGTTGGACCACATTGTCTTTCACAGATCCAAGCATTAGGGGGTCAAGTTCAAATCCTAGCTCTTCCATTTCCTTGCTTGGGCAAGTTACTTCACCTCCCAGTGCTTTGTTTCCTCATCTGCACCAACCCCTCAGGGAGCTGTGAAGAGTAAATGAGGTAAAACAAATGAAGCACTTAGGATGGAGCTTGGCATATGGTTTGTTTTTAGTATTATTATTATATTAGAGAATGTGTCTGTCTACATTTAGTCTGTCAGATACTGGATTAGAAAAGGGTTCTCTTGAAACCAGCCAGGAAAGGCCTCCCTGTGAGGGTGGGGCCACACCATAAAGATGATTTATGGAAGAAGACTGTCCTTTCCCACAAATTCAGCTGGACCTCCCACAGAAATGCCCATGTTCAGACCAGGTACCTTTGAGCATCCCTGCTGGCTCTGAGGCTCTCACCCTCCGGTTCTTGCACTTGCCTTTGTGGGGTTCAGCGCACAGTTGTCCTGCTCAGTGTTCAGCCCCAGGCAGTCCCTGAAGACGCAGGGCTTTTAAACCCTCTTTAACATCTGAGCAGAATCCCACACCCAGCTCTACCTCTCCTCCTTGGGCTTCAACCAGATCACCCAAGACTCCATTAGCTTTGGCTCATTACTTATGTCCCAGGCTGTAGTCAGTATAGCAGTAGGCATTCGGGAGGAACACATTCAGAAGGTAGGGCTGCTGGGACTGAACTGAAGAAGTGAACTGAAGAACACCTTTCCAATCCTGAGTACTTCCTAATTCCTTCTAGAACATCATCTCATTCTGCCTTTCCTCCGTGCCAGTACCTCCCACTGGATGGTAAGCTCCTAAGGGTGGTCTAGACTATTTAGCACAGGACGGCATACTGAAGGCCCAGCAGAGATCCTGGCACATAGTTAGAAAGGCACCCAATAAGTATTGTTGCTCTATAATGAAAAACATATCTACACACAGTATGCAATGCCTCTCCTCTCGTCTTACCTGCTGAGGAGATTTCTACCTTCCCTCATAGTTCTGGACTTTCATTATAAAGATCAGAAAAGAGTTGAGAAGGAAAGCAGAGCCCAGAAAGGTTTTTTAGAGTTTTTCAGAAAATAGAAGCAAATTATTCATCCATCAACAAGTGTATTTATAAATAAGTAATGGCCATGCATATAATAGAGAATATAGTTTAAATACACTAATAGGCACTAATCCATAGGCTTTATTCATGCACTTACCGACATGGATAATCACACAAAGTTCAGTTTCCAAAATTTGGAGAGTGATAAATACATATGTATATTTGATGCCATTTAAATAAAACTTGAAAATGTGAAATTATGCTATTACTGTGATGATATACGGTTATGGATACATACTGTGTAGAAATAGTCCAAAAACATATATAGAGAATAGTATGAGAGAGTATACACCCAACTAGCTTAGGGTCACCTAATTTGGAACCAAACTATAAAGATAAATTCACGTGATATGTGAAGAATAAATGAAAGTTTTGGAGCTGCAAGTGACTTGATCAGAGCTGCAGTGTAGGATGCGAATCTTACTACAGGGGAAGGAGGGAAAGATTTAAGCACTCAGCATTCATGGAGGCACTGTTACAGGCACTCAGGATCAGTGAAATCCCTGCTGTCACTTGTATCCTTATCACTTTCCAGGCCTGAGGCAGAAAAGCCTGTTTCGGGGCCCTCCAGTTAAATGACAGCTAAAGAGGGCCTGGAGGTGTGTGGGGGAGAATGAAAGATCAGGGTGGGAAGTCAGAGGTCACCGGAGAGAATGCATAGGCAGGTTCAATGTGCAAGGTCCTGGGAGAAGGTGGGGAGAGGGACTGTGTCAAGCAGGAAAGGGTGACCCGAAGGAGGGGGTGTCCCTGACAGAAGCAGGGAACACAGGGCAAGAAAAAATGGGCTCCTGCTCCAGGCTGAGCCCTGTGGCAGAGCCAGATTCTGCAAAGATGGATGGCATGTTGCCTGCCCCCCAGGAGCTCACAAATTAGCTGTGACAACCATTCATCCAGCAAATACTCTCTGATGAAGTGTGCTGAAACCTACACTAGGTAACTTGTCATCCTAGCAACCCGGCGAGAACTTGATCTCCAGCCCCCAAAGGCTACAGTTTGGGCTGCTTCATGCAGAGATCTGAGACACCCAGCTCTGGACAGGAATGAAGAGGAGAGAGTTACGACATGCACTTGCCCCTCACCCAACTCAAGTACCTGCACCTCCCCTCCTTAAACACTAGTAATTGCCGAGGTCCTTGTCTCTGGCTGGCTCAGCCCACAGAAGCGGTAGGCCATGACCATAAACTTTCCAAACTCAAAACATCCACTCAGGGAAGATAAATTTCTGGTTGTGGGAAGACTGCCTGAAAAGGGCTGTTAGAAAGGCCCAGCCTGGGCACTGACCACTCCAGTGGGCCAAGGGTCAGCCTGGTGAACAGAAAGACACCTGGGCTTTGGTCTCAGCTCTGCCACTCACTCCCTGGGTGACCGTGTGCAATGATTTAATCTGTTTGGCCTTCAGTTTCATCCCTGTCATGAAGGGATGAAACTGACAGCTAACACCATTATATTCGTCACAGCGTACCACAAACAGGGGCACTTAGAACAACAGAAACTGACGGTCTCAAAGTTCTGGAGGCTGAATGTCCAAGATCGAGGTGTCGCAGGGTTGGTTCCCTCTGAGAGCTGTTTCAAACCTCTCTCCTGGCTTCTGGAGGTTGGCTGGCAATCGTCGAGGTTCCCTGACTTGTAGACACAACGCCCCAATCTCTCCATGTTCCATGGTGTTCTCCCCATGTGCATGTCTGTCTTTTCACATGGTTCTTTTTATAGGACACTAGTCAGATTGCAGTAGGGTTCCACCCTACTCCAGTATGACCTCATCTTAAGAAATTACACTAACCTTACACTGACCCCATTTCTAATAAGGTCATGTTCTGAGGCACTGGAAGTTAGGAGTTCCTCATGAATTTTTCAGGGACACAGTTCAACCCTTAACAACAATCCTGAATGTCATTCTTCCTCCCGTGGGCCTCTAGGGTGACCATAAAATTTATCACTCAAACTGGAAATTCTGAGAATGGAAAGGGTACTGTAACATTTATGGCAGACAACAGGTGTTGTCTGGAGACTGACCAGGCAGCCTGGGTCATATGGTCCCCAGAGGGCCTGTAAGATCCAACAGAGGCACCTGACCAAAGGCTGGGAAGCAGGGTTCTGGACGCTGTTTCTGCCTCCTACCGGGTCACTCTGTGACCAGGATAAAAATCGCAGCCTCTCACAAAATGGGAAGCGGACAGAGCGGCAGAGAAAGAAAAGGAACGAAGTGGTGCCTGGGAAGTGCAGAGGCCTGGGAGAGGCTGGTGCTAGGGATGTTGGTACATGTGGATGGCTATAAAAAGGCCATTTCAGTTTCAAGCAGCAGCTCTTTACTGAGATCCAAGTACGGACTCAAGCCCAGGTCAGACCTATAGGGTATACATGGAACCATGTGATGTATGGAAGACATACCCTCAATGACTTTTCAATCCATCCATCCTGGGGGACACTGATTCACATGAATAATTAAAGGGCATCTGCTGTGTAAGGTGCTGTGCTCAGTACTTGTTTGTGTGGCCAGGGTTCAGAAAATGAGGCATCCCAGTCCTCTAAAGTAATTGGGAGATTTAGAGGACAGGAAAGGTCACTGGAGACCAGCAGAGAAAAGGCCAAATTATATAAGGAATGGTGACTAGAAACGCCTGAGTAAAAATGGCCTCAAAAAATGAATAAGGAGAGGTGCCTGGGTGGCTCAGTTGTTAAGTGTCTGCCTTTGGCTCAGGTCATGATCCCGGGGTCCTGGGATCCAGCCCCGCATCGGGCTCCCTGCTCAGCGGGAAGCCTGCTTCTCCCTCTCCCGCTCCCCCTGCTTGTGTTCCCTCTCTCGCTGTCTCTCTCTCTGTCAAATAAATAAATAAAAATCTTTTTAAAAAATGAATAGGGAAGTGTCCCTCCTCCTCTATTTTCTGAATGTGTAGAAGATTCATATAATTTCTTCCCTAAAGTTTGATAGAACATTCCAGCAAAGCCACCCGAGCCTGGAGCAGTCTTCCTGGGAAGGTTTTAAATTATTAATTCAATTTCTTTCATTGATTTGGATCTATTCAGCTTTTTATCCCTTCTGAGTAAGTTTTGGTTATTGGTGATTTTTATTGCACTGTCTCTCTGTCTAGGATGTCAAAGTTGTTGGCATAAAGTTTTAAAAATAATATCCTCTTAACGATCCTTTCAATGCCTATGGTACTTCTAGTGATGTCTTTCCATTCTAGACATTGGTAATTTCTGTCTTCTCTCTTTTTTTCTTCACCTGTTCAAGCTAGAGGTTATCCATTTTATTCCCTGCAGAGAACCAGCTTGGAGTTCATTAAATATTTCACTTTTTTTTTTTGTTCTTTCTTTTTCATCAACTTAAGCTCTTTGCTGAGGGACTAACCTGCTTCTCTTTTTATACATTCTTAAAATGGACACTTAGATCCAGGATTTTAGACTGTTCCATCTTCATCTAAGTATTTAAAGCTATACCTTTTCCTCTAAGGACTTCTTTTGTTACATCCACAAATTTTGATAATTTGTGGTTTTATCTTCATGCTGCTCAAAACCTTTTCTACTTTCCCTTGTGACTGCATGAAAGCATATCTCTTATAGATAGCATATAGTTGAGTTCTTGCTTTTTTATCAGGTGTGACTACCTCTGTATTTTGAGTGGAGCTCAAACTATTTACATCTTAAATAATTATGGTTAGGTTTAAATCTACCATCTAGGTTTTTTTTAATATTTGTTTCATCATTATTTGTACCATTTTTTTACCCTCCTTTCATGTCTTCTTTTTGGTTAATTGGATTATTTTTTAATATTGCATGTTATCTCTTCTGTTGGCTTCTTAGTTATACCTCTAATTATTTTGAAGATTGCTCTAGGGTTTATAATGTGCATCTTTATTATAGTTTACCTTCCAGTGATATCATAGCACATCACATAGCATGTAAAAGCCCTACAACAATATTCTTGCATTTCCTCCTTCTCATCCTTTGTGTGATTATTTGTCATATATTTAACTTTTACATATATCTCACAATACATTGTTACTGCATTTGCTTTAAACAGCCAATAGTCTTTTTCTTTAAAAATTTATTTATTTAGTTGAGAGAGAAAGAGAGAGCACGTGCGTGCATGTGCGGGGGGGGGAGGGGCAGAGGGAGAGGGAAAGAATCTCAAGCAGACTCCCGGCTGAGCACAGAGCCATGTGGGGCTTGATCCCATGACCCTGAGACCATGACCTGAGCCAAAATCAAGAGTCGGACGATCAACTGACTGAGTCACCCAGGCATCCCCAGTCAATAGTCTTATTAAAAAATTCAAAACTGAGGAGGGAGCAAGATGGCGGAGGAGTAGGAGACCTGGATTTCGTCTCCTCTCAGGAATTCAGCTGGATAGGGATCAAACCATTCTGAACACCTACAAACTCAACAGGAGATTGAAGAAAAGAATAGCAACAACTCTCTCATCAGAAAAGCGACCACTTTCTAGAAGGTAGGACGTGCGGAGAAGTGAATCTGAGGTGATATTCAGGAGGATAGACGGCGGGGGAGGGGCCTCCGGCGGCCGCTTCTGGCAAGTGATAGAGCCGCGGAGCACAAAATCGGAACTTTTAAGTCTGCTCCGCCGAGGGACGTCACTCTGGTGGCTAAGCGGGGGGTGGAACCCTCCGGGACAGTGTGGTCTCAGGACCCTCGGGGTCACAGAAAGACCGGGGGTGCCTGAGTGTGGCAGAGCTCCCAGGTAATGGAGCAGGGAAGCCGGCTGCAGAGGCGGAGCCCAGGCGCGGGCTCTCAGCTCGGGGTTGCCATAAACCATGATCGGCGGCACAGTCAGGCCCCTGCTCCTTCAGCAGGGACCCAACAAGCGGCAGATCCGGGGAGACGCACCTTCCTCCCCCGGGAGGCGCCGCGCGGGAGTGCACCACAGGGATCTGCTGGGTTTGGAAGCTCCACACGGGGTCGGGTGCCAGAGATAGAAATGCGCGGTCACAGGCCGGGTGAGCACGGAGTGAGGCCGGAGACCGGGGAGACGGGAGTGACTGACGGCTTTTCTCTGGGGGCTCACTGAGAAGCGGGGCCCCGAGTTCTCGGCTCCTCCGGGGCGGAGATTGGGAGGCCGCCATTTTCACTCTCCGCCTCCAAAGCTGTACGGAAAGCTCGCAGGGAACAAAAGCCCTGGAGAGCAAACCCGAGCAGATTACGTAGCCGGGAGGGGGCAAGGGCGGGGCAATTCCGCCTCGAGGAGAGACATTTGGAAACCACGGCAACAGGCCCCTCCCCAGAAGATCAGCGAGAACAGCCAGCCAAGACCAAGTTTACCCATCAATGAGAACGGCAGAACTCCAGCGCTAGGGGAATACTGCACATAGAATTCATGGCTTTTTTACCATGATTCTTTAGTCTTTCAAAGTTAATTTTTTTTTAACTTTTTTCTTTTTTTTTCTTCTTGAATTTTTCTTTTTCCCTTTTTCAACCAACATCTTACCAATCCCTTTTTTTAAAAAAAACATTTTTATTTTTCATTTTTAGAGTCATATTCTATCCCTTCATAGTAGTTACCCGTATTTTTGGCTTATATATATAAGTTGTTCTCTCTTTAAAATTTTGAGATAGTTTCTTCTAACAGATTAAAATTTACCCTAAATCTCTAGTATATGGTGTTTTCTATTCCCCTGCCTGATCACATCCCCTCCTTTTTTTTTCTTTTTTCTTTTTTTAAATCCTCTTCTTTCTTTTTTCAAACAACTTCTTATCAATTCCTTTTATAAAATTTTTCATAATTTCCATCTTTACAGTCATATTCCATCCCTTCATCATATCAACCCTTATTTTTGTACATATATAAGTTTTTCTTTCTTTAAAATTTTGGGAGGCACTTTCTTCTAAAAGACCAAAATACACCCCAAATCTAGTGTGTGGCATTGATCTATATACCAACCTGATCATATTTGATCACATTCTGGTTTTTTTGTTGTTGTTGTTGTTTTGTTTTGTTTGTTTTTGTTTTTATCTTTATCTTTTTCTTTTTCTTTTTTTTCTTTCTCTTTTTTCTCTCTTTCCCTTTCTTTTCCCACTGCTTCAGGTCTTTTCTGATTTGTTTAGTGTATATTTTCTGGGGACGTTGTTACTCTGCTAGCATTTTGTTCTCTCATTAATCTATTCTCCTCTGCACAAAATGACAAGATGGAAAAAATCACCTCAACAAAAAGAACAAGAGGTAGTACCGACTGCCAGGGACCTACTCAATCCGGACATTAGTACGATGTCAGATCTAGAGTTCAGAATCATCACTTTAAAGATACTACCTGGGCTTGAAAAAAATATGGAAATTATTAGAGAAACACTTTCTGGAGAAGTAAAAGAACTAAAATCCAACCAAGTAGAAATCAAAAAGGCTATTAATGAGGTGCAATCAAAAATGGGGGCGCTAACTGCTAGAATAAATGAGGCAGAAGAGAGAATCAGTAATATAGAAGATGAAATGATGGAAAATAAAGAAGCTGAGAAAAAGAGAGATAAACAACTACTGGATCACGAGGGCAGAATTCGAGAGATAAGCGATACCATAAGATGAAACAACATTAGAATAATTGGGATCCCAGAAGAAGAAGAAAGAGAGAGAGGGGCAGAAGGTATAATGGAGCAAATTATAGCAGAGAACTTCCCTAATTTGGGAAAGAAAACACGCATGAAAATCCAGGAAGCACAGAGAACCCCTCTCAAAATCAATAAAAATAGGTCAACACCCCGACATCTAATAGTAAAACTTAGGAGTCTCATAGACAAAGAGAAAATCTTGAAAGCAGCTCGGGAGAAGAGAGATGTAACCTACAAGGGTAGAAACATTAGATTGGCAACAGACCTATCCACAGAGACCTGGCAGGCCAGAAAGGACTGGCAGGATATATTTAGAGCACTAAATGAGAAAAATATGCAGCCAAGAATACTATATCCAGCTAGGCTGTCATTGAAAATTGAAGGAGAGATAAAAAGCTTCCAGGACAAACAAAAACTAAAGGAATTTGCAAACACAAAACCAGCCCTACAGGAAATCTCGAAAGGGGTCCTCTAAGCAAAGAGAGAGCCTAAAAGCAACATAGACCAGAAAGGAACACAGACAATATACGGTAACAGTCACCTTACAGGCAATACAATGGCACTAAATTCCTATCTTTCAATAGTTACCCTGAATGTAAATGGGCTAAATGCCCCAATCAAAAGACACAGGCTATCAGACTGGATTAAAAAACAAGACCCAGGGCACCTGGGTGGCTCAGTCAGTTAAGCGACTGCCTTCGGCTCAGGTCATGATCCTGGAGTCCCTGGATCGAGTCCCGCATTGGGCTCCCTGCTCAACGGGGAGTCTGCTTCTCCCTCTGACCCTCCCCACTCTCATGTGTTCTCTCTCATTCTCTCTCTCTCAAATAAATAAATAAAATACTTAAAAAATAAATAAATAAAAATAAATAAAATAAAATAAAAAATAAATAAAAAACAAGACCCATCGATATACTGTCTGCAAGAGACTCATTTTAGAACCAAAGACACCCCCAGATTGAAAGTGAGGGGGTGGAAAACCATTTACCATGCTAATGGACACCAAAAGAAAGCTGGGGTGGCAATCCTTATATCAGACAAATTAGATTTTAAACCAAAGACTGTAATAAGAGATGAGGAAGGACATTATATCCTACTTAAAAGATCTATCCAACAAGAAGATCTAACAATTGTAAATATCTATGCCCCTAACATGGGAGCAGCCAATTCTATAAGGCAATTAATAACAAAAGCAAAGAAACACATCGACAACAATACAATAATAGTGGGGGACTTTAACACCCCCCTCACTGAAATGGACAGATCGTCTAAGCAAAAGATCAACAAGGAAATAAAGACTTTAAATGACACACTGGACCAAATGGACTTCACAGACATATTCAGAACATTCCACCCCAAAGCAATGGAATACACATTCTTCTCGAGTGCCCATGGAACATTCTCCAGAATAGATCACATCCTAGGTCATAAATCAGGTCTCAACCGGTACCAAAAGATTGGGATCATTCCCTGCCTATTTTCAGACCACAATGCTTTGAAACTAGAACTCAATCACAAGAGGAAAGTCGGAAAGAACTCAAATACATGGAGGCTAAAGAGCATCCTACTGAAGAATGAATGGGTCAACCAGGAAATTAAAGAAGAATTAAAAAAATACATGGAAACCAATGAAAATGAAAACACAACTGTTCAAAATCTTTGGGATGCAGCAAAGGCAGTCCTAAGAGGAAAGTATATAGCAATACAAGCCTTTCTCAAGAAACAAGAAAGGTCTCAAGTACACAACCTAAGCCTACACCTAAAGGAGCTGGAGAAAGAACAGCAAATAAAGCCTAAACCCAGCAGGAGAAGAGAAATAATAAAGATCAGAGCAGAAATCAATGAAATAGAAACCAAAAGAACAGTAGAACAGATCAATGAAACTAGGAGCTGGTTCTTTGAAAGAATTAACAAGATTGATAAACCCCTGGCCAGATTTATCAAAAAGAGAAGAGAAATGACCCAAATCAACAAAATCATGAATGAAAGAGGAGAGATCACAACCAACACCAAAGAAATACAAACAATTATAAGAACATATTATGAGCAACTCTATGCCAGCAAATTAGATAACCTGGAAGAAATGGAGGCATTCCTAGAGATGTATCAACTACCAAAACTGAACCAGGATGAAATAGAAAACCTGAACAGACCTATAACCACTAAGGAAATTGAAGCAGTCATCAAAAATCTCCCAAAAAACAAAAGCCCGGGGCCAGATGGCTTCCCAGGGGAATTCTACCAAACATTTCAAGAAGAATTAATACCTATTCTTCTGAAACTGTTCCAAAAAATAGAAATGGAAGGAAAACTTCCAAACTCATTTTATGAGGCCAGCATTACCTTGATCCCAAAACCAGACAAAGACCCCATCAAAAAGGAGAATTACAGACCAATATCCCTGATGAACATGGATGCAAAAATTCTCACCAAAATACTAGCCAATAGGATCCAACAGTACATTAAAAGGATTATTCACCACGACCAAGTGGGATTTATCCCTGGGCTGCAAGGTTGGTTCAACATCCGCAAATCAATCAATGTGATACAATACATTAACAAAAGAAAGAACAAGAATCATATGATCCTCTCAATAGATGCAGAAAAAGCTTTTGACAAAGTACAGCATCCTTTCTTGATCAAAACTCTTCAGAGTATAGGGATCGAGGGTACATACCTCAATATCATAAAAGCCATCTATAAAAAACCTACAGCGAATATCATTCTCAATGGGGAAAAACTGAGAGCTTTCCCCCTAAGGTCAGCAATGCGGCAGGGATGTCCACTATCACCACTGCTATTCAACATAGTATTGGAAGTCCTAGCCACAGCAATCAGACAACAAAAAGAAATCAAAGGCATCCAAATTGGCAAGGAAGAAGTCAAACTCTCACTCTTTGCAGATGATATGATACTTTATGTGGAAAACCCAAAAGACTCCACCCCAAAATGGCTAGAACTCATACAGGAATTCAGTCAAGTGGCAGGATATAAAATCAATGCACAGAAGTCAGTGGCATTCCTATACACCAACAACAAGACAGAAGAAAGAGAAGTGAAGGAGTCGATCCCATTTACAATTGCACCCAAAACCATAAGATACCTAGGCATAAATCTAACCAAAGAGACAAAGGATCTTTACTCAGAAAACTATAAAATACTCATGAAAGAAATTGAGGAAGACACAAAGAAATGGACAAACGTTCCATGCTCATGGATTGGAAGAACAAATATTGTGAAGATGTCAATGCTACCTAGAGCAATCTACACATTCAATGCAATCCCCATCAAAATACCATCCACTTTTTTCAAAGAAATGGAACAAATAATCCTAAAATTTGTCTGGAACCAGAAAAGACCCCGCATAGCCAGAGGAATGTTGAAAAAGAAAAGCAAAGCCGGCGACATCACAATTCCGGACTTCCAGCTCTATTACAAAGCTGTCATCATCAAGACTGCATGGTACTGGCACAAAAACAGACACATAGATCAATGGAACAGAATAGAGAGCCCAGAAATGGACCCTCAACTCTATGGTCAACTCATCTTTGACAAAGCAGGAAAGAATGTCCAATGGAACAAAGACAGTCTCTTCAACAAATGGTGTTGGGAAAATTGGATAGCCACATGCAGAAGAATGAAACTGGACCATTTCCTTACACCACACACAAAAATAGACTCCAAATGGTTGAAAGACCTCAATGTGAGAAAGGAGTCCATCAAAATCCTAAAGGAGAACACAGGCAGCAACCTCTTTGACCTCAGCCGAAGCAACTTCTTCCTAGAAACATCGCCAAAGGCAAGGGAAGCAAGGGCAAAAATGAACTATTGGGACTTCATCAAGATAAAAAGCTTTTGCAAAGCAAAGGAAACAGTCAACAAAACCAAAAGACAACCGACAGAATGGGAGAAGATATTTGCAAATGACATATGAGATAAGGGGCTAGTATCCAAAATCTATAAAGAACTCATCAAACTCAACACCCAAAGAACAAAGAATCCAATCAAGCAATGGGCAGAAGACATGAACAGACATTTTTCCAAAGAAGACATCCAAATGGCCAACAGACACATGAAAAAGTGCTCAATATCGCTCGGCATCAGGGAAATCCAAATCAAAACCTCAATGAGATACCACCTCACACCAGTCAGAATGGCTAAAATTAACAAGTCCGGAAACGACAGATGTTGGCGGGGATGCGGAGAAAGGGGAACCCTCCTACACTGTTGGTGGGAATGCAAGCTGGTGCAGCCACTCTGGAAAACTGTATGGAGGTTCCTCAAAAAGTTGAAAATAGAGCTATCATATGATCCAGCAATTGCACTACTGGGTATTTACTCCAAAGATACAAAAGTAGGGATCCGAAGGGGTACGTGCACCCCGATGTTTATAGCAGCAATGTCCACAATAGCCAAACTGTGGAAAGAGCCAAGATGTCCATCGACAGATGAATGGATAAAGAAGATGTGGTATATATATATAATGGAATATTATGCAGCCATCAAAAGGAGTGAGATCTTGCCATTTGCAACGACGTGGATGGAACTGGAGGGTATTATGTTGAGTGAAATAAGTCAAACAGAGAAAGACATGTATCATATGATCTCACTGATATGAGGAATTCTTAATTGTAGGAAACAAACTGAGGGTTGCTGGAGTGGGGGGTGGGGTGGGAGGGATGGGGTGACTGGGTGATAGACACTGGGGAGGGTATGTGCTCTGGTAAGCGCTGTGAATTGTGCAAGACTGTTGAATCTCAGATCTGTACCTCTGAAACAAATAATGCAATATATGTTAAGAAAAAAAAAAAGAAGAAGAAGGTAGCGGGAGGGGAAGAATGAAGCGGGGGAAATCGGAGGGGTAGACTAACCATGAGAGACGATGGACTCTGAAAAACAAACAGGGTTCTAGAGGGGAGGGGGGTGGGAGGATGGGTTAGCCTGGTGGTGGGTATTGAGGAGGGCACATTCTGCATGGAGCACTGGGTGTTATGCACAAACAATGAATCATGGAACACTTCATCTAAAACTAATGATGTAATGTATGGGGATTAACATAAGAATTAAAAAAAAAAATACCACCAAAAAAAAAAAATTCAAAACTGAAAGAAAGTACTTTTTATATTTTATCATATGTTTACCATTCCTAGCACTCACCATGCTTCATGCATATCCAAGTTTCTATCTATTATTGTCTTTCTTGTTCCTGAAAATCTTCCTTTAACATTTCTGGTAGTTCAGGTCTTCCCCCTACAAATTCCTTCAGCTTTTGTTTGTCTAAAAAAAATCCTATTTCTCTCTTATGTTGGAAGATGTTTTCACTGACATAGAATTCTAGGTTGACAGACTCCCCTCTGCCCAGAACTCCACTGTCTCCAGAGTTGCATAGTTTCTGACAAGAAGTCAAACTGAATTTTGCTCTTGTAACTAAGGTGTCTTTTTCCTTTGCTGCTTTTTGAAGATGTTTTATCATGTGTTCTCAGTAATTTTTTTATGATATGCCTTGTTGTGCTTTTCTTTGCATATCTTTTCTGCTTGAGGTTCTCTGAGCTGTTTGATTTTATACATTTCTAGTTGTCATAAATTTCCAAAAATTTTGGCCATTCTTTCTTCAAGTATTTATTCTGTCCTCATTTCTGGGACTCCGATTATGTGTACATTGACCAGTTGATACTTATTGTTTTACATGTCACTGAAACTCTGTTCAATTTTTTCAGACATTTTTCTGTTTGCGTTTCATTTATATCGTTTCTGTTGCTGTCTTCAAGTGCACTGATCTCTTCTTCCCAGTATATAATCTGCTGTACTCCCATGTAGTATATTTTTCATTTCAGTTATTGTATTTTTAAACGCTAGAAGTTCTATCCAGTTCCTTCCTTTATCTTCCATTCTTCTCATTATCTTTATATTTTCTACCAGAGCTTTGAGCATATTCAGCATATTTATAATAGCTGTTTTATTTAAATGAACTATTCATTATGGAACAATTTTAAATTTACAGAAAAGTCACAAAATAGTACAAAGTTCCTGTATATCCAACCCCTAGTTTCTCTTAATATTAACACCTTGCAGAACATTTGTCAAAACTAAGAGATTAACATTGATACAGTACTATGAACTAAACTCAAGACTTTCCTTGGATTTCACCAGCTTTTCCAATAATGTCCTTTTCTATTCCAGAATTCAATCAGGATGCCACACTGCATTTAGTCATCATAAGTCCTTAGTTCCTCTGGACTGTGACTATTTCCCAATCTTTTGTTGCTTTTGTTATCTTGACAGTTTTGAAGAGTACTAGTCAAATATTTTGTACAGCGTTGCTCCAATCATGTTTCTCATGTTTAGACCGGGGTTATATGGAGTTTTGGGGAAGAATACCACAGATGTGAAGTGCCCTTCTCATGATATCATGTCAGGAGATCAATGACATTAACATAGTACTGATATATGAACCTTGATTATTTTATTAAGATTCTGTCAGCTCTCTCATTGTAAAATTACTCTATTTCCCATTCCATATTCTTTCTTTGGGAAGTGAGTTACTCAGCTCAGCCACACTCTGAGGGTAGAGATGGGAAAATTAAAATATACTTTTGCTATTTTCATCATGTCTGTTTCTGCATGTTTCTTTTGAGTAATTTTTTTTTGTCCTAGTTGTGAGTTATGCATTTTCTTGATTTTTTGCAAATCTGGTGATTTTGTGAATTTTATACATTATTGAATGCTGGATTTTATTTTGTGTCTTTCAAAGGTGCTGAGCTTTATTCTGGAAGTCAGGTAGGTTATCTGCATATCAGTTTAATCTTCTGTGCTCTTATAAAACCTTTTGTCAGGCAGGTCTAGAGAAGCCTTTGTTCTAGATTAGTTAAGTCCTACTGTTAAGGCAAGTCCAATCTGGGGCCTTTATGGTATTGAACAAGCTTTCTCCCCACAGTCTGGTAGAAGGATTCCCAATCCTGTGTGAGCTCTGGGAGTATTTTGGCCATAGCTCCTTAGTAATTATTCTTTACTTAGCAGCGATCTTCTCCCAGTCTCTTGAATGGTCTCCCAAAGACTAAGGAACGCTTATGCACATTTCTGAAGCTCCTTCTCTGTGTAACTCTTTCATCTCTGGTATCCACCTCCCAAATTTCAGCCACCTCAGCCTCTCTGAACCCCAATTTCTGCCTCCTAAATTCAGCGGGACATTGGGTTCTGTTTAGGTTCCCCCACCCCCCTTGTACCACGGTCCAGAAATTAACTCCCAGCAGAAGCCTGGGAAATTGTAGAGCTTGCCCCTTTCCTTTTCCTTCTCTCAGAGATCACAGTCCTGAGCTGCCTGTTACCCAGGGTTCAACAATGGCTAATTCATTAATTGCATCCAGTTTTCTAGTTGTCTATGGCAAAGGGACCATGACAGATCTTTTTGCCACTTGTGGTGGGAAGTGCTTCTAAATTTTTATAGTTTCTACATCTTCCCTCAGTTCCCTGACTGGGGTGGCAGCAGGGGGTAGCTACTTACTAGAGTTACCTTAGTAGCTGGTTCCCTAATACCTTTGTAGCTGGTTTTGCTTTTTCAGTTCTCCAATAAAACTGGAAAATTGTATTTTTAGTAATCATTTACATTATATTCTCTCCATTAAAATAATGTGTTTTCTCTCTTCTATCAGGACCAATCACCTCCCTTTGGTTTAAAAGGTAAGAAAAAGAGATGGAGGGAGAGAGTTGGTAAGATGTATTTCTTGGAAGAGGATTGGTAGTTTGGTAATGGTAGATATGGATGTTCTCTGTCCCTCTCCCCACTTCTAGCAAAGGAGCACTGGGACCAGAGCAAAGCTTGGTAAAAAAATTCTTAGGAGAGCATTAAAAAGTGTCCCCTGGAGTTGGAGGTGCCAGGTGTCTGATTCTCCACAGAAGACCTCTGAGTGCAGAGGGTAGGTAGTTATGAGGAAAGGCACCATGATAAGAAGTTGCACAGGGAGTGGCCTTCCAGGGCTTCACAGGGCCAGAGTGCCAGGTTTTCCCTCTGGGCCAGAAATGGTGGCTAGGCTGAACCCATCTAAAGAGTACACTCATGAGAGCTTCCTCCAGGACCCTGACAGACAGCTTGGGTTATATACTTCTAGAAGCAGGAACTGAGGAGTTTGCTTATCAGTTGAAGGATTAGGGTTCTCCATTGGGAAGAAGAGAGGACTTCCAATAATTCATGAAAATTCCATGAGAGAAAGATCCTAGTGTTGGGCACCAGAGAAATTAGAGGGCACCTATTCCAGACCACTACACATTAGCTAAAGACAAGAACTTCACCCATTTTTTGCTCCCTTGACCCCACCCACCGCTCCCCAACAAACAGGAAAGCCAGTGGGGGAGGAAGCAGGACCACCTACCCTTTCTCTGCCGTGGGTTGCAGTGGATGTGGGGAGAGAGAGAAGGAAGAGTTTAACTTGAATAAGAACTTAAAATTTTGTAGATGAGTCTGGACTATCTGGTACATGAAAATGAGACTGATCCTTACTACCTGCAAGGGACCAGAAAGCTATGGCATCTACATGAGTTCTCAGGCTAGGGATCCAATTGAGCAGGTAGGAATGGTAATAGTCAGAAAACAGAGAAGTATTTCATTATTTCAAACCAAATCCAGTTCATTCAGTAAACTAGGTACAAATCCTACACATGTAAAAATAGTTCATAGGAAAAGAGATGGGACTCTAAAGGTCAGAGACAAAGAGCAGGCTGCTGCCAGGCCTCTCCTAAGTTCACAACCATGGCATTGCTGTGGTGGGACTTTGGTTCAGGTCCTCCTCACTACCTGTGGGTGTGCCCCCAGAGGGGTGGAGCCCCAAATACTAGCCCCTGCTTTCACAGACACCTTAGACTCCTGTCCCTGCCCCACTATGTGGGACTCCAACACCGCAGTGCTCTCATGGTCTACCAGGAGGGAGGAAACAGATTAGTCTTCAGACACCAGGCCTCAGCCAACAGTGTGAGGCTGGAACACATGTTGCCAAGGGAAAATGGAGCCTCTGTCAGGAAGAATGGCAGGGAGAAGCTAAGGTGGTTCCTACTCAAATTAGTTGATTTTTCTTTCCTGTCTGTCATGGAACTCTATTTTATAAAATACAATAAAAAACAAATTACCAGAAAAAAAATTGAAGACAAACAGAGCATGCAAAATACAAGCTCAAAATTTGCATTAGATTCGATAGACACAAAACTATTCCATTAAATTGCAATTTCTGCACAAATTTCATTGTGTATCAGGGAGAGCCAGGCTATGGATCATGCTGTGAGTGGCACTAACTGGGCTCGGTTAAATGGCGGCCATTGCATCTCCACGTGGCCGATCATTAAAACCTGCAGGATTTTGACAGACCCAGGCTGAGAAAGCTTTAGTCTCTCCAGCCTCCTTGAGGCAACTTCTGATTGGGTAAATCTCCAAGCATCAACATTCTGGGCCCTCCATCATCAGCTCCATGCTCTAAATCTCTCTCTCTCAAGGTTCATGCTACTCCTTGTGCCTAGCATACCCTCTTCCTGACATGGCATGTCCAGCCCTAACTATTCTGTGAGGCCCAGCTTCAGTGCCACCTGGCCCATTTTTCCTATCCTCCTGGATAGCATTGCCCTGAGGCCTCTCAAGGGGGCTGAGCCATACTTCTCTTAAGCACACTTCATGTCTTGCCAACACTGTGGTGATTTATGTCCATGTCTCACCTTCCCTGTGAGACTATAAGGTACTTGGGGGCAGCACTCATTTCTCCTTTATCTTTGCAGACTTCATAATAGTGGCACCGTGGCTACCTCATAAATTTGGGCTTTTATCAATGATTGAAAACAACAGAACCCTCTCCCTCAGTCCGGGTGGAGCCGGCTGGGCAGAGATAAATAGCTGTTTGTCTGTTCTTCCTACCTCGAGTGCCAGGAAGTTCCAGGCCCTGATGGACCCCAGCCAGAGAAATCCCAACAGCACTGAGGAAAATGGCTGGTTGCTAAGTGGACCCTTTTGAAGGGCTCTGTGCCTCTCTAAGCTCTTCAGAAAATGAGGACACCAGCTGTCTCCTGTCTCAGGCAAGCAGGCGCTTCTTTTCATCTCTCCCAGGCCTCTTACTGCCCAGCAGGGTGTCAGAGCCCAATGCCAGTTGTCCCAAGATGGGGAAGCAGACTTGACAGATGGAAGATAGGTTAGCGTTGTGTGAAGGGAAACCACTTTTGTTTAGACCCCCATGTGCATGGCGGGCACAAGGCTTGATTACAGGGTGAGGAGCTGTGGAAGGAATGTGCCTCCCAGCTGGAAAACAACCGTGGGCTGTTTTTGTTCCTGCATCCCAGGGTGCACCAGGACGGATGGCAGCAAGCAGGCTCAATGTGCCACAGTTCATATCTGCAGGAACCAAACCCACGTCCCTCCAGCCCCTCGGAGAGGCTGCCATGCCTGCAATTCCTCCTCGATGTCCCTGCCATAAATCAGGCGTGGCTACCCCCAAGTCACCAGCAGTCTGAGCTCGGCTACTGAGAAATGTGAGCAGGGACAGCCTCCTGTCTGGCTTTGCCTGAACCTCTATGGCAGGGACAGATTCCCTGAGAGGGTCCCTGAGCTAGGCCCTGCCATGTCAAACCTCAAAACAAGAGTCCCTGTGCCGAGGATTGTATCCAGCTATGAAAGAGAGCCGAGGAAGAGAGAAAGAAGGAGGGATCTAAGAAAACAGATGCGGGTGTGGGGCTGGGAGGAGCCAGAGGGAAAGAGATGAAGAAAGATGGTTCTTTAACAAACAAACAAACAAACAACAAAAAAAACAGAAAAGAGAAAAGACAGAAAAAAGTGAGCAGGGGAAAAAAAGAGAAAATAAAGAAATCTTAAAAGCTGGGGAGAAAAGAGATGGCAAATAAGTAATGTGAGCAGTAACGGTTTTGGAGAGCCTTGCTGATTGATATCAACGTTTCTTGAATACACTTCCCCTCCAAGGTGGAGCCCTTGACCCGCGCTCCCTCTGATGGTGCCAGGAAGGAACAGGGCCACCCAGGTAAAGCTGTGAGTCTCTCAGTGAAGCCCAAAGAAGTCCCTTCCTCTCGCTCCTAGGCAGCCCCAGTCCTAGGAGGCCCTGGGAGGTGAGTTCAGGGCTAAGCCCAGTGCAGCAGGGAGCCGGGGAAATGGTGTCATCTCACGGAGGAGGTCTGCTGAGCTGCTGGAAAAGCTCCTGCATCCGTGTATGTGTGTGTGTGCACGCCTGCATGCCTGCAAGAGAGAGAGAGAGAGAGAGAGAGAGAGAGAGAGTTGAGGGACGGATGAGGAGCTCGCCTGCCAGGGTTGGAAAATCTTGCCACTGCGAAGAGAGTTCTGATCACTTTTGATTTGGGTGTAGCTGTTTTCCTCTTGTAATCCCCAGTGTGGTGAGCAGAAGGAGGTGGAAAAAACACTCCGTGAAGTCTTTTTCCATTAGGAGGCCACTAAACTGCGTAAGTAATTCAGAAATAAGGGTCTGCCGCACGCAAAGCTTCCAACTCATATATTCCTGGACTTTGAAGAACTTCCTTTGTTCCAAAATGCCCAAGAGAGAGGGGACAATATTTTTTAAATTATTTTTGTGATAAATGCACATAACAAAGTTTACCATACTTACCATTTTTAAGTGTACAGTTCAGTTGTGTTAAGTATGTTCACATTGTTGTGCAACCAGTCTCCAGAACCTTTTTCATTTTGCAAGCTTGAAACTCTATACCTATTAAACAACTCCCCATTCCCCCTCCTCCAGCCCCTGGCATCCACCATTCTACTTTCTGTCCCTATGAATCGGACTACTCCCGGCACCTCATATAAGTGCAATTTTACAGTATTTGTCTTTGTGTGACTGGCTTATTTCACGTCACATAATGTCCTCCAGGTTCGCTCATGTTGTAGCCTGGGTCAGAATTCCTTCCCTTTTTAAGACTGAATAATATTCCATTTTGTTTACCCACTCATCTACCTTCTGGCTATTGTGAATAATGCTTCTATGAACGTGAATGTACAAACACCTCCTCAAGATCCTGATTTCAGTTCTTTTGAGTATATACCCAGAATTGGAACTTCCAGATCATACTGGTAACTCTATTTTTAATTTCTGAGGACCTGCCCTATTATCTCCCATGGCGGCCTACTATTTTACATTCCCACCAACACGGCACAAGCGTTGCAATTTCTCCCCATCCCGGCTGACACTTACTCTTTTCCGGTTTTTTGATACAACTCATCCTAGTGGGTGTGAGATGGTAACTCTCTGTGGTTTTGATTTGCCTTTCCTTCATGATGGGTGACATTGAGCATCTTTTCCTGAGCTTATTAGCCATTCGTGTATCTTCTTTGCAGAAATGTCTATTCAAGTCCTTTGCCCATTTATTAATCAGGTTGTTTTGTATTGTTTTTGACTTGTGGGGATTCTTTTTGTCTTCTGGTTATTATGTTATCACATATACGATTTGCAAATTCTTCCATTCCACGGGTTGCCTTTCACAGCTGATCCTGCCCTTTGATGCACAGAAGTTTTTAATTTTGAAGTCATCCAATTTAATTTTTTTTTCTCTTCTTGCCATTAAGGAGCAGTATTTTAAGCCAACTTCAATACTATGGCTCTTCTCAAGCTGCCATTAAGAAAAAGAGCAAGATAAAACCCTGTCCCAATGAATGCGATGTGTATATCCCAATAGCTCAGACCGGCCCCAAGGGAGCAGGCATAGACCAGGTTAGGAGCTAACCTTACATTCTGTTTCTTTCCGTGTCAGAGTTTGCATGTGAGGCTATCAGAAATTCTTTCTTTGAAGGCCCATGCTGAATTTAGGGTTTTGGTTTTGGGTTTTGTTGTTTTATTGCTGCTAGTTGGGTCCTACAACAAGGAATCTTGAAGAATTCACTACACATAAAAGATCCAAGAAAATGTCTCAGGTTTTCTGGCCAGCTCAGATCTTCACTATTTTCAGCAGAAGAGAATCATCTTAAAAAGTCAATAAATGGTCCCAAAGGAAGTGAGCCAATTGCAGGCATTTAACTGTTCAGAAAGATAAGGAGTTGAAAGCATCTTATGAGAAGGTGCTCAGCATTCAGGGTCCAGCCTCTATGCTTCATGAGCCCTAATTCAGATCCAGTGTCAGTTGTTGGGTCCTCTGCCAAAGAAATGCGGGAAAACCAGCTTTTCCCTAATTTCATTGATTATGTCAGCTGCTGATGGACACCATCTGTGAACCCAGACCAGCCTTAACACATTCAAATCTACTGGCATGAATTCATCATTTTCCTCTCCTCATGGAAAAAACAAAGCTAGTTTGTTGAAGACACTTTCAACCCAATAGTGCCAATAGGGGGATGAAAAAGGGCCTCGCATGCACGGAGGGCAAAGCTGTTGGAACTCTGCCAACCTCATCACCCTGTAGCGGAACGTTCCTTTCTCCTGGAAGGCCCCACGTAGGCCACAATCTGCAATGCTATGATGTCCAGTTGTTTCCCTCCATCCCTCTTCTTTCTTAACCAACCAGTCCAAGTTAGTGGAGTGCAAAGCCATGTGCAAGGCACCATGCTGAGGGCAACGGCAGTGGCGAGGGGGAAGCAGACTAGAATTACACATGTATAATACTAGTAGAGTGTGTTGTAATACATAACGTGTATGCCACTAATATTAGACTTCATGGTGCCTACGGACAGGTTGAAGTGATTAAAAGACATCCCTGGAACAAGAGTGATCAATATGAGACAGACTTGGCACCACACAGCTGAATATTCCATAGTACATCAAGTATGGTGAGTGTTGTAGATGAGGGGTCTGTGAGGAGGGGAAATCCCAGTGGCCCGATACCAAAGCCACGCCACCCAAAGACACCAACACAAACTCAAGCACACATATCCCCAAACCATCACCTGCACAATCTGACCCTGATATACACCCACACCCCCCCCACACATAGACACCCATCCATACACATCCACACCCCGAAAAGAGATGTGCTCTTCACATGCAAGGTCAAGGGTAAATTATTTTTTAATTCTCCATGCAAGAAATGAGAAATGGACAAAAGCCCAGGGCTCCCTAGAGAGGTTTGGTGACCAGAGAAGTCACTCGCAGCTGAATTTATAATGTCATCATCCTTTGCCCCATTCCAAACAGGTTTCATGTGCACCCTGTAAGAAAACATACCCCAAGGTCCTCTAAGGGTTGGGTCTGTTGAAAGAGTAAATTAGTGTTCGTGGGAGGTGGTTGCTGGAATTTCAGGTGAAGAGAAGAGGCAAGCATGGGTGTTTATTCTAGAATTCCACATGTTCTCCAGAGACATGCATTTATTTGTGTAAACAGATAATGGTCTTTTAATTGAGCTCTGGCTCATTTTCAGCACAAGTCAAGTTCAAGTGCTTTGTACTGCCTGGACAGTGACTGGGCCTTGAGGAAGTCCAGGTGGTTCTGACTGAGACTAGAAGCACATGACTTGTCCAATGGAGAGCCCAACTGATTCCAAAGGTCTGTGTTCCTGGACTCCCGACCAAGTTTCATTCCCAGTGGAATGCAGCTTCCTGGTTCAAAGATAAAAATCTTTGATTCCTTCCTCCCACCTACCCTATTCACAAAAGGTCATAAGAAAAAAAAAAGGCTGGCTTGGAATAGAAGCCCCAGAAGTTTATTTGGACATCACCGGCCCTTTGCAAATCAACTCAGTGTTTGAATGAGTTGAGTGCACATGAATCAGAAACACAAGGGTCACATTCCCTCTCAAATACTTGGGGTGCACAATGCAAATTTAGCCTAATCCCAAATTAGGAGTCAGGCCAGACCTTTGTTAAGTCCCCCTTGCTCCGATGTTTGGCCCAGCAACCGGGAACCCCAGCTGGTCAGGACAGGGCTGGAGCTCCCAGCCCTGAATTCCTGTGGCTAGCTCGTGATAGCCGCCTGACGGCCTGCCTGGGGTTTGGGGGGGGGCCTGCACCCGGGCTCCATAATCCATACCAATAATACCAAAGGCATTGTGATGGGTCTTCCCCAGCAGGCAGAATGTGAGGCAAGCGATAATGAGAACAATGAAAGGGTCTGACATGGAAATTTCAGTAGGAAACAAGCAATTACATGAGAACAAACATTCCCAACGCCACTCACAATCATCAGAACACATAACAGTGATTATAAAAAACGATAGCAACAAATTTAGACCCGGAGCAGTTTGTGCTTTGGAAAAAGGAGTCCTCCTGGGATGTAGCTGTGACATTCCCTGGCACATGTGGACAGAGTGTGTGTGTGTATGTGTGTGTGTGTGCACCTTTTGGAACACATGAATTTCATTTGACTTGATTTAAAGCTGGATCTCTTTTCCCTGCAGTTGAAACCGCTTCTCTTGAACAAACACATTTCCATCCACCGGGCAGGGAGGAAATTGTGAGTCAGAAAAGAGGACAGGATTTTCTCTGGACCTGCTGTATGTTCAGTCTGAGGATTGCTGGAAAATGTTCAGACCTGGAGAAAAGAATGGTCCCCTAACTGTAGAGCTGCGCTCTCCAGCCCAGGACTAGAGGGTAGGGTCACAGTGAGGAGGGTCTAGGATGGAAATACCTTGCTAGGATCTAAACTGACTAGGTCACACCAGCTGTCCTTTTCTCACCGAGATTCATGACACCATCGATCCAGTGTCTATGGTTTTAAAGGTGAGTTCTTTCCTTCTGCTGGGTGCAAATAAATGCAAGTCTCTGGGTGGCGCACCTCTGCACAATCCCTGCTTAGTCTCCGTCGTGAGATGCCTTTTTCACCCATCTCTAGCCTCCATATCATAAATAGCCCTTGGTCCTGGCTCTGCAAGGAGGAGGCATCCAAACGTAAGGAGACAGCCTGAGAGAATCATGAGAATATGCAAGGAGCTTACTCGTGGTGGTGGGTCCGCAAGTGGGGGGCAGAGCTAGGAAGGCTTCATGCTGACATTAATTACAGTTTAGGGCTGGTACTTATTTTTTCCTCTAGCCAACTACAAGCTGCCTCCTCCTCCCCTTCCTCCCCTGCGGGGCCCCTGGGGCCTCCCCCAGTCCTGGCCCAGGTCAGGCCCCAATTCACCATGCTGGAGGGGCATACTGCAGCTAGAAGTCACTGAGTCACCTGCCAAGACTAGCAGCCAAGTTTCGATTCCCGGTGGCCTCAGCTGCCAGCCTTGGGAGGCATGCTGACCCCAGAGGAATCCAGTTAATTCTGTGGAACCCACCCTGGCTGTCCGTGGGCCACACTGTGAAATCAGCACTTGGGTTTTGGCACGTGTCACCTTTATTCCTTCAGATTACTCTTCTAGGCGAAGAGGCAAAATTATTCAGATCTGCATAAACTCTCCAGAAAACTGGAGAGCCAAACTGGAAACTGAGGTCCTTACCCCACCCCCACCCCCACTCATTCCCAGTACAAACAGTGGCAGTGGATGCTGGTGGGGGTTATCCAAACGTGCAACAGACGTGAGATCGTGTACAAAGCACTTTGACAGGGTCTCTTCTTCATGAATCTCTTTTTGGAAGGGAAATCTAAGAGACAGTTTTGGGTTTTGATTGCTTTATTTATCTTTCAGCCCTGACACCTAAAGAATCTCTGAGAATCCCTAGTGGGGGATCCCACCTGGCTAGCCAATGAACAGGCTTCCTGAGCACAAGTGGTTCTAGGGCCCAGGACTCAGGCACTCAGGGGAAGGAGTTGATCTCTTTCCCCAGCAGTTGAAAGTTTGCTGGGATCCAAATGGCCTGGGACCCACCAGCCGGTGTCCTTTTTTTCATCAAGATTCACAGCACCATCAATCCAGTTTTCTGGGTAAGACTTTCTCCTTGGAGCTCACACTGCCCACGGCATAGCTTAGCTGAACTCCCAAGGACAGGACCATGAGAATTCCAAAGCCTTCACCTCCGCCCCCATCCACCGACTCTGGTGCTCAGGTGATGGGAAGGTCATCCTAATTAAAACCACGTGGTGGGGTTTCAGCTGTGGAAAATTGCTGGATCCTTTCTCCTTCCTCCCACCTCCTCTTTCTCTCCTTAAACACACACATGCCACTTTCTCTCCCTTTATTTAAGCAAACAATTCTCTCCATGATTAAATACAGCTCCTTCTTATCTAAATAGTCCACAGATGTATAGAGACACAGGAGCTTTCTGCTCCTATTTGGAGCTTGTTCTGGTACCCATCTTCTCCAAACCTACAAAAAGGCCCTCGCTGACAGAAATTCCTAATGCCTGTTCCTCAGTAAATCAGCCCAGCTCAGCAGGCTGTCCACAATTTATCAAAGAGGTGGGATTTTTCCCTCCAAATACTTCAGTTTTCCCCTTTTCTTGGCCTCTCCCATAACCTGAGCTTGAAACTGCCCAGATGTGAACAAATGGAACATGAAAAGTCCCGATTCTATTGTCAGATTTTGACAGGACTTCAGCAGTCGAGGTAAATACCACCAGTTGGTCAACCTCAACGACCCCTGGTGGCCCAGGCCTGGGAACTGAGGGAATTCGGTAGAGGGCAGAGGTTGGCCGTGCTCATGGTTTGCTGAGGAAGAAAAAAGGCAGGGATCTGTGAGTTTCCAGAATGAGTGGAGTGTGCGTAAGAAGAACCAGCCCTCAAGGCCTGGGACAAAAGTGAAATCGAATGAGTGGAGGGTTGAGAGGGTTAGCCCCCAGCTTTGGGTTTCTAACTGTGGCTCCCCCATAGACTGATTTTCTTTCCAACCCAGAGCACTGTTAATACTGAGTCCCGAGGAGGTGGGCTCTACATAGGGATCCCAGACGTGGCATTATTACAACCGGGAGCAAAGACACTGTTGAACCCCGCAGCCCTTCTCACTTGCCCCTTCCAGCCTCATCCTCAAAGTGTGCTCAGCAGACCTGTCGTGGGCCTCTCCCTACAACCAGGAGCCACCCCCTTACCCCATCAGAATCTGTATTTTCGGTCTCCAGTGGCTGGTGTGCATATCAAAGTCTGAGAAGCACTACTTGGGAAGCCTAATGTCCCTAGCTAAAGGAGAGAGGCTCATTCCTGCCCTCGCATCTCTACACTCCTCCTTTATTGACTCATACCTAGCAAGAATAACTCAGAACTTTAGAAAGGGCTGCAGTAATATGGAATATATAGGTGGGGCTAAGGGGATACCAAAATAATAGCCTGCCTGTCGTTCCCAGGCCACTTATGTCCTACAAAAATGTTTTACAAGGTAAGATCCAACAGACTGCTGGCATATGAGAAACCTAGAGCACTATTCAAAGTTCAAATCCCCATGGCAAACCTTTTGAATCCGAATTTACAGGTGGAAGTCAGAAACTGCTTGTTAGCAAGCTCTCCCTTGATGATTTATGCTAAAAAAATATTTAAGTATTTTTCAATGAAATTTTGAGGTTTATCTGTCACTGAAGGTGTGTTACCTTAACTTTTCCTTACACCGGGGAAGACGTTGGAAACTTCCTTCTGATTATTTTCTCTCTGAAGGGTATGGATAAATATTAGGGGCTTGGAATGGGCTGGATTCCTGGGGAAATAATGAAATGAACCCATACTCGCATTTCTTGGATAGTTCTGAGGATCTATGTTAAAATTTAAGAGTGATTCCGTTTCCTTTGATTATTATTGGGTGATGGGTACAGATTTCTCTTCCTCCGGAGCAAAAGTGAATTGCTGACACTTCTGGACCCATTGTGGGGAGATGGCCTTAGAAGTAAGACCCACCTAGGGGCGCCTGGGTGGCTTAGTCATTAAGCGTCTGCCTTCGGCTCAGGTCATGATTCCGGGGTGGGATCGAGCCCCGCACCGGGCTCCCTGTTCAGCGGGAAGCCTGCTTCTCCCTCTCCCATTCCCCCTGCTTCTGTTCCCTCTCTCGTTGTCTCTCTCTCTGTCAAATAAATAAATGAAATCTTCAAAAAAAAAGAAGTAAGACCCACCTAACTTGGATAACGGTGTGACCCTTCATCTCTTTCTGCCCCTGAGTAGGAGAGCACCTGTATAATTCCCTGAAGAAGTGCGGAAGCTAATGAGCTTGAAAGCAAGGCTGCTGATCTTGGTGCTCCCCGCATCTCTAAGGCACAAGGTGTAAGCAGTCATAACCCTTGTCCCCAAACTCCAGTATGACTCCAGCAGCAGAAGCCAAGATGCCTTTGTACATACTTCATTATCTTTTTGCTGATTTGTTAAAAAAAAAAATTCAAAACAGCAATGGGAAATTATGGGTCGCAGTGATAGGGCTTCAGCCAAAGATGACAAAGACATCCACACCCAAGCTAAAAGACATTTTTCTTTTTCATTAACCATGGGGGAATAAAAAGGAAAATAATGCCGATATCTGCCTTGACTTGGCTAGCAAGCGTATCACTAGCTCACCAGTCATGTACATTAGAATGGGAAAATCTTTAGATACTAGGGCACAGCTTTCATGGAATTTTCCCAAGTCCTCACACCATGCCTGAGAAATGGTGTCTCTGTGCTTCCATTTTTCGGTAACCCAGGAGTATTTACTCACTTCTGGGTAAAACTGCCAGTTGTCTTAGGCTTGGAGGTGCCTTGTTAATCAGAGAATGACATCAAATGAAGTTGTCACTATACTTGCAGAATTAAAAGTCACACTGAGGAATTCCTTGGGCAAAAGGCTTATCACCTAATATGAAATGGCTTGGGCTCAGCAAGTGCCACCCTCGGGGTCCAAAGAGAAGCTCGGCAGTCACTCAGATGTTGTTCCCACATGTCTAGCCCCTAGGAGTCCTGGGTTCCTGCTCCAGTGACATCATTGACCTGGGAACCCCAAGCTCCCTGTGAAACCCCAGCCATCCCCCATCTCAGCTTCTCCATCTTTTAATGAAACAGGTGGATGTGGTCTCCTCTAAGATCTCATGCAGGTCTAAGAATCCAGGTCCCAGAGAGTTTTCAAATTTTAGTTGGTAATTTTAACACGGAATTGGCTGAAGAGGAGAGAGCATCTGAAACCCAAAACATGGAAAAGAAAGGCAGTGTTGAAAAATACATTCTTTGTAGAACAAGTATGTAACCTTCTTTCTGGTCTGAAACACACACAGCCGGGAGAAACACTTCTGGAAGTTATTCACGGGAGCAGATGGTCAATGTGGGATGGAGGTGAGGAGAGTCAGTGGTGCCTCCCAGGTGCACCCCCAGCCCACCCACGCCCAGTTACCATTGCAAAGCTGTAAAGCTAAGGCCAGAAAACATCACTGAAGAAACTCAAGCAGGGCATGTAGACAGTGAGTGGTCTATCATTGGGGGTGGGGGGGAAGGCACAACTCACATTATCATTGATTAACTGAGTGATTTTAGTCAAGTGAATATTGATACATGGCAGGAAAAGCATGAAAGTAAAATGAACACATATGGGAAAATTACTATTAACATAAGTGATAACATCAAAACATCTGGTAAAATGCAGTTAAAACAACAACACAAATGAAATGGAATGTAAAACATTTTCACAGTATTCAAAGCTTTTGTAAAAGATTTAGACTCTAAAAGAGGAGTGCTACGTGAGGGGACTAGAGGAAACAGGAATTTCACCCACGCCCTATGTATCTGCTGGTGACAGATCAGAATGGCCGCAAAGCTATTCTCTAGGGGTCACCCAAGGTGTGCTTCAGAAACAGATGGCCCGAGCCCACAACTGCGGAGTTCCAACAGAGCAACTAGCTACTTGGGAGTCTGATGAGAAACACACATTTTGTAGCTTTGGGCACTGGGGTTTCTGTAATTTACAGATCCAAATGAAAACTGGAGCTGTGACCAGATTCTGCCTTCAGGAGCCCTCATTGCTAAGGCACCAGCAGAAGAGCCAAGTGTTACACAGGATAGTCTAAAAGTAAAGTGTTCTTGGGATTCTCATCTCACTAAGAGAGCTAGCAATCTTCAAAGATTGAGCTGAGTTCTGCCAATGACTTCGCAGGATTCCACCCAGAATGATTTTTAACCTTTACAAATACGACCTTTGAACTAGCTAGACCAAATTACCAGACCTCCACTTTTGGAAACAGATGACCAAGCCGATAGTCTACACATTGGTTTTGTCATACCCTTTGTTGAGAAAAACAAAGGTTTGTGATAAAAATGCAGCTTTGGGCCCATAGCCTCTCTTTTGCGCCCTCAAATTGCCGATGTGTTATAGACAAAGATAGTGTGTCTCTCAAATCCGCGTGAAGCTCACAGGTCCTGGGACTGTCTGGTTGGGGTAAAACCGGCAGCTGCAATTCACACTTCCCATTTACTGTGAACTCGTGCTGCAGATGTCTCTTCCTACCTGAGAATTCCCACTTAGAGAGATGCGCAACACAGCCACCCATTCTTCCGCAGTCTCTCTGCGGTAACTGTGAATACCCCCACACAAACCCCTTCCTAAGGCCCTGCTTTGGACAGACGCCTGTTGCATGATGCTCTCTGTCAAAATGAGCAGATACACATGAGCACTGAACTCTTGAGTTCATCAACCCAAGCAACCCAAACGAAGGCCCAGATCCATGCATTCATGAAATCATTCGGAATTTCAGTTAACAATAGGGAAGTAGAATATTTCTAATTAACTAATATATATACACATTTTTAAAAAAAAAAATCATCCAAAATTACAGGCAAATCACTTAAGATCCCCAACACTTTATGATTAAAGGTCAGAGAGAACCAAAAACAAAACGTGTTAAAGTAATAGGATCACTAATTGTGAGAGGTTAATTATATCAGGATAACCCTCAGGTAGGTAATGAAGTTGGCATGCTGATTTGCAGACTGGAGTCTTCAGGAGTTAACAGAATCTTCTGCTGTTTCTGTGTCAGTCCAGGGGCCTCGAGGGTGTCACCTCCCAGCATCACTGCAGCTTCCAGATTGGTATAAACATTTGCCCAGAGGGACAACCACTACCTCTCACCACCTTCAGGTGTTACAGAGAATGAAGAATCGGGCTTGAGGAGCAAATTAACATTAATTGCTTAGAGTGACTTCCTATACACTGAACAAGAGGAGTAAAGTTGCTTATGTGAATGAATTTATATACATCGCCTATCAAACGCAAGGGTTTTAAGAAGCATCTTAGGGCACTCAAGAAAACTTGCAGAGATGTGTTGCCTTTGAAACTCACTCCTTGGATGGGGACACTTTGGGCTTAACTTTCCCTCTGCAGAAATTTGAAAGAAAAAAAAAATTGTTTTTAAGTGCAGAGGACAGCAGGCTGATTGTTCTGAATTTCTTTAATCTACAGGCAATCAGGTTGAAAGGAATCCACTTCTTCGCAGTGAAGGAAAGCATGGGGAGCACTGGGAGTTTTGACTGGCACTGGGTTGGGGCCAGGGCAATCCAGAACACCTCAGAAAAGGGGGCCACATGGTTACGATATCCGGCAAATCCACCTCACACCCCAAATGCCCAGTGAGAGAGCTGCCCCCTGGAAAGTAGCCTCAAATGCACCAAAAGACCCTCAGCCCAGTACCCCTTTCAAATGTCAATGTAGATTTAAAAAAAAAAAAATAGAAAAGTAAATAGGGTTTTTGTTGTTGTTCTCAAAAAAAAAAAAAAACCACAAAAGTGAAATGAGCAGACAGATGAAATTAGAACACTAAGCTCTTCACCCAATTACAATTCACACTGACTAGCAATTTGCAGGGCTGTTCCTAATGTTTTTTTCTTTGTTTTTTTCTTTAACTACTTTTTTTGAAAACCACTAACCATTGCCTTCTCCGTGTGAAAATCATGGTCTCTCTCATGTCATGGGTTTGGTGCCCACGGTGTTTCCTTTTTCTCACACAAAGGCAGGCACGTGCGGCCCTTCACACGTGCGGCGGTGAGATCACGCCCGGAGGCCGATGTTAACTGCCATTTACACGGCATCTGAGACTAGCTGATTCATGTCAAAAGATAATCACATGGAAAAGCCGAGTAGGCATGACCTCCCTATGTTTTCACTATTACATACTGTCCTTGTGCTTTTTCCCCCTGCGCTGACTTTCTGGAATTGATCTCAAGTTTTAAGTGTGGTGGTGTGTTTCTAAGGCAGACAGAAAGAGAAGCAATTCTGGAACTGAAAGCAACCCATCTTACCAATAGCTGGAACGTTCTAGTTCCAAAGGCTTAGATTAGCTGATAGATCCATAAGAAACTTGTAACAACACAAAGAAAGTTGCAGAACTGAGTTTTTGCTGCTGTCTTTCACTTTTTGTCCAATCTCGTTTTTGGTTTTGTTTTTTGTTTCTTTGTTTACTGGCAAAATTTTCTTTTTTAGTGGCTGTCTCTGGTTGAAATGGTTTGCACCTGCTTTGACTCAGTGATGTGCTGTTCCGCACTGTAGATCTTAAAAGACTTCCTAATCTAAATGGTTTTCCTTACCGGGGCATGTGGCTTTAAATACTGGCAGTACTGGGTCTGGAGCGTGACTATGGAGGGGAAGGCGTGGGGATGCTGCCAGAGCAAAGCCAACTGGATTACAATGTCCTCTACCAACCGAAGGAGCACTGAGTGTGAACCCCCGGCTTCCAGGGTTGTCTGCTCAGCTCCACCCTTCACCCCAAACCCCGGCTCCTTCCCCAATCCACCCAGGGCGAATCACTTAAAGACTGACTGAAAAGTGGGACATTCATGATTTTTCATTTTCTTCATGAAGTTTTTGAATTCCTTGTTTTTCTTGTCCCACTTGTGGATGGCCGTCAGCAAGTACTGGCTCTTCACTTTCCGGCCCATGATGAGGAAATGGTGGCTGAGGTTGTCCAGCTGGTGGCATGGGCAGTCGGCCCCGTTCTTCAGGTACAGGACCAGCTTCTTCAGTTCCTTCTTCTTGATGGGTCCCAGCTTCAGGGGTTTCTTCTTCTTGGGGACAATCTTTTTGTCACCATTTTCTTTTTTCACTTCTTTGATTTTCATCCTCAGCGCTAGAGATGATGCAGGCAGAGAGGGGAAGAGGAGAGAAGGAGGGAGAAAAAGGATTTTAGAACACAGTTTTCCATCTAAAACAATAACCCAAACTTAGCGCTCAAGAGGAGGCTGAAATGAAAGGCAACTGGCAAGTCAAAGAAACAAGCAGTTTTACAGATGAACACCAAGGTCTTAGTTCATCTCTATGTTCTGATTTTGCCCCCCAGTTCCATGGTGTCTAATGGTAACTCAGTAGTTGCCCTGGTATGCCGTGAGAGTCTCGAATACATTTTCAGAACCAAATCATAGGGGCACTTGGGTAACTCAGTCAGTTAAGCGTCTGCCTTCGGCTCAGGTCATGGTCTCAGGGTCCTGGGATTGAACCCCAAGTCAGGCTCTCTGCTCAGCGGGGAGTCTGCTTCTCCCTCCATGCTCTCCCTCTCTCTCTCAAATAAATAAATAAAATCTTTTTTTTAAAAAAAGAACTAAATCATATTTCTTTTTTTAAAATTCAGTGACTCAAAATATCATACATACAATGCTTTAAGAGACGGGGATCATATACTTGAATATAATCCATATACTCTAACACTATAGGCCTCAGGATTCAAAGAAAAAACTCACCCCAAGTTTGCTTTGTTTTTTTTTTTTTAAAGAGAAATCCATTGGTTTAGATTTTTAACATCCAAAGGACCTAAAATTCCTTGAAAGTTGGGTTCTATAAACCAGACCAACAAACCCTATGTGTGCACATGCAGCAATGGGGAAATTTAAACAGTGCATCAAATGGTCATGCTTGAGGGCATCAAAAATCAGTGTCCAACTTCTGCACTGGAGAAATCACAATCCCCACCACTGCACCTGTAGGGAGTTTTGAGAGCAGGTACTGCTGATGTTCCGTCAACCACAAAGCGACCACTGATGGGTGCCACAAATATTCTTTCCACTGGGTAGACTCACACAGGATCAAACTCTGCTTTGAGTTTTTGACAGAGAAATCCAAGTGAGGACCTCCTGGAGTCTAACACGGGACGTGGGCACAGCTCTTTGTAGGGAGAGAAACAGCCCATCCACCAAGCCAGGCTTCCCTTTCCTTTGTCTCTACGGACCCTGAGTTAACATTATTTTAATGTGAACGTATGGGCAGGAAATGTAGTGATGGCTACACAAGGTCTGTCGGTGAAGATAACTAAATTCACGTGGAGGCTTTCTATAAGATGCAAAAGCACTAAAAATGCAGCATCACTGTGACAATCAACATCCCTCTCAGGCTGGCCAGCCCAGATAGTTCCAAAGAAGAGGAAAATCATTCTCCAGATGCTAGTCACCAGATAATTTGTGCATCCTCTGAATTCTTCTAAATTCAAAATTATCAAGCCCCCCTCTTTTTAATAACTCAAAGCTCCCACCCACACTCCATGAGGAAAGGCTTGAATCTGAACAGAATAGCACTAGCTAACAATTAGGAGAGCATATGGCATGCCAGGAAGTGTGCTAAGTATTTTCCATGAATTTCCTCAATTAAACCTAACAACTCCATGAGGAAGGTATAATTATTTTTCCCATTTAATAGATGAGAAAGCTGTGGCATAGGGGGTTAAGTTTACTTGGCCAGAGTCACCAATCCTCAACTTAAACCCATGTCTTAAATGTGCACTTTGAATCACTGTGCAGTCCATGCTGACTCTATGGCTTCAAAATTCTATATAATGAACCTCATATTTAGAGGACCGGCTACAAGGATCAAGAAAATAAGGGGGAGGAGCTCGGACTCACTTCCTGGTTTCACCCACATTTCAAAATGACTTCATTTACTAAACGGTAAAAGAGTTTCTCCTGCTTGAAAGAGCCTGCTCTGGCAAAGGGAAAACTGCATTTGCAAAGGCTTTATTATTTAGTATTTAGTTGATTAGAAAACACACCCTTGGCTAACCCGAGAATAAGAAGGAGGGGGGAACATCCTGGAAACAAACCTTTAATGAATGTGTCAAAGTCAGTAAATTAAATGCTCCCACTGCTTTCTTTTTCTTACAAAAAGAGTTCCAGATTTTGCAGTCTACTTAATCTCACATAATACCCTAGGCCTGGGATCCC
This sequence comes from Neomonachus schauinslandi, assembly GCF_002201575.2. Taxonomy (NCBI): domain Eukaryota; kingdom Metazoa; phylum Chordata; class Mammalia; order Carnivora; family Phocidae; genus Neomonachus; species Neomonachus schauinslandi. The sequence goes on from NC_058404.1 coordinate 38,211,606, forward strand.
TTAAGAAATGCCTCCCTCCCAAGGACAGCAGAAAGTTCAGGAACTGGGCACTAAGCAGCAGAAGGCTCTCGTGGAGGATTAACCTTGACCTTTCAGGCTGGTCCAGGCTTCCCAGCACACATGGGAGTGAGTTGAGCACAGCTTCCCAAAGAGTTCCTTTCTTTAAGCTCTCCCCCACCCAAACCAGCCACTGCCCAGTGCTTCTGATTATGCTTGATTCCCATCCCCACTCTGGACAGAGGGTAGTGGGGACCAGCAGGCAGGAGTGTGGCAAACAGAGAGCAACAGAAACCACCTGTCCAGAAACAGAAACCGGCCTGCCTCCACAGGCCGACACCTGGTTTAGCTTCCCTTGTGGGCTTACAAATGTGGTGCCTGGTGGTTCACTTGGGAAAAGACTTCAACTGTTCTGGTCTGTGGCTCACTGAATGAGAAGAGTTCTCAGTGGGGTTGAGTAAGGGACCAGCACGAGGAGACTCACTGCCCGGGCCTAAGCAAAGTCAAGTCTCCACCTCTGCCTCCCCTCCGCAAAACGAAGACGGGACTGGGAGAAACCACGTATCAGAGAAAGGCAGGAAGGAATACTGCAGGAGTGAGAACAATTCTACTCCTTTCACAAGACCCTCTAAATAAAGGTGCCCCACAGTGTTAGATGAATCCCAAGGTAGCTCCCAAAGTCGAAGGCTGAGAACCAAGAGTTGCTATAGGAACAATCAATTACATCACCAGGTGAGATGAGTGCGTGCCCCAACTGACAATGTGGGCCCCCTCTTTTTTTAATATATTTATTTATTTATGAGAGAGAGAGAGCACGGGGGCAGAGGGGCAAAGGGAAAGAGGGTCATAAGGAGACTCCACACTGAGCACAAGCCCAACACCGGGCTCTATCTCACGACCCTGAGATCAGGACCTGAGCCAAAACCAAGAGTCAGACACTTAACCAACTGCACCCCCCAGACACCACGTGGGCACCCTCTTTTCTGCAGATTAGTGAGCCATCAGTTTTCGAGTGCCAGACTCTACAGATGAGCACAGGATAGGCTGCTCTGTGCACGGCTCCGGATTTAATGCTCAGAGTAATCATGTTAAGAAGGCACCGTTAGTACTTATTAAAATCAAGGAGAAGGACTCAGGTTAAGTAATGACAACCCAAAGCCACAGTATGTAAGAGACAGATTCGGAATTAAAACCCACACTTAACCCCAAAGACCACACTCTTTCCTACTACACCATGACTGGGTTTAAAATGATATTGCTTCAGCGGAAACTATTTCACTCTTTTGATTGTGTTGCTTTTAATCACAACTCAAATCAAAAATTAATGTTCCTTTGCCATGACCGTGTAAAGGAATTTAGTTTACATAGGTGGGGGGACAGCGAGGGGAGAGGGGAAATCAAATGACGGAAATGTGTTATGCATTAGGCTCTTTATTTCTTGCCATTTGGCTCAGTTTCTTTTTTGAGGTGGGGAGAGTAAGGAAGGAGGCACATATGGCCAGAAATTACTAACATCTTTCCATCTTTTAAGGGTTTATTTTAGGGATGCAGATTACCAACAATGTTTGGATCGGCGATTAGCCGTCCAAGGTTGATTTCTCTGTGCCTTGTGGATATGTGTCCAGCCCCCCACCATACAACATCCAGGGGCTGCTGGGACAGGGGTGGGTGCTGGCCCAGGAGCAGCCTGGAACTGATCACTACTTCCTCTTCCCCTACCAGGCCTCCACCATGCAGACAGAGCCTGGACCCCAGAGATCTGCCCATAGACTGTGTTCACAGTTTGCAATGCAAATGGCGGCATGGGCAGGCAGGAGAAGCCGCAGGAGGCGGCAGCTGGGGCAACAGCTGGGGCACTGGATAGAGTCCTGGGTCCTGGGTTCTAACTGTGTGACCACAAAATCTGGTTTTGAGCTCCCTAAGTCTCAGTCTTCCATCTGTAAAGTGTAGAGTGCTGCCTGCCTTCCGGCCCGGGCAGCACTACCATCCAGAGGGCCCATGCTGGGCAATACTGGGGAGCCAACAGATCTCCTCTCTGGCACTATCCTCCACCCTGTGCTCAGGCTTCTCTGTCTTCACATGCCCTTCTCACCCTGGGGGAAAATGCTACAAGTACCTCCGGCCCTTGATCTCAGCTACCTGGAACACCTGGACCCTGAACTAAAACAAAACAAACAAACAAAACACTTCAGGTTTTTTTTAGCAACAACCTAACATCTTCTGAGCGTAGAATATTACTTCCACCTCTCACCTTGCTGGTCACTGCCAGCAAGAGTTCAGAGACCCAGAAACTTTGAAAGCCCAAGTTAAGATTGCGACGGGCGGTTGTCTGGGTCTCTCTCGTCAATCTTAAAATAAATAACCCCTTATCTTCAGGTAGACCCTTAAAATTTCATTCCACTTTTAGTCACCTGAAACCACATTTTTTGCTCAGAAACGATACTTCCTTGGTAGCCTCCCCATGGGGCTTGGCCATAGTTCTGAGGCTAAAATGAGAACAGGAAACTCATTACACCCAATTCAAACCCACACTCTCCTCAAAACCATCTCTTCCTCCTGACCCTCTTATACTAATGGTGCCACCATGCGTCCAATTACCTAGACAGGATGCTTGGATCTATGGCAACCCTTGGTCAAGAGTTGGCCATTCATACAACCAATAATGTGGAATTGCTCAGCCGGAGTGCAAGAAGGATCCAATGCGAAAGGTGGGAAAGCTAAGTTAGTGATCAGATTTGTGACTCGGCTGATGACAGTGAAGAGTCAGGTACAGAGAAAAGAGAGAATGAGGGCCCTCAGGGAGCACCATCACTGGGGAGAGAGGAAGGGTTATTGTGAAAGTCATCAGAGGCACAGATGGAAAACTAGGCAGCCAAGTGTCTCAGAAAGCACAGAGGGAGGGCATTTCAAATAGAGGAAATGCTCCTCCATCCCAAATGCTGCAGAGTTGAAGCATGAGTGTGAGACGAGATCATTCAACTTGGTGATTTGGGGGTCACTGATGGCCTGTGGGAGGGCTGAGGGTGAATTGTGGGGAGCTAAAAACCACTGGGAAGTGAAAAGAAAAGGTATGCCATACTGGCAACCATCAAGCTTCCGGAATGTTTGTGAAGAGTTACCACTGGCTACTTCTAGCCAAACACATTAGACTGAGTGCACACAATCATTTCCACTCCATTCTGCAGTCAGTTTAAAATCATAGTAAAAAAACAAAGTTATAAACACATGCAAGAAAACAAGAACATATCAGCATGCAGAATAATAGAAAGCAAATGGATGGTGAACCCTGGCTTGACAGGGAGAAGAAAAGCTGAAACCAAATGGCTTATGGATAGGGATGCCTGCAAGAAACAAGCCAATCCACACTGCAGGACCCATAAATGGTCATGAATGGGGGCCACTGGGTACTTCTGAACTCCATTACAGAGGTTGTATTGAATATAAGAATTGGCTAAAAGTCTGTAGAAAGACACTCAGATCCACCAGCCCTGGGCCATAAATTCGGTAAGAGCCCCTCACCAACTCCAGCAACAGCCAAGAGGTTTATCCTTTGTAGGAGGTTTGAACCAGACAGACTCTGGGCTTAGGAGCACCAGACTGCAAAAAAAAAGGTAGGGTGGTGATGGGCTGGACTCCCTCCACAGGATTAAGTGACAGTCTGCACACTAAATAGTGAGTCCCGCAGGTCTTAAAACACTGCATTTATATCCCCCAGAGAGGAGTGATGAGTTTCTATCTAAAGAAACTAGTAGCCCTAAAGAGAAGACCTACAGCTCCCCCACCAGCAAAACTCAACACCAAGGCCCTAACAAGTTATAGGCCATGCATTCACACACAGAGCTTCCAACTTAGTCCTTCACTCTTCAACTCGAATGGCCAGCCAAGGGTCAGCAAGCATTTAAACAAAGCCTCGAAGTGTGAACCACAGAGACCAAAACATAAAAAACAAACAGGCAAAAAAAGAATTCAGAGATAACAGAGACCACGTGGGGAACACAAGAAAACTTTTTACAAAGATAATATTAGAGAAGACGTTGTATTCATAAAACCAGAACGGAAAGCTATTAGAAGAAATGTTGGGAGAACAAAAAGAGTATTTGGATATTTAAAATGTAAGAATGCTAGACAAGTGCTTTAAGATAAGGTTGAAACAGTTTCCTGGGAAGCTGAACCAAATGACAAAGAAATGGGAAATGGGAGACCGAGACCGAAGGAAGCCACACGGGGTCAGCCAGGAGCCTCCACATCTGAACAAGAGAGAACCAAGAAAGTGGATGGGAGAAATACCAAAGAAATCATACAAGAAAATTTCCAGAAATAAGCATGAATTCTTGGATTCAACAGTACCGCGCTCAACCAATCATGACATTTAGAAACACCAACATAAAGAGAACTTTTAAAGTCCTCTAGAGAAAAAGAGATTATACATCTAGTACAGAGGATCAGGCAAGCAGAATGGCATTGGATTTATCAACAGCAACACCAGAAGCTGGAGGATAATGGGTCAACGCCTTTAAAATTCCCAAATTCAACCCTGAGCCAAGCTATCAATCAGTGTCTGAGTGTAGAATAAAGACATCTTCAGAAGTCCAATGGTTAGAAAAAAGTTCTCCTCCATATGCCTTTTCTTAGGAAACTACTCCATGATGTGCTCTACAAAAGTGCAAAACAAGTCACGGGATTCAGGAAACCAAAGATCTAACATATGACAGAAGCAACGGAAGTCTTAAAATGATTTTTCCAGAACAACCATGGGGCAGGCCTAAAGCTCAGTCAGTCCTGAAACCGGAGGAAAGAGGGCTGGGACAGATTACCTGCTGTATACCTGCAGAAAAGTTCCGGGCTGATTTCCTATTATAAACATAAGGAACTGGGAACAGAGAATGAGACAACTGCTATCTCAAAGGAAAACAAAAAGGTATACAAGAGAGGGAATACAAATACAGTACACTACATGGCTCAGCTGCAAATCACATTTATTCATTGTAATAAATTAAACATTGAGTAATCATTTCACCAAAAGAGTAATATAATTATATTGTAAAGAATGGGGACAAGTGGACACATAAGACAGATAAATTTTTATCTTCAATAATACAATATCAGTAATAACTAAAAATTAAAATTAAAAATTAATGTTTATTTGGGGCACCTGGGTGGCTCAGTCAGTTAAGCCTCTGCCTTCAGCTCAGGTCATGATCCCAGGCTCCTGGGATCGAGTCCCGCATCCGGCTCCTTGCTCAGCGGGGAGTTTGCTTCTCCTTCTCCCTCTGCCTCTCCCCCCAGCTCATGCTCTCTCTCTCAAATAAATAAAATATTTTTTAAAAAGTAATGTTATTTATTGACTCCATTTTGCTAAATATCAAAAGAAGTAGCTACTTAGTTAGAAAATATTACCTGTGAGCTGTGGGAATTAGTGGTGGGAAGGCATCACATGGAGGACTGCAGTTTTTTGTTAGAAACCTTTTAACACTATGACTTTTTAAACTGCATTTATTTTGACTCAAAAACCTTAAGTTTAAGTAAATTTTATAGCCTAGTAAGTAACTTAAATGTATATAAACTACAAATAAATGACAAAATGTGAGATCTTAAAAGAAACACAAAGATTACATTTCCAGGTCCTCTATTCTTCATTCGAGTGACGCTTGGTGTTAGGGCTTCTTAAGGGATTTCAGTAAGAATTGTGCTCCCTGCCTCTCTACCCAGAGCTCTCTGCTCTCTTCCAGAGCTCTTCCAACCATGGAGCAAGAAAGCAAGGGGATGAATGGGATCCTGGCAGATTTGGAGGACAACAGGGCAATGAAAAATCATCCAGGAGCACACACCACACCACACCCTGACTCCTCGTAACTTGCCTTTTGTCCTCAGTTACTTTCTCCTGCAGAGAGGGCTGAAGATCCCAAAGAGATGATTTGAGAACAGGGGGATAAGACTGGAAAACTCTTTACAAAGTGACCTGTTCTCAGCCCCTTGGATCAGGAAGGCCCACAGATGGGCACCCCATGCATCAGCCCCATAGGCTTGGCTGACGCCCCTCCTCCAAACGAAAAAGCCCGTTCAAGATGGCAAGACCTAGCTAAGCACTTGTGACAGAGAGGACCTGATTTCTACTTCCTGGCCCCATTTTCGCAAATCCTTTGGGTGGGCGACCCTGAGGCAGCCAGGGCCATCCCCAAATCCAACAGTGCAAACGAGATTTGGTAACAGTGCTGGGTCAGGGTTTGGCTGTGAGAAACCACAGCGTCTTTCCGACCTGCAGTGGAGGGCCTGGGCACCAGGGCAAGGCTGGCTTTGAGGCATCAGGGCCCAGATGAGTCCTGCTGACAGAGGCCCTGCGATGGCAGCTTACCAGACTTCTCTGTTCCCAGCGGGAGCTGGTGCTTGGCATCATTCATTCGTTTAGCAAAAAAAGAAGCTTGCATTTGGTCACAACAACTCAGACTCGATCCTCTGACCACAAACCACACACTGAATACTTACGTGTGTTTACTAACTAGAGGACATACGTTACAAAAAAACAAAGAACAAAAATCAATTGAAAGCAGCTTTCTTTTTCTCTCATTTACAAAAACAGCAGATGGAGAAAATGCTCCTGAGTGACTTATTTGGGGCAAATTATTTCGTTGAGGTTTTCCTGTTTTGTGGACCCCAGACGTCGTGGGGAGGTTGGGGGTGGAGGTGTCAGGCAGGAAAGAGGAGGCTACCCCCCCAACACCCTCACAGAAATTCACACACAGAGCAAACCAGCAGCCGTGTCAGCCACCCCGAATCCCGCCACCTAATTGCTTGATTTCACGGATCGCGTTAAATCCCCACTGATTTAAGCTAATGGTGCAAAATGAAAACCCCACTTTGAGAGCAAAGAGCTGCCTGGTGTGGTTTTATTTGGGAAGACATGTGCACTGGCAGCCCAGGCAGCAGGGCCAAGGGCCTCAGAGTGGGACAAAGAAGAGCTTTGGCCCTTCGTCCCAGTAGGCACCAGCTCCCTGCCCCCCACCCCTGAGCAGGAGGCAGAGGAGAATAGGAGAATTGCTTAAATGCAGTCAATCATTAGGATTGATTGAATCTTGGCTCCAAGTCCCGGCCAACCTGCCAAGGCAAACAGTGTTTCCTGCTGCGGGGTCACTGGGTTTCCTCCATTCCTCTCCCTTTCACCCCCCAGTGTTCGCCCAAATGGCAAGGTGGGGTGTGGAATGGTCGCTTGGAAAGGAAAAGGTGGGGAGAGGGTCTGAAAAGCCACGAACTCTCCCTGTCTCTGAGAGAGATTTAAGAGAGAGGTCCTCGAATGCTGTGTCATCAGAATCACCTGGAGGACTTATTTAAAATGCAGGTTGCTGAGCCAGTGGCTGATTCAGTAGCAGTAGGATGGGGCCCAAGAATTTGTATTCCCATTTGGGAACACAAAACGTTCCCAAGTGAGGGGTGCCTGGGTGGCTCAGTTGGTTAAGCGGCCCACTCTTGATTTCGGCTCAGGTCATGATCTCAGGGTCATGAGATGGAGGCCCGAGTCGGGCGCCACCCTCAGTGGGGAATCTACTGGAGATTCTCTCTCCCTCTGCCCCTCCCCCAGCTCATGTGCTATAAATTAATTAATTAATTAATTAAATAAAATCTAAAAAAAAGTTCCCAAGTGATGTTGATGCTGCTGGTCTGGAGACCACAGCTGAGAACCACCGGTTCAAAGGATTTGAGGGTAAGCCTAGGGTAGGCTTTCTGATTTGTAACCTTGGTTATTCACAGTGATGCACTCTGAGGACCCTTTCTCGGATGGTGTCCAAACATCCTGGAGGCCCAACACACTCTACACCCTCCAAACTCACTGAAGTTCCGGCTGAAGTCAGCAAGTTCAACACGGACACGTCCGAGACCTAGCTGACCTTGAGCAAGCTGGTCTGGCACCATTTTCAGAATCACCAAGATCTCTGGGGCCCCTCTCCTCAGAGGTGGATCTTGCAACGTCAGGAAATCAAAGGCTTTGGTAGCAAAAGGCAGCACATTTCAGTGGAGAGGCCTCCAGCTTCCAGTGAGGACTCCCAACACTAACTTTTTGTATAAACTTGGGTAAATCACTTTACTTCTCTGGTTCTCCATGAGACCCACTTGGACCAGTTAATCTCAATTTCCATTTCAGTACTGGCAAAAATCTTTCTAAATCATCATACTTCCTTTCTCTGTCTTGAAATCCAATATAGAAACACTAATCATCCTAGGGAAAGGATCTTCCATCTCAGACGGCAACTGCTGCCCTCACCTGCTGACATCACCTGGGGACCTTGCTTCCGTCGACCGTAGCCCGAGCCTACAGTGAACACGTTGGCACGAGAGTCCAGTCCTGGTGGTGCAGTTGCCTAAACTCAAAGACAGCCCCAGAACACAGCACAGGGAACGTAGTCGATGCAAGTGTAATAGTTGTATGGGGACAGATGGTAGCTACACTTGTTGTAAACATAGCATAACACATAGAGAGGCTGCATCCCTATGTCATAAGCCTGAAACGAACATGACATTGTGTATCAACTAGACTCAAAAGAATCTTTTTAAAAAAGCCCCAGAGAATCTGACACACTCCAAGCCCAGTGGCCAGCACGTCTGCATGCTAGCCCCTTCGATAGTTGGAAGAGGGGGCCTAGGGTGGACCCCGACCCCTTGGCTGGCCCTGGGCCCCTGGCTGGGATATCCCTGAGGAAGCTGTGAGCCCAGGCCTCTGGGAACTGGGGGCAGGCCCACCTTAGCTGGTATCCCTTTATTGTTTTCTTAGCTGATCCCTCTAAAGGCAGAAGGTGCACTGCAGGCAAAATTCATGCTTCTTTCTCCCCATCCTTCTGGCCCAGCTACAGCCCATCTTCTCCCTGAAGCCTCCCCAGGCCGGTCCAGCTTTGACCTTCATGGCCCTCCCTGTCTGAACCAGGATTGAGCACAGCATGCTAATTACCCATGAGTGTGCCCCATCTGCCCCCTCCCCGTGCCGGGCATGGACCACGCTCATCTCTGTTCACCGACTAGTATCATGCCTAACACAGCACAGAGCTCAGTCTAACATTTATCAGATACCCAAATGAATAAAGAGATAGAAACAGCAAACTCACTGCCTTGAAGTCCACAGCCTTACTAATGAGACTGGAATTAGCTGCACACACCTCTGCCTTAGGACTGACAACCACCACCGTGGCCAACAGTCATTGAACACCTGCCCGAGCCAGGCACCAGCCTAGGCGCTTTTATACGTACTAACTCCGTGAATCCTCTAACAACCCTCTGAGGGAAATTCTCTCATTATAACCCGTTTGCTGATGAGGAAGCAGAACAGTTCAAGTAATGCACCAACGGGTCAACGGCAGAGCTGGAATTTGATCCCGGGGAGTCTAGGGCACAAAATGTGAATCATATCAGAGGGGAAGCTAACTCTACCAGAAGGGGCTGAGGCAAGGTCGTCATTGTCCAACACCTCAGCACAGATGGTGCTCGGGAAAGGTCCACATGAACAGGCAGACCTCGCGTGAGGCCTGAGCAGGCAACCACTGTCCTCTGGGTCTCCCTATTTCTTCTCTTGACCATGCAAAGAATGTTCTCGAACAAGTTCACCCCAAACACTGTCCCTCAGAGGTACTAACAGAGAGGTGCCATTGAAACTCTTGAATGGTACTGATAATTAAGATGATATTAATTTGATATGGTGAAGCAATTAAGTAAAAAATCTCCTCTCTTAAAAAGCCTGTGATGAGGAAAACTGCAAAGTAATTTTAGGGATGGAAAATGCCTATAATATGAGGTTAACTGCAAAGAAATCACTCTGCAAAATTGTGTATATCGATGATGTAGAGGAGAGAAAGACAGCAAAATGTTAACAGCAGCTGTCTCCGGGTGCTGAGGGGATGGGCGACGTCTACCCTCTTCATGTGCTTTTCATGGTTTCCCAAGTTTCACGCAATAAATACATATATTACAATCGGGAGGGCGGGGGCGGGGGGGAAGGTCTCCAAAAAAGAAGTCAGTCATTTCAGGAAAAGATGTGGTCAAATGACATGTTTAAAACCTACCATTCATGACTCTTCAGCTCATCAACAGTGTTCAGAGGTTATTCTCTGTTCCTTGTTAGAGGTTCTGCTGCCTCAGGAGGGGAAACAGGTTTTCACAGAAATCCCAGGAGACACCAACTTCAGTATCTACTGATCCTGTGTGCATTTGACCAGGATTTCCCATCCAAAAAAAAAAAATCTTTTAAGATTTTATTTATTTATTTGTCAGAGAGAGAGCACGCACGTGCGTGCACGAGAAAGGGGGAGCGGCAGGCAGAGGGAGAAGCAGGCTCCCCGCTGAGCAGGGAGCCCAACACGGGGCTTGATCCTGGGACCCTGGAATCATGACCTGAGCTGAAGGCAGACGCTTACCCGACTGAGCCACCCAGGCATCCCCCCCCCCAAAAAATGTTAAATTCCTTGCTACCTCATAGTTTCCAGGGGCGATTACCACAGAGACACCCTGGGCATGGGGTGGGGGACCAAGTGCATAATTGAGCTTCTAAACTAGGACACTTTTGAGACAGAAAGAAGGTAACTGATTATTATGCCAGGACAAAAGGAATAAACTGGGACTGTCCCAGGCAAACTAGAATATTCGGTCATCCGAACAAGAAACTGGCCCATATGTAAGGAGTGCGTGCCTGTTTTGAGGATGTGACTGGGTGTAGAGCTGGTGAACAGGAGGCAACAGAGCCCTGCCTCCTCCCTCTCTGGGCTCCCAGAGCTGCCCAGCAGGTGCACAGGCCAGAGAACAAGGCCCACTTTGTCTAACCCAGGAGATCCCAACCCTTCCAAAGCAGTGAAGCAGACATCCCCGACTGGGGCAAAGCAGAGTCCAGTAGCACGGAACCACCATTCAGCTGGTAGGAACCTTAGGACACAGCCCAGAAGTTCCAAGCTGTTCCCTCAGTCTAGTGAGGAAACCGACACCTAGTCAGTGATTTGAGGCACAAAGCTGTTTGGAGTATAATAAGCAGAACAGAAGACACCTGTCCTGGGGTGTCTTCCTTCCACTGTGGCAAGCTGCTTGTCAGGTGTGAGGTGAGGGAATGTTCTCACTCAGGACTCACTGTCCCCCTTTTCCCTCCCAAGGGCGTTCTAGGTATAAAAGGACTCAGAAGAGAGAAGCACCTCTCTGACTCATCATAGACTTCTCCAAAGTACCAAGCTAAGAAAGCTCCAAAAACATAGGCCTATGTCCAAAAGATTCATTCGGGGATTTGCTCTGAGGCAGAAACAGAAGCCTCATCTCAAGACCTGATGCCACCCCTCCCCTGATATTAGGTGCTTCTTAGTCACTCACATTTCTTTCTGATCCCACATTCTACCCAACTTGCTGCGCTTAAATTTTCTGTTTCTTCTCCCAAGCCCCCCATCACTCTAGGCTTTGTGTAAACAGCAGAGAGGCTTGGAAGACCCAGCTGACCTAGCGACCTGACCAACTGTGGCCCTTTGCAGGCCCCAAGTTCCAGCCCGAGCCCAGGCACACGGTGCACACCTTCCCCACCCATCAGCTCTGTGAGCCTAAGGGGAGCATGTGGTGCAGGGGAAATGAAGGTGGGGAGCACATATGCCCCTCCCAACTATGCTCTTTTCTGTTTCTTTGGGAATGCCACTTACTAGAAAGAGACAAGACCAAAAACAAATAAACTTCCCCATAACTGTAAGGCTGTGGTCCCCTAGGGCCCCAGAGAAGGGACAAATAGCCCCAGCCCAATGGAGAGCCACATGAAGTCTGGTGAAAGGGCAAAGACTCGGGGTACTGCGGAGACAGAACACAACAAGAAACAGGTGTCTGGACCACCTTCTGGGACCATGCCCCCAACTCCCAAACGTACGCCTACCATTCAGGTGGTAAACGCTATCTGGGTATTTACCAAGTCCTGGGCACGTTTTCTTTCCATGTGCCCCAATACTCTCTACATAGATGCATCCCTGCCTACTGAACACAGTCAAAGCCCCAGGGGTCAGGGGCTGGCTCAGAGCCCCGTGGGACCGTGCTGTCAGTACCCAGCTCCGCCAACAGTGTGCCCATTACAGAGGGTCAGCAGAGCTGACCCAACATACTGACTTTGCCTAGTTCCTTTCCTGGGCTCCCGTGCACCACCCAGGCAGCCAGGGGGAGGCCTCTCCCGCAGTTAGCTCCCCCCCCAACCCCTCTGGGACTGTGTCCGGGGCACTCATCACACCACCGCCCCCACCCGCCCCCCACCGCACCGGCCTCACCAGCAAGCTCTGCCTTGGTCCAAAGGTGGGAAAGTCTGGGAGGCTGGGCCGGTCTTTCCCAGATTTGCTGGAGAAACGAGGTCACAGCAGAGAACGATGGATGTGACAGCACAGACAGGGGAAGACGGAGGACAAATGTCCCCTTGCCTACAAGCACAGCTCGAGCACTTGCACAGTCACTTTGGTACACAGAACGTCTAAGCTCCTGGCTCCCATCCAAAGATTTCAGAGAAGTCGGTAAGTGGGAATGCGTCTTGTCAGCTGTCGGGTGCTATAAGAACACCAGTACCAGTTTATATCTCTTGTGGACGGATGTGCACAGAAAGGCACCACAGACATAACGCAGTGCCAATCTATAAAAAGTAGAGGGTTTGCTGTGAAACTATCCTTAATTTGGCAAGCACGCCGGAGCTGATTCTGATCAGCAACCTGCGGGGCTGTGGGCAGCGGTCGGAGGAACTGACCCAGCAACACAATCTCCAGATCTAGGATCCCTGTGCAAAGCTGCTGACCGTCTGCTTGTGTTCAAGTCTACCCTGATCAGGATTCCTCCACGAAAAGGCAGCTGTGGTGCCTAACGCTCAACCAATACAGTTTTTCAAGGATCTCTATTTTTCTGAAGAGCTTAACCTGAGCTGCTGGAGCAATGCGTTAGAGAGCTCCGTGCCAGGGGCACGGCTTCCCAAGCACGTTCTGGGGAGCCGGCTGCCCTCCAGTCTGGATGTGACTCTCCCAGGTTGGGCAGCACGGCAAAGGTCACCTCACCTCGGGGGCTCTGTACAGCGTACTTCGTGGCTCTCGGCTCCATTCACAAACATGCCCATAATGTTAGCAAGTAGGGCTTACAACATCCCCTGTCTCCAGCAGCTACACATCGGAGCCACTGGCTCTATTTCAAGCCGCTCCCTGCCTCCCAGGGGCTACCAGGAGCCAGGCCCTGCCACGTGGGATGCAGCACCCCTTGGGTTCCCATCTCAGGCCTGGAATTTCCTCTGCCGAGCCTGGCACTCCAGACCGACAACGCTTTCTTCAGTGGAAACCCCTCCCAAGATTCACACATCAGTACCCACTGCATGAAGCTGCCTTTGCTTCATGTAGTTGTGAGTTCATAATGCCTCTGACGACCACCCTCGACGGTCACCTACCAAGTCTGCCTTAGGGACCCCTGGTACTGACTGTCAACACCTTATTTAGTTCATCTTCCCAGCAACCTAATGAACTAGGGACTACGATCATCCACCTTTTCTTTTTAGAGAGAGGGGGAGGGGCAAAGGGAGAGGAAGAGAGAGAGTCTTAAGCAGGCTCCATGCCCAGAGATCTCACGACCCTGAGATCGTGATCTGAGCTGGAGTCAAGAGTTGGACATGTAACCCAATGAACCACCCAGGCGCCCCCTATCATTCACCTTTTAAGACAAGCAGATTTAGGCATATAATTTCCCAAAAGACACCAGCTAGTGACCTAGAGCCAGGATTCAATCTCAGGAAAGTTGGCCCTAGAACCCTACAGTGAGCTGAATAGAGGTTCCCCAAAACTCCTGTCCACCTGGAACCTCAGAATGTGGTTTTGAAAGGCAGTCTTTTGCCGATGTGATCAGTTACACCTTGCTGTAACCGGATACCTGTGCGGGCTGCCCTGGCGGACCACCTGCTCTGTTGTGTGACCTTGGGCAAGTCACTTAACCTCCCTGAGCTTCATTTTCCTCAACTTACAAGAAGGGATAATTGCATTTTCCACACAACGCAGGGTCGTTGGTAGGTTCAATATAAAAATAAGTTCATGTATAAGAAAGCAAACTGTTCCTGTTATTTTTAAATCTCTACTGTTCTGAACATTTTTATTTTATACCATGTGAATATATTGCCATTTCAAAGCTGAATTACATATTCAAAAATAAATTATATGTTTAATTTATATATTATATGAGTAAGTATATATGTATAGAGCAATGATTTATTTATACTTCATTCATTCATTCACTTGTTTTATTCCCATGAACTTCTCAATTTTCAAGTACCCCTCTGCCTTCAGAGAAGCAGAGAAGTGCAAATACAGTTTCCTACTGTGTTTAGGCCAAAATAACTCTAGCTGTAGAATTTTGATTCTTTTCCTTATGGTCTTTCAAGAAGCTCTCTGTAACTGTGTATGATCTCATGCTTCTTCATCCCACTCCCAAAGCCTGAAGATTCCGACTATTTCACAGATAGAGCCCTGCTGAATTCAAATTCTTGCTTTTTATGATGTGACCTTAGACAGCACGGGTCCCCTGCCCTGGTTCTCTCTCTCTTTCTGTCATCTAGAGTTCAATGTCTTTATTTCTTGAGTGTCAGGACAGAGCCACATCTTTGCTACAACAGAAAATACTTCTCCTTGACCTGCTGGAATTAGAGCGACTCCAGGAGACTGTCACATTTATCTCCCGCTGTGTCCCCTACAAAGTTTGTGGGTTCTCCACTTGAAATGGGAACGGAATGATCTCTAAGGCCTTCTCCTGGGAATATGTTGCGTCGTCCCTATCAGGCAGACCTGGTACCTGGATAGGAAGCCCAGGGAAACCATCCTTGGAAAGACGACATGCAGGCACGAGATCGCTTTGTTCAGCCATTCTCAAGATTTGCTTAAAGACAATCCAATGGAGGGAACCAGAAGGTCAGACCAAAATCAGCAGGTGAGCTTATAAAGCCTCCCAGATCAATACTACTTCTTTGAGATGGAGAAAACAATGCATTCCTCCAATTTTCTTGTATCTATTGATTAGTTCAACTAATGCACAGAGTTGATTAGCACCCGTTCCTTTGCTCCATCCAGCCTATCACTGTACACGGGTGTCCTAGCGGGGCCAGAACACAACCGAGAGCTGTGCCCCCCCCCCCCCCCCCCACCTCAGCCGTGCGCCAACCCCACCAACATCGCCTCTTCGCAACTGACTGGTTACATGAGTACATGGGACTTCCTGGAGAAAATAAAATGCTAAGTTTCTTAGTGAGTGAGACCCATACATAAGCAGGCCCATCTACAGGCACTGCCAGGAGCCACCATCACTGAGGGAGGATATGAAGCCACTGGAGACGTCTGGGAGGAATGAGTGTGGCTCATTAGCACTGACTCAGAAGCTGGATCTGAGGGGAGGAGGGAACTGTGGCTCCAGGTGCAGCACAGGGGCTCTTGTGTGGATCAGCCACGCGGTGGGGAAAATGTGCTATGTAAAGATATCAAAGAGCTGCTCCACCAGAGGCTGTGACACATTAGGGCACATGAGGGCACAGCAAGGGCGGAGGGCCTTTCCCCTGAGAAGCCCCGCGGGCCGAGACGAGGGGAGCCCACGTTGGCTCTCCAAGAGCCGGGAGCCTCAGCCCGACATGGAAATGCAGCTGAGCAGAAGCCGGGCTGGCCATGCCGCGGGATATCCAGCTCAGCCAGCAGCAGCAGGGAGAGCGGGCCTCAGCCAGCAGCCTAGCAGGCTAGCACGGTTTGGATGGCATTGTCATCATTTGTATCCAGAGGCTGCTGGGCCAGGGGACACCTGGTAAAGTCCCCGATGGTCCATTCAGGAGGAAAGTAGAGCATAAGTGTCCCTTTGGATAATCTCAGCCCTTCTTCCCTCAGGTCAGACACCCTGCCCTAGGCTCCAGTAACTTCGTAACAGAGTGTGTGTCTGATGTGCCCCAGGAATTTGTCGTGGCCACGCCAGTCCTCTCCAGGTCCCTCCTCTTCCAACCCAGCAGTCCGTGTTGACCGGTTCGGGGTGAGGCTTCCCTTGAGGGGAAGGTTCTGCTTCATGGCCTGGTGTGTGTTGGAAGAACACTAACTTGGGGCATAGAAGCACAATTCTTAGAGTGGAGGGGACCGAAGAGGCCACGCAGCCTAAGTTTCGCTGCAGAGGCCAGGAGGAATGAGGACCACAATGTCGGCTGTCAGCAGCTGGTCAGGCACTAGAACCGGAGCTGCTGACTCCCCGAGGCCAAGGCGGCTCCCCTCCCCTCGGCTCCCAAGCACTTGCCCTCGATCCGGTCCCTTCGCACACCCGGTCTCAGAAAGACGGCCCCTAGCCCCTCCGGTTCCAGCCCACGGGATCATGCAGCCTCCCTTCCAGCCTCCAAATGCAAGCAACCCAATTTCAATGCCAGGACCAAGTGCCAGAAACCAGAAAACTGAGCTCCATCCAGGCTGAAGAAGTGCAACCCCAGTTCACTATCAGATAAGTCCTTTCCTGCAAGAAATGTGGCTGTGGTGAAGGAGGGAAGCCGGGACCAGAGGCCCCTCTGCCAGTGCCCCACGCCCGTCAGGGAGAATCGAGGAAACGCTGCCCGGTCCTTGTTCTGGCCCAGGGCTGCCGATCAGATAAAACAGCGGGCTGCAGGCCAGCACGCCATCCCCTCAATTCGGGAAACTTACTGAGCCATCCCGGGGCCTGTCCAGGTGAGCCCCTGACCTGCCTGCCCCTAAGGAGCACTCCTAGGTGAGGCAGGGACTAGGAGAGATGTGCGTGCTCCCATGAGCGCACTCGTTAGAGAGCACACCACCAGATCACACCCACGGCCACGTCCGAGGTAGCTGTCCACCGGTGTCTCATGCCAGAGTTTCTCGGGGCGTGGGCCCCACAGGACCATCCATATGCTGAGGGCCCCACAGTAGGAAGAGGCAGCTTCTCAATGGCATCCTGGGTTGCTCATTCTAAGAAACGTGGAGGGCAAGGAAGGAACACGGAGGGTTTTCAGCTGGCCCGAACTAGATTCTGCTCACCAACCGATTCCCGGAGAGCATCAGGAGAGGGGGATGGGGTGGGGATGATGAGCAAAAGAAAAGTTCCGAGCTCTTTGCTAGGCTTGCCTGCTCTCTACTTTGAGTAATCATTCAAAACAAGGAAATCTGCCAGAAGACACATTAAGTCTGTAAGAAAAGAAGGCTCCAGGCAAAGAGCTGTCAGTCACAGAGAAAAACCAACACAGTCTATTGATTCTCCTTTCCCAGTGAAGGGGCAGCTTCATGTTCAACCTTCTCACTGCCCTCCCCCATCCCACACAGTTACATGACTGTGAAGGCAGAAAAGGATTTTGTAAAAAGTCACCAGGAAAACTGATACCAGGGAGTGGGGGTGGACCAGATGGCTCTGCTTGTATGAAGGAAAGGGCAGGAGAGGGAGGCCCAAGCTGGGGCCTGCACTTCATTCCAGCTCCATTGGGCCTCCCTTCTGACAACTAGAGGCACGTTCCCTCAGAGTCATAGCCATCCGAATGCTTCAAGCCGTCTGGGCCTCCCTGCAGACACACAAGTCAGAATGACCTCGAGGTGACCTCAATGCACACCTAGAAGTTGCCCCTTTCCTTGCTGAAAAGGGGGTCTACCCATGACTGAAGAGAAACATATCTCCAGGGGCGCCTGGGTGGCTCAGTCGTTAAGCATCTGCCTTTGGCTCAGGTCATGATCCCAGGGTCCTGGGATCAAGCCCCACATCGGGCTCCCTGCTCAGCGGGAAGCCTGCTTCTCCCTCTCCCACTCCCCCTGCTTGTGTTCCCTCTCTCGCTGTGTCTCTCTCTGTCAAATGAATAAATAAAATCTTTAAAAAAAAAAAAGAAAGAAAGAAACATATCTCCAGAGTTCCACGTTGCTGGGTGATCTCATGAGCTGAGGCCACAGTTTATTCCACCCCCTTCCTTGGGAAAATCATCTGACGGCCTCACAAGAAAAGAAGTTCACGCACCATGGCAAGAGGCCATTTAGCCTTTGAATAGCTCCTGTGGTTGAGACCCCGCTACCTTGTTGATCAAAGTTTTACTGCCTCAACAAGCCGGCTTCTACCAGAGCTACGCAGAACATATCTTCCCTTTGCTGGACCAGACAACCTCAGCGCTCTCATCTCCTGTCCTCCTGACACTTGTAGTCTTAAGAAGCAGACATCTTTAAACACACAGACTCATCCAGTTGGAGGAGGATATGGGAAGAGAACTGCCAGGCCCCTTGGAGAGTGGGAAACATCCAACCTGAGCCCACAACACCTAGGTGCAATGGCCCACAGCTCACTTTCCCCCACTTCACAGCTCCTACCTGCACAAAATATCTGCCACCGGCCACCCCGGGCCAAAGGGGTGCTGAATACTCAGTCTCTGTGCTGGCTTCGGTGCAGAGGAACAGCACAGAGAGTGCCAATAAAAGTCACTCTCGACTGAAGGATAGAGGTTCCCAGATGTGCCACATCTGCCGGGGCCACCATCCCCTCTTTGGGGGCAAGGCTGTCATGAAGTCTCAGGCCTAAGTTTTCCAAGGGTCCTCTCCCACCCAATGCCTTGGACTTCGGTCTTCAGTTAATATTTGCCCCCCTCGTGAGCCCAGAAATTATCAGGGGTTACATCAGCCTATATTTTAATAACCTCCAAAACTCTTTCTAAGCTTCTCTGAGAAAAATATCACCATTACTATCCCGGTTCAGATTTGATATATCTGTAAACTGCATTCACCCTTCACTTTTTTCTTTTTTAAGGATGTGTGGCTTTGTGTTATGAGTGCTTTAGGGAAAATACGGCCACGCTGTGCATGCTGACAGCCCCTACTTGAACAGAAAGCCTTTCCTGAGGTTGCCAAGCTGAACTGCAAGATGGCACCTGTGACCAGGGGTGAGTAACTGGGTAGATGTGAATTTGCACCTGTCATTTCCAAGACCTTTCAATACGATCTCATGAGGTCTACATACCAGTTCTGACAAGGATGCACAATTATCCTTGTGCGGTAGGTGAGAAAATAACAGGACTGGGCCGAAGTCTCATGGCTGGTCAACTGCGGAGCTGGCATTACAACGTGAGGCTGAGGTCTAGAAAGCACATGTTCCCTGCTTCCAAGCTGCTTTTCCATCATGCTCTCCTTCCCCATGCGGGCAAAGGGGTTCCTGTGCCCTCCATTCCTGGGTTTCCGAGTAAGCACAGGGAAGAATGAGAGCCCTGGGAACGTGGTCAGGAGAGGGATCCCAACATAGGACCAGTCCAAGGAGAGGGGCTGAGGTCAGGACGCCCAGCAGCCACCCAGGCCCTGTCAGGGAATGCTGACCCACGGGGCAACAACGCGTTGCCCTGTGCAGTAGGCCTGCAACCCCAACTGAACTCTTCAGTTAGGGCATCCAAAGCACTTTTCATCTGCTGCACACTCTTAGGCACAGTCTTCTCTTCCACATGTGCCAAAGATGAAGGCCCAGTGTTCCCCGTGAACATGCCTGGAAGAAGCATTAGAGATCACCTCAGGTAATCCCTTCAATTTGCTTAAGGAATAGGCTCAGAGACTTTAACAAACTGGCCTGAGTCACAAAACTACGAGTGTCAGTGTTGGAATTAGAACCTGGGACTCCAGAAATTGTGTTATTTTCTATCACATCGCATATTATCTCCTTGCACAGAGTTCTTATTTTTGTTTTTTGACAGGTGGGTAAAATGAGTCTCAGAGAGGTTAAGTGGCTTACTTGGGTTGACACAGTAGGTGGTAGAACCAGGCCTTGGACTCAGGTCTGTACGACTCCTAAGGGTATGTGTGCTCTTTCCAATATACTTTTAAGATCCTTGAGATGACCCCATGTCCTTTATGATAATCCCTGCTAACCACTCGAATCTGCTAAGGAAGTAACTCCTGCCCAGAGAACCAGCAGTTCTAAATGGACTTGTGGAAAAAAAAAAAAAAAAAAATTAAAAACCTAAACAAAAGAGGCCTAGTTGGCGTTTGAGGTAATAAACAAAACACCAAGACTATAGGAGTGTTCCCCAAACTTACAAAGATGGCGCCAGGTTCGCACAGAGACAGGCTGTGGAGAAAGCCCTTACAGATGTCCCTAAAGCCTTCCCAAGGTGGGGAAATCAGTGGCATGTTCTCAAAGGCCTCTCTCTGAAGTGCTGGCGGGAGGGGAAGCCTCTGACCTCACCAGTGGAGCCTAAGCTCCTGGAGAGGCCAGAGTGGCTGTAGGAGGCAGGCTGCTCTTAGCTGTGCAAGCAGCTGACTGGCATGGCCGTGCTCACCCCGCAGATAAGCTGTGCATACGACAACACGTGCACAGCCCCTGGTGCCCCACGGCTCCACACGTGCATCTACGCCCACGCCTCAGACCTAGCCATGCACACACAGGCGTGAACACACACGCGCACCACTCACGCACCCCATCTGTGGCCGCTCCCCCTGTCCCTAGTTGTGGCTACAGCTCCTCTCACCTCCCTCCTCTAGAAAGCCAGCCCCTCGGGCTCTGGCTAATACCGTTCCCAGTCCAGCGATTATGGGGCTGGCTCCAGAAGCACTTGCGTTTGCTGCCTGCCTGGGCCACTAACAAGATCTGGAGAGAAAAGTCAGGGCAGTTTATGACAGCTCCTAATGATGACTGCTCATGGTAATGACCAGCTCTGCCGCGACCCGGGTCTGAGCTGATTACAGGCTCCGGCTCCCACTCCGCACGCCCAGAACAAAGGTTTCCCGGGGGGCCCTGACCGCAGCAGATGCCCGGGCCGCGTGCTGACCTCATCAGGCCAGCCTTCGGGGGCTCCTTCAAGTGGGTGGCCCAGAGCTGGCCCAGGCCTGGCCGGCACTGCCCTGGGCCCTCTCTTAAGGATGTGATTTGAGGGCCTCTTCTCTTTCCCCTCCTCACCCTTACCCGCAGACTCGTCTATCCAAAATATCTTACCTGAAGTTCTGCCGTTAGCATTTCACTGCTTTGGATTAATGAGTACCTTTTCTTTCCAGTCTCCCTCCCTTCCCAAGGTCTTCTTTTAAGATGCGAGTAAAAGTAACATTCCAAAATAGGTTTCTGATACCTCTCCAGTGCCAACAAGACAAATGTTCTATTCCTTAGCATGGCATTCAAGGCCCTTCATGACCTGACTTTTGCCTATTTTGTCGATCTCATTTCTAAATGTTTGCCTCCACACACATAAGCTGACTGCGAATAGACTCACTGCTCCTCAATATGCAGATAATGTCATACCTCCACGTCCAGACCTCTACTGGGACCTCCACACAGACCATTCCTCCTATGCCCATCTTTTCAGCCTGACAAACTCCTACCAATGCCTGGGAGAACGCCACAAGGTATCTCCTCTCTGGAGCTTTCTCTGACCCCTCCCTGTGCTCCCACAGCCCCCACTTCCTAGCTATTCCAGGAACTTCAGCATAGGATGACTCGGTACTACGTGTATCTGTTTCCCCCTCTGTATCTCCTCAGAAGGTAAGCCCTCTGAGGGCAGCAACCACATCCCAATCATCCCGCCCAGCCACTCTTATATGCGCTAATCAGGGCTGAGGCTGACAGAGGATGCATCCTCAATCCAGGCATTTATTAAACCTCTACCACTCACATGCCATTAGCCCATGGAGGCGCTTCCACCTCAAAGGCAGGAAATGCCATGTGGAGCAGGCACACAAGGGCCGGGTGCCAGGCCTGGGAGGCAGAAGAGAAGCACCTTCGGGAAGCCCATGGCAAACTGGAAGTTTTGGCCTCCAGAGAGCCCCAGGAATGAGGCAGGGGAAGGTGCCCCAGTCCCCCATGAGCTCAGCCACAGATAGACCCCCACCTCCACCTCCAAAACTCACCAGCTCCTACTCCGACAGAGGCATGACCAAGTGGGCTACTCTCACCTTATCTGGAGGCTCTGTACAAGGTTTCTCACTTAGGATCCAGCGTAAAAGGCACTACAGGATAGAATTGGGCCCACTAAAATCTCCCCTTGCCTGTACTTATCTGCACAGGTATGAGCGAGCTTCCAGCCAGCTAAGGTTTTATTTCCTTGCCAAGGGCTCACTTCAGAGCTCGGAAGACCTGCGGGGAGGAAGAGACCGTCTCTTTGGCTTTGACTATGGGAGTCGCCTCTTCCCAGGCCTGGGAAGAAATGATCCAAACGCTTCTGTGTGCGCAACTAGAATCTCCTTGGGTGTGGATCCCAAAGTTAGCATATGTAGTACAAAGTATTAGCAAGGCCATGTAGTCAGTACATGTTCAACCACTGTCTGTTGAATTCAATCTGTGCAAGAGCACATACCTGCTGCAGATAGATTTGTAAAAGAAAACACACACGTATCCGCATCATACACCTGTTTCTAAATGAATATGGTTAAGAGTAAAGAAGCTGTAACCTAAGAGGCTGGACACCACTGAGCAGCATGTGGCACTCTGCAGACATCTGAGCCCCTTTGTGCCTCTGCATCTCAGAATAAAGGTGGTAACGCTTTCCAGGTAGCCTTGCTCCCTCTGGGTGCAAGCAGTCACAGATTATGTGGGGGTTAGAGGCTGCCCTCATCTGCTGCCTCGCCCTTCTACTTCTTAGCTCCTTGCCCAGAGTAGACGGCAATACTTAATGACCGACCTCCTTTCCTCCTGCAGCCGTGAGCGGCCTGGGAGGTGTCTGGGGCCCATGGCCACACTGGATGGGTAACCACTGTAACACACCTGCTCATCCCAACTCCTCCAGGAGCTGGGCACCCCACCCTCCCAGCGGGCTACACAGACAGCACAAAAGCCAACTCTTTCCAACACATCTCGGTTCAGGCTTTGTGTCCCCAAGTCTTCAGCCAGAGCAAAGCCCTAACACAGGATGCTGACTCAGTTGTGAGAGCTGACAAATGATATTCTCTACCCGTATTTGTTTACCTGAATTGGGTTTTATCATTTAAGAATTACTACTATTTGTTTGGGGTCTCAACTCCTTTCCCAGTCCTTGTCTCTTGACACCAGGAATTTCCTTTCTCCATTAATCTCAATTAATGGATTAATTAATCTCCATTAATCTCCAGTCTTTACTTTCTCCATTAATCTTAAATCTGAAGTTAGAATACTCATTCCTCTGGTCAACTTCCCTGAATTTCTCCAGCCCCCACGGAAGACCCTCCTTCCTCAGGCCTGAGAGCTTCTGAAGTTACCAGAGAACAGAGACAAACAAGCATGGCCAAGGCCTGCCTCATCCACCAGATTCTTAAATTTGTTGAGGATGAGAAGCAGGTTCTTGGCTCAAAGCTGAGACCAAAGGAAGCCTGGAAGGAGCACAGGCAAGTCTCTGGGTCCAGGAGGTCTGCGTGGCAGGCTGGTGCCACCGCCCCCCAGGGACTCCTGCAGGAGGCCGCTCACCCTCCAGGTGCCGCTGTCTGTTCGGGTTCAAGTGCCAATTCCAGGCCCCCGTTTCTAACTCTGCTGCCACAGACACAGAGATAGGGCTTTCCCTCAGCTCTAAAGCGATTTCCAGAAGCTGAATGGATCTGTTGTGGAAGACACACCTGCATGAACGAATTTTCAAAGGGCTCACAAAGAGAACAGAAGACATCTGAGGTTCTTATAGAAGGATATGTCCTGGAGAGCACGCTGATCAAGGACGAGAGCGAACCAGAGAAAGCCGTTCTCATAACCCTGCCCGAGTGAGTGAGAACACAGCGGAGGAGAAGCTGGTTCCTCATTTTTCCCCACGGCCAGAGCACTATTTTGGCATCTCTTTACAACTCACAGACATCCTTTCAGAATTTGTAAATGATTTCCCTTAAGTCCTGCCCTAAAGAAATACTTTATTCCCCCAAATATCTGCAAGCCAGTAAGCACATGCTACCTTCACACCCATCCCTCAAAAGCCCTCAGAACAGCCTGGCCCCACACACCCGCAGCCCCTCCCACCCCGAAAGACCAGCACCAGTTACTCTCAAGACTGAAACACGAGCACGGAGGCTGTCTCTGCACTTGAGTCCAGACCTCCACCCCAAACGCCCTCACCAAGGACACAAACATCACCTCTTCTCCTGGGTCCTGGCTTCCTCTCGCTGACCCACTAAAGAAGTCAGGATGAGAGGGACCCAGGGTGAGGCCTAAGTTACAGGAGGCCCCTAGGAACACCTTTAAGCTCGGTCCTGCAGTAGGGACCCCACCCAAGGCCAGGGTGATCTAGAAGCTCCAGACTCCTGGACCAGAGCTGTCCAAGAACAAGCTGTTTATAATTCAGCCGTCCCTCCCCGAAAAGCCACTATACACAATGACCACAATATCTTCCTTTGAAAGACCTAGAAGGTTTTCTTTCATCTCTTTTCTTTTCTACCACCATTCGTGTGTTCATTCAGTCCCTCTCTCAAACATGTCATGGGCACTGACAGAGCCAGACCTGCCCTCTCTCTTCCAGAAGGATCGCTCACCAGCGAGCAAAGCCAATGGCCCCAGGGACATGTCAGCAGCACTCCTCGAGCTACCATTCAAGCTCAGCAGAATTCACCGCCCCTGCGTCCCGGTCCCAGCCCCCTACCAGTCTGGTCCGACGAATGTCTATTTTCCAAGAAACCTAAACTGGCTGCTTCAGGCTCACGTCCCTCCTCACACATCACAGGCTGTTTGTGGGATGCTGACATCCTGAGGCTCGCCCCCCTGAACCAGGAAGGCCCCGGTGCCAGCACCAAGTGGCGCTCAAGCCCAGGGAGGCCCACCCGGCACAGGACGCTCCTGCACCCACGGGCCCCGCCGGGTCTTGCTCCAGGCGAGGCTGCCGTGCCAGACTCTCGGGGGCCACGGTGGGAGTGACAGTGCTAGGGACAGTCCCGAGACCTCTTACGCAGCAAAGCTATCGCTCAAATATTTAGTGTATGTGTCTGGCTTTCACACGGAATTTGCAACCTGCCAGTTACCAGTGTTTACCTTGGTAGAAATTCACGGGAAATTTTAGTCTGAACAGGCCCAGAGTTTATTTTACTGCCAGATAAACAACTTTCTTTGATAAATCATCCGTGTGACAGTGTTCCTGAAAGACTAAACAAAGATTTCAAACTTAATCTGTAGGCCTTTGAGAAGTCTTCCAAAGCTAATGCATGTTTAATTGGCTGCTCTAAGCAGGGTAGGGCAGGGCAAGGGCCTGACATTTCTTTGGCCATTTGTTCTCCTTTAAACACACACACACACACACACACACACAAATTGGAGCTTCTGGCTCATTTCTGCAAAACTGGATGGAATTTACCAATATTTAAATGCTTGCTCGCTTCTCTGAAATTAGCCTGTTTTTTGGTTAAAGGGAGTGCATCTCACAAATACCACAAGGCCATTGTTGGAAAAGAAGCAAATGCCCTGGGGATCCAGCTTGAGAAAAAGAGGGCGGAGGGCAGTATAACACACAGGGCTTTAAAACCTCTCCTAAACAGAACCCAATAAATTAGGAGTAGAAAAACGCATATCAGGAATTAAATTTCTGAAAATCACATACAAACAAACAAACAACCAAAAAAAAAAAAAAAAAAACACCTTCAGGAGGCACATCCTAAAACTGCATACAGTCAGTCCAAGCTCCATGGGCACAGCGCTTAGGGTGTCATCAAACTAAAACCCAGATCTAACTTCTAGAAAGAATACACAGGGTTGTTTTCTGTTTGGTTTGGGTTGGGTTGGGTTTGTTTGGGTTTTGTTAACTGTAGCAGCTTGAAGCTGCATAGAGCTTTTCAAGTTTTTCCAAATGGGCTTTTAAAAAGCCTTCTTCAGTCTAATCCTCTGCTAACCAGAGAATTAACCAAAACATTCCATTCCATTTCCTAAAAATTTTTTGCCAAACAAGCTGATTTCATTCGTGCCAGAATGCTCCTACCTAGGCTAATTTCCATCCTGAAACTATTCTTTCCAATGAGAAGAGATAATCATGATTATGGACTGAGCTGCAGCCATATTCCCGGAACCCCACACACTTGACTGAGTCAATTCTCCCCATAACACAGTAACACAGGAATCACCACTCATATTTTGCAAGTGAGGAGACAAGCTCAGGGAGGTTCAGAGGCTCTCTCGTGGTCGCTGAGTTCATAGGGTTGGGATTTAATCCAAGTCTCCCTGGCCCAAAGCCTATGTTCTTTCTACTCTAGTGCACTGTCTGCCTCCCCACAAAGAAAGAAACCAATGGTTGCTGAGCTCTTTCCCTGTGGCAGGCATACCTACTAGTCCATTTCCATCCCACAGACTCTGAAAGCAGTGAAGGAGCACCCTATATCCTCTTCCCAGGGAGCTTCCCCACCATTCCTGGCAGGAGGGGACCTTGATGGCATGGGAGTATGTGAAGGAGGACAGGTATGAAATCTTGACCAGCTGCCCAAGTAAGTGCTGGTGGGAACAGAAACCTTAACGGATGCCAGGCACAGCAGACTTGGGCAATCACATGACTAACTCCTTTATCTGAGTCTTATTTTTCTCAGTCCTTGACATGAGCCCTGGACTAGATGATCTTTGAGGTTCCATCCAGCTCAGTGTGTCTTTAGAATGACAAAGAGATACAAATGAGCAACATGGCACCCAAAGACATGGGCCGCCTGTGCAAACTGTGAACAGCCCCCATTTCCCAAATTATCCCTTCCCCCCACCTTTCTCCACCCACACCCAGAAAAGCTTCAGACAACAGAGGTGAAGCTGAGGGTCAGTCCTTCTCACTCCCCTTCTCCAGCATAGTCTATCCATACATCACATGATAAGGGGGATGTTTTGCTAAGTGAAATAAGCCAGATACAAAAGGACATATATTGCAGGACACCACTTACATGAAGTACCAGAATCGTCAAATTCATAGAGACAGAAATGAGATGGTGGTTTCTGGGGGCTGGGAGGAGGGGGAATGGGGAGTTAGTGTTTGATGGGGACACAGCTTCAGTTTGGGAGGATGAAATCTCTCCAAAAATGGATGGTGGGGAAGACTGTGCGACAACGCACGTGTATTTGATACCACTGAACTGTACATCTAACAGAGATGGTAAATATCATGTTATGTATATTTTACCACAATAACTTTACAAAAAAAGAAAAAAAAAGATAAGGAGGCTTAAGAAATGGGGCAGGGCCACTCTTAATCAGAGAATCACCAGTGGAGAGGACCTCACAGGACACCCAACCACACCATTTGGCCACTGACTGTCCCAAGGAGTAACCGAGTCAGACCTGGACTTGGCTGCAAGGAGGGGAAGTCGTGTGTCAGCCAATCCTGAGCCAATTGCACCCGCAGCAAAATCACTCTTAGGACAAAGAAAAGCAGCCACTCCGGCATGACGCAAGGAAGGGACAGGGCTGAAAACAGAATTAGGTTTGGGAAAGATTTCAATAAATAAACCAAGAACAGAGAACAGAGGGCTCCCGAGATGCACTTCTCGTTTCTCTGGGGAGAGCCACAGGGGAGGCCTGGGACAGGTGGCCGTCCCTGAAAGGGCTACTTCCGTCCCTGGAAGGATCATCGCAGTGAATGTTTAGTGAGTCCGGCCTGGGTTCCTGACACACCATCTCTTCTACTCCTCACCAAAACCTATACCTGGGTCTATGAAATAGAGGGAAACTGAGGCCTGGAGTGGGGAAGGGATTTGCCCAGTGTTGCAGGGCATGCACATAGGAGAAAAGGAAGGACTGAACTCAGTTCCAGGGAACGCCGTGCCCCATCCACAGATCCTCGCTTCTCTGTCCTTTCTCATACTTCAGTATACTTTCACAGGTTCCACTATGCTAAAGCAGAGTGATTCTCACTGAAATTTGCTTTATCCAAGTATCTTCCTGCCCGCTGGAGCTAAGAGAGAATTAGGCATGGAGACAGGGAGCACCACACTCACCAGAGGGGGAAATGTGGCTCTTCCCCACCTTTGCCCTGACGTTTCTTAGCATGGCTTCAGAGTGCAAAGTGGTCCCCATGTGGCCTCAGCCCAAACTGCCCAGGGCCTGATTACTCTGGCTAGGACCCCAGGTTTGGGGCCTGCTCAGTCTCCAATCTGAGACCACAGGTGAGCAGGGAACAGACATCACTACCGGCCCAGCCAACCAAAGGCTTCAAGGCTTCTGGGTCAGCCACGGCCCATGCACCGGACAGCAGGCCCCCGTGCACGGATGGGAAGGCTACTCCGAACAGGACCCAGGCTGCGAGCTGTGGGCTATGCTTCCCGTGGATGAAAGCGCCGACCCCACGTTTTCCCTCACATGAAATGCCTTAACGATCCCTTCCAAGTATTTACAGATCTGTGGATGGGAGATGTATTTCAGGGGTCTTCAGCCTGCCAACTCCACTCCGGAAGCTGTGTGCCTTCTCCCCTGTCTATTTAATTTTACTTTCACTGAACTAGATTTCTGGATGTGAGTGCTTTTGTTCTGTTTTTAACATACATGCATATACACTCAGTCACGCAAAACAGAGTGTGAAGTTCTCCTTGAAATTAATAAACATGTTGTACATAGTCACTTGGAAAGGAGCTTTCTCCTTTTATCTAAAAAAAAAAAGGAAGTCCAAGTCCAATTTCCATCTCCCCTACCATCCCATCTGACAAACTTTTATTTCATGCCTACCATGGGGAGGAGACTGCTCCTGGGACTGTTTGAGTACAAACAGGCCTTGTTTTGTTCATTCTAAGACATGGATTATCTTCACATTTTAACATGAAGCATGCTTCCTTTGTCACTGGTACAAAACAAACAGCGCATCTCATGATTAGTGGGCATCTCACATTAGGTAAAACAGGGTGCAGGACAGAGACCCTGCTCTCCAGCAGCTTACAGATGCCGCAATTACTGTGTTACTGTTACTTTCCAAGCTACACCTTGGGTTTCCTCCTGCAGGTGAGGAAAACTGGCCTCCAGCACAGTAGCTTGGAAAGGCTGAATCTACATTTTGCAAGAGATCAAAGTGCCCTTCAGAGTAAAACACTGTGCCTCCAAAGAGCAACACAGCCAAGACACCTTGAAAGATGAGTAAGGCAGAGCAAGAACAGATTAGTGAAGTTTCAGGAACCTCTGAAAAGACTTCTTCTAGGAAATACTCCCAAATGCTAACAATGAGAGCTGGTTTCTTTCCTTTCCTATTTGACTCCTTTTGGTATTACAAAGTATGGTTTTACTCTTTATGAGGAAACATATAAACGGAAAAAAAAAAATCCTTCCAGAAGGCAAGGAAAATTTCTGGGGGCAAAGAAATCTTTTTTTCCACAGCAAGAAAATACTGGGGTAAAGAAGTTGCCAACTGAACTCTCAGGCTCAAAAAACTGGAGAAGCCAGTATGAGAGGAAGCTCTGAACTCTTAGCAGAAGTAGATCATCATGCACATTTCTAGCAGAAAAGCTTAAGAGTATTTACAGATACTGGAGAAGCCAGAGAGACTGGCCGGAGGCGGGGTCCTAACCTCCCAGCAATTATAAATCAGATCTAGACACCCATAGGATAAGCTAATGTGAGGGAAAGATGCCTTTGGGCACGGAGTTGTTACCAGCAGGATTACGAGTGGGGCAGCTTGCAAATACGATATTGGCCTGTTGAAGAGAAAGGAGAGGCACCCTGTTGTCACATAGCAGAAAAGCCAAGAACAAAAAGCAGAGCAGTGCATCCCAATTTCAGCACAGCAGACAGGCTGGCCACCATGTTGAATTCAGAGACTTTGCACCATCTAACTTTCAGCTTTCCCACATCTGGTACTTGATCCAGGCTAATCCAGCTGCATTCCTGAGTATCAGCACACAGGTGTTTCTACTGATGCTTTTCCCTGTTGGAGAAAAAAAATGTGCTCGGAACTGAGGGGCGGGGTACGGTGCAGAGGTAAAGAGACTAGTGGCAGAGCAGACCTGCCAGAGATTTTAAAACGCACCGCCTGCGAAAGAGGTGACGGGCTGTGCACGCCCAGCTCCACGGAGGCTGCAGGAGTCTGAGGATGCATTGGCAGGAGGGCGAGTGTGTGCACTGACCCAGAAGGAATGCACCCCCTTATCCCTCGAGCTCACAGAAAGCCTTCCAACAACCTGATGTCTTCCCACCGGGGATGTCAGGGCCACTTAATGCGAAGTTTGATCCCTGGAGTAGAGAGTAAAACATTCTTTTTCTTCTCTGTTGTGTGTCAGCTTGCATTGCTGAATTTCTTTGTTTCCTAACTGAATCCCATCAGCGTGGCTGACTGCCTCACTTACTTGAAATGAACTGAGCTAAGAAACAAGTTTCTCAACAAGGCTGCATTCTCCAGGATGCTGAGAAGGGCAGAGTTAAGCTCAGCCCCTGCAGAGTTGGGGGGGGGAAAAAAATCCGATTTATGGCCTTATAAGAACATTACAAACAAAAAACTAAAAAGTCTCTCCTGCACCCAGTTCAAAGAAGCCTGGCATACACCATACCCATGCTGAGGGGATAAATGCCTCTGTGGCAAAGCCCAGTGGCTCTTCATCTTCTCTTAAATGAGGAAGGCAGCAGGCCAGAGAGTAAAAGAACTCCAGGTGGCAAAGTCAGATTCCTTATTTATGAAGTAAGTGGACTTGATATGATGACCTGTAGGGTCCAGGAGGACCTCAGAAATTCTCTGAAGCCAAGAAAATCAGCTCAGGGCGAATGGAACACAGTCCCAAACAACTCATCAGTCAGCTCTGCCAAGACCTGACTGGCTATTAAAACGAGATCTACCCCTCCCTCCCATAAGCAGTAAGCAGGTGGCTTGCTGACTTAGTAGGCAGCTACTACAGTGGGGCAAGGATATCTGTCCCAGGGGAGTTACCTGAGCACCCTCTAGATCCTTACCCTACACCATAAGGTCAACCTTCCACGTTCAAATTCCTTCCCAAAGCCTGCCTCTTCGGCCCACTTCCAGGGAATGTCTCTAGTTGAACTAGTTGCCACAAAACCCCCAATTACCAGAACTTTGATGAGTAAGTGGGAGTGGAGGGAGGAGACCTGATGACAAGTTCAGGGTGGTAAGCTCCAAAGACTCTGAGCATAAAGACACGGATTCTCTTCTCACAAGTTAACATTAACAAATCCTTAACATTAACTTGGCCTTGAGTTCCCACAGCCCCCTCCTCAGCTGGTGAGTTATCTCATGATTCTATGACTCTCTAGGAAATCACTGATTAGTGTTGGGTCAGTGTTTAAGAAAAAAATTTTAATTAAATTGTAATTTACTCTAGGTAAGTATTTTTGAGTATGGTGTCTAGCACAGTGCTTTGCCCTCCAGAAATGTTGAATGAATGGATACGTGAATCAATGAATGACCAGATACATTGAATTTGAGCTCCCGAATAGGAAGGCATGGTCAGTCAATCACTTCCTTCATACACTGAATTCCAGAGTTTTCCATCACTCGTCCCTCAGGAGTTGAGCCTGATAGAAGTCACAGGAGCATAAAACATCAGCTAATATATTACTTTTCAGAGTTTACTTTAATATGGTTCCTGGATTTGCGCAAATATCAAGGGGCCAACTTCTAAAAGTGAGTGTGCTCATTTACAATATCTGAAGAGGATCAGTGAAATCCAAACGGGACCCCTCAGTTATCCCTTGAAACGATTCTTTGGGATCACAGCCTATCTCAACAGATTCTTCCTGCCCCAGTGACACCGCAAAAGGCTTCTTGTCAGGATTTCCGAGAGATTTTTTTTTCTCTATCCCAAATGCATCTTTGGGAAGGAATCTCAACCCCATTTGTGGAAGAAAAGCTTGTTGCTAACACAGCGTGGGACTGTGCACCCACAGACTCTACAGCAGGAGACCTGCCATGCTCAGCTGGGCTCTTGGCACCGCCAATGAAGCAAGGGGGTGAGCATCAAGAAGTAAAAGTTACTACCAGATGATGGAAGGGTCAGCACAGTCTGCACACATCACCTCAGATGCCCTCTACCATTTTCTTCGGGTTCATTTAAAACGGCAACCAGAAAAAAGGATGTGCCTCAAAGACAGGCAGGAAAATGCATTCTAGACCAAACTTCCTAGAGGTCCCGCAGGCCCCCACCAAGAACAAAGGAGGCAGAGATGCCTAGTGCACAAACAAAACATGCAAGGCATATCCACCCTCAAGAAGCTCTTTGCAGCAAAGGGTCTGAGTTCTCCCACTTCCGTCCTCAGTCACAATAACAGTCCCTAGAATATGTGTGTCACGTGTATTATTTCCTTCCATTTGCATGTACAGGTCATATTCATGTGACTCGGACACAGCCCTTGGCCAGTGGACCAGTGGAAGGCCCTTCCATATGCTTTAATATGTTTGGTTAATGAAAACATGCAGTTGGTCGCCCTGAATGGCCAAAGACTCATACCTACTGCTCTGCTTTTCCTGGTAAGAATTCTGCACGAACTGCAACCTCAGGGACATGAAGCAGGAATTGTGAGAAATGCACCGCTCAGTGTCAGGCTGAACCTTCCTTCAGCAAAGCAGGCCTGGCCTAAGCAGAGCCACTTCTCAGCATCCATATGAAACTGAAGGAGTCAGCCTTCCAAACGAATGCGGTTGACATTTACCTTTCCCAGAAGAGACAGACTCAGGGTGTCTGGAGCTGTTCAGGTCTTCTATGAGGCTGACTACAGGGGGCATCCCTAAAAGCCCCACTGAGATCTGCTCCCCAGGCCCTACCAAGCCCTTCTCTTGGGGCTGTAAGGGCTGATTTGGAATTCTTTTTTAACCCAGAGTGGTTTGGGAAGAAGGGAGAGAATTCTCGGTACTGGAGGGAGGTCAATTTCCTGTGCCAGGAAGGACCTGATGAGGGGACCATCTGAATGCCCCCAGCGGCTGGACTCCCCCTCCCCGGCATTTCAGAGCCTGGGTAGAGTGGTGCTGACACCTAGGGGTGGATGGAGAAAGAGCCAGTGTGGAGGGAAGGAAGGCCAGCCAAGCAGCCAGCAGGACCTCCTGGGTGCACCTCTTGGGAGCATCCAAGGAGTGGTGTTGCTCCCTAACTCCTCCCCATCTGTCCTCAAATCTGCCACCCTCCACATCTAGTGAAGGTCCCCAAAAACCTGTCCAGGGATCCTGCACACAGAAGGGCAGAAGCCAAGTATGACTTTAATAAAAACGAGCCAGTTCTCCACCCTATCTAGATTTCCATGGGCCTGAGAAAAGCAACCATTGGGGGAGAATGAAGGGAGAGAATACGAAGCTCTAGAAAGAGGCATCCACAGGCTCTCTGTTCCCCAGGGATGCAGACCAGGAAGAAGCAGGGACTATGCCAAACCTCCCAGAGGTGGCCAGGGGTGCTTTCTTACCAAACTCGCTCGCACAGAGATGTTCGATTATGGCTTCAGATTTCAACTCATTGTCACACGGAGGACACACGGTTGTGCCTAGGAAGGGAAAGGAGGAGAAAGAGGAGCTGTGAGTGACAGGGATAGGGGTTCTGGAAGGAGCTATTCCTGGGACCAGGCTGGAAGTAGTTAAAGGTCTTCTGGAATTTCTGAAGGGCAGCTGCAGAATCAAAGAGTCCTGGAGCCTTGGACCTAAAGCCAACAGACACAGTTTCTTGAAAACCTGGGGGCTAGAACTGTGGAATATGACACAATCACGTAAACCAACCTTATCTGGGGCTAGGCAGGGGCGGGTCTGTGAACTGTGGCTTGATGGGGAGTGCGCATCTATTCCAGGTGTTTGTTTCTGGTTCTTTTTCCCCTCGCCCTTAAATATCCCTCTCTGATCCCTGCCCCCTTCCCATTCCCAAACGCCCAATGGGACAGCAGATTAATCTGACCTGCTCTCTAGTACCCAAGAAGGAAACTCGGACACACCAGCCCTAGCCACAGGCCCCGAACACCCCTCTCCAAAAGGGCTATTGCAGTGCAAGTTCCTGCCTGCGCTGCGTAGGGGGAGGCAGGAGCACCTGGGTGGGGGCTGGGGGCAGCACCAGCAAGAGCTGCCAAATGGGAGGGCCGGGAGGGCGGGGGAGATGGGGGACCCTCTGAAGGCGTTTTCACAACACTGTGAAGTGCTTTGAAGAGGAGGTATGTGTGTGGTAGGCATGAGGGCCACTGCCAGGCACTAGGCACAGGGGGAGGAGACTTCTGAGGCCAGAGCCAGAGGCCTCCTCCAGGCCAAAATGCCGCTGGAGGGGACCCCTGGGAGGTGGAGTGTCTCTGTGGGAGGCCAGCGAGAAAGCGGGACAGTGGAATCCCCGGACGGCTGAGGTGGCCTATCATCATCACCACCATCCCCACCATCATCCATCAACCACGAGGAGTTTAATCCATGATCTAGGAAATCTAGTACATTCGAAGGGCACTCCGCCCCTGGCAAAGCACTGGGGTCCAAGCCAGGCTGGCGCTGAGGAGCAGAGGAAAGTCACCCCAAGGTAAAATGGTAAGATGGAAGGCCCTTTGTCCTGCCCTTTCCAGTGGTCTCCATGGCAGAGTCTCCTGCCTGTGAGGTCCCCTGTGGCTCAGTGAAATGGGCCAAGCCTCCCACGGTGGAGACGCTATGGAGAGAGCTGCACAGCCTTGCCAGGCCAGCACTGCCCCCAGGACATACCTGGTCCACAGCCGGTCACCCCCACTTCCACGCAGGGACCACACCCCTTCATCTTTCTTCAGATTCCTCTCCCACATTCACTCTGTACCCAGGGCCAAACACCATCCAGATGCTCAGTGCAGCAAGAACCACAGCCACACTCCAAGCAGAAGACTGTGTGACTGTCTTTTGGCCCAGAATTTGGAAATTTGCTTTTCGGCCAGAACTTGAAATTAGGTTCTGGAGGTAGTGTTTCTGACAACGGGAAAAACTTACCCAGAATTTCGCATTATGGTTCTTGCTTCCATGGGGAGAAAAACAGAAGGCGTCCTGAAATATGGGAAGGACCATGTTACCTATCCCGGGAGAGTAAACCGCGCTTTGGGGTTTTCCTTGTTCTCTTATTTACTTTTTTTTAAGTGGAAGTTATCACACTGGAAGTTTTTATGAATATATTCTTGACTGAACAAGTAGCAGGGCCCGGACAGTGAGAATATCAAACACTGTCCCCTTGGCACACTCACATCATCCCCTCTGGACCCTCTGAGTTCCCTGAGGGGCTCTGTAGCCCACGAGGCCATTTTCTTCAGGCCCACCAATGAATGTTTGACCTTCAGCGCTTCTCAAGGTAGAAAGAGCTCATGGGGTGAGCTAACCCCCATCTTGACTTTTCTTTTGGCCAACTCTGGAGCAGCTTGATCCAGGGAAAGGAGGAATGTGTAATGCAATATTAATCTATGCCCCCCTCCGGTGTGTCCTTGGGGCCCTGCAGGCCGCCTCAGCGGGAAAAATCCACCATCCATCTGAGAGGTAGAACTAAACTGCTGTTTTAAGGAAGATTTAAAATAATGTTTAAAGCAAAGGAACCAAAAAACTGAAAGGTTTTGTGTTTCATTAATATTTTAGGGGGAGGAAAGGAGACAGTCCAACACTAGAGTCACGATTAAGTGATTTTTTAAAAATCAGGACACACATGGACACAGCTCTCTCTCCCTCTCTTATACAAACACACACACAATACACACACACACACAAAATTTACACGCAAACTTTCTCTCTCACACACACAGCAGGTCTTCCCTGGCCAGCTCCTTGACGCCCCGAGACAGACCCTCTGGAGGCTCTCAGGACATGTGAGGGCACCGTGGGCTCTGCAATCGGTGACTAGAACGGCCAGGCTGATCTAACACACGACACGTCTGAACAAAAAAATAAATAAAACTAAAAATATATGCTCATTCATCCAACTTCAGTCAGTGAAACCTGGCTGGAAGGGGGAGCAACAATGTACTGGCCTGGGAATGGATAGGCCTAATGTAAGCGTGAGATTTAGAAATAACTTTCCTGGAAAGTTGACAAAGTTATGCCTCTCCTGTAACAGGTAGGGACAGATGCTGATGTAGCCGCGGCGTCAGCCTGTTGGAGGGAAAAGTATCTTTTGACTTCTCTCTCATAATCAAATTGATCTTTACTAGCACATGGCCGCTAAGGTGTGCCCAAGACCCCAAAACATGCCCAATTACATGAATAGCATGCAGAGATACGCGTTGCCTTGAAAATTTGGCTTTAATTTCAAAGACTAAAGAGAAAGAATAAAAGTAGTGCCTGTGTATTTATTCTTACCCCAAAGTACCAGTTCCCATTCTGAAGCCACTAGCCATAAGGTCATGAGGACTGGTAGTTTGGTCTGTCTCAACCTGCCCCTGCAAACACACACACACACACACACACACACACAGCCTTCCCACCTCCATGCTTACTTAGCTGACAATGGCCATGCCACCTCAGAGGAAGTCATGTGGGGCTCCTGTGGGACGCCCTCCCACTGAAGGGCTGCAGTGCTGGGGAGGAGTGGGTGCTCTCTCCTCTCCGGCCAGAACCTCTCACCAAAAACAATGAGGGGAGAACCAGTTCCCAAGCCCCACACCTGACTGGTCCTCTCATGGCTCGTCTCTGTTTGGCAGCTGGCCTTGGGAAGGTGCCTGCCTAGGCACTCCTGGGCTAGAGGGGAGGACAGAGGAGGATGGTACCAAGGCCCAGACTCAGGAGGCAGGAGTCAGGTAAACAGCAGCCCAGGGGTCAAAGGCAAGACAGCAATTATATGATACCCCCCACTCCACTCCAGCCTTTGGGGGGGTCAGTTGGGAGGATTCTTCCCCCTCTATATGTAGGCACCTTGGCCAGTCCCCCATCCTCCCCTCAAAAGGTGTTCCCCCAAAGGTCTCCATGGGCATGGGCTCTTCCCTAAACAACCGGGAGTGGAGTAGAGGCCTCTGGGGCAGAGCTGGGCTAATCTCCCAGCCAGCCAGTGGCCAGCCAGTGAGGAAGGGGAGAAGGAAAAGCCTGCGGGCTGCCTGCTGGGGGAGGCAGGGGGGGGGGGGGGATGGCTCCACACCAGAGGAACACAAAGTGCTTTGTTTGCTCTAGGTAATTGCTGAGCTCTTGCTCCCAAAGGGCCGCACTTCCCCCAAAGGTTAACCCTGTGCAGACACCCAGGAAGTGGCGAGCAGAGGTGCCCTGGGCAGTGCAGCCAGACTGCTGTCTCTCCCACCTGGCTGGGGCCCAGGCCACCCAATGCCGGTCACTTTGGACCAATCTCCTCCCTCCCTAGAATAAGCAGGAGCATTGCAAATTCGGGGCTCCCTTTCCCCACACTACCACCCTCACACTGGAAGAGTAAACCCTTCAGAGGACATTTCTCTTTTAGGCATCCCTTCAAGATGAGCTAAGTCAGCCAAGAGCCCGTCCCCCACCCTAAACCCCCTCGGGACAGCGCCCCTGTGCTAAGCGCATCTACGTATGGCTCCCCATCGCGGACTATGGGACTTTGGGCACATCTTTCAGCCTCAACTCTGCTCCTGAAGAATTCGTTCCTATAAAAGTCAGGCCACCACGCTGGATTTTTGGTTTGTTTTGATTTGGTTTTCGCCTCTCCCGGATTTTTTTCCCTCCCACTCAAGAGCTGCCCTTTAAGTGGGAGGGGTTCCGAGAGGAGGCTCAGGCTCCTCCGTGGGGCTGTTCAGAAAGTCTCCAATTTGCGCAGCCCCACTCCCCAAGGAGAGATGAACAATGAGCTAATTGCATTTTTATCTTTCTAATTACCTGAGGATTTGTGTAAATGGGAGAAGCAGGGGGTATGCAAGAATGAGAGTACTCACTTTCCAGCCCCCAACCCTCCCCCAAGCAGTTACCTGAAAAGGGTGGAAAAACAGAAATCCTGTTTCTAAACTTCTTTTTCTCACCCAGCTCTGCAGTCCTCCCGGAGCTACTTGGCTGAAATGACTAGCTAAGGAAAGCTCGGGGAAGGGGGGCGGGGGGGTGGAATTTTTTTTAATCCTCATCGAACCTATGAAAATAAACAAAGCTGCGCCTTAGCATTTTCTCGGCCTTTCTAGGCTTTCTGCGCTTTGGGTTTGGGTTTTTTCCTCCTGGGGCATCCCGTCTCGGGTGTTAAAAACTTCCACGGGGACTCGGTTCCCTCCCAGAGGGAGAAGGGCTCTCCTTTCATACGGAGGATAAGGCTTTGTCTCAGGTATGGAAAAAGCGAGCCTGGATCCCAAAGAGCCGCTCCAGGCACCGCATCGAGCTTGCTAGGGGCCGAGGCGTAGCCGCCGCTGCCGGCCGTGCACCTGGGTCGGTAGAGGTGCTAAGCGACACCTCGGACGGACGAGAGGCTTTTAAAACTCGTTCCGCACAGCTTGAGAGCAACCTCCAGGGAGCATGTCCGAACTCCGGGGAGGAGCGGCGGGGCGGGGGTCCGAGTGGCAGGGGCTTTCCCCGTGGCGGGTCCCCCGGGTCCCCGCCCGCCCGGGTTGGGGGGCTCGCGCGCGTGGAAAGGGCCGGCCTGACCTTGGGGCTTGGAGGCTTCGGTGGCATTGGGCGGGGTCATGGCGATGCAGACGTCCCCCTCGGGGAACTTGTCACACTTGAGCATCTCGGGCCAGTAGAAGCCGAAGAACTGCATGACGGGCTCGCACGAGTCGCGCACGGCCTCGCAGAGCCAGCGGCACGGGTAGATGGGCCGGTCGAGGCAGACTGGCGCGAAGAGCGAGCAGAGGAAGACCTGGGTGCCGATGTGGCAGTTCTTGTTGAGCAGGGGCACCCAGCTGCTGGCCTGCTGCTTCACCTCGGCCATGGTCTCGTGCTCCAGCAGGTTGGGCAGCACCATCTTCTTGTAGCCCACGTTGTGGCACAGCCGCAGGTCCACCGGGATGTCCACGCACTGCGGCGGCTTGGTGTAGAAGCGCCCGCTCTGGTAGGAGCCGATGTCCGACTGGAAGCTCACGTAGTCGTACTCGCTGGCCGAGCCCGCGGCCAGGAGCCCGGCGGCCAGCGCCAGCAGCACGCCCGAGGCGGCCCAGCGGCGGCCCCCCGCGCCGCGCCCGCTGCCCATGCTGGCTCGGCGCACTCGCTCCCGCGACGTCGGGGCTGCCTCGGCCGCCTCCCCGCGCGCGTCCCGCCGCAAACTTCCAGGGATCTCCAGGGACAAAAGGCGCCGTTCCCAGCGCTGCCCGGCTCGGCGGCCGCGCGCTCCTTGCCCGGTCCTCGGCGGGTGGCGGCCCTCGGCCTGCGGCAGGCGCCGCGGAGGGAGCTCGCGCGGGGAGAGGAGCGCGCGCGGCGGCCCGAGTGCTGCCCCGGCTCCCGGACGCGCGGCGGGCGGGCGGGCGCGCGGCACCTACTCCCGAGGCTGCAGGACTCGAGTGCCCGGTGCTCCTGTTGCAGAGCCCTCGGAGTCTCCCCGCGCAGCCAATCAGCTCCCGGCGGCTGCGAGCCGCACTCATTTAGCACGTCAGTCACCGGCGCAATTAACCAATCGCTTCACTTGCAAGAGGGTTCGGTTTATTAGAACTAAACCCAGGTCAACACCCCTTAAAAAACAAAACCAAAAATAAATAAATAAATAACGGAAGCAGTGGGGAAAGGAGAGGAAAAGAAGAAGAAAAGGACAGGGAGAGAAAGAAGGAATAGATAAAAGTGTAGGGTGGATAAAGAGGAGCGTTAACGCTGGTCAACTTGAGTCGGCTAGAAGAGAAGCAAGAAACCTTATCAGTACTTGCAAATCCACGCGATAATGAAGACTTTTTATTTTTTACGCTTTTTCCTAATTTCAAGCAGCAGCCCACTAGACAAGCAGCCCACCTCTCGGGTTTTGTCCTCCGCAGCTGCAGTACAAAGGCAGACGGTTTCGGACAAACCCAAACCCGGGCTCATGAAGGCTGAACCCATCGAGGTCTGCTTTTAAATCCCCAGCCAGTCCCGCTCGGGTCCCGCAAAACCAAGGGGAAGGTGTAGTTGGGGCTGCTCGCTGGTTTAAAAGTGCAGCTCCTTCCCAGGTGGGACAACCGGACGGTGGCCCTCAAACACACCGGAGGGTGTTGGTCATTGTTGCAACGCTGCTCAGTGTGGGAGGAAATATTATTCACAAAGGTGTTAGCTTCAGGAGGACAGGAAAAGAAAATTAAAGAAAAGAAAAAGACCTACCCGAGTCCCAGCCTGACAGCACGTCTGTGTGCGCACACATACACACATCGACATGTTTGTGGTGGAGAAAGCCAAAACATTAAAAACACATGTGCACTTATCAGTGTGGCTTGTGTAAATATCATGCCCCTCACTCAGGCACACATGCTCCATTCAGAGCTGGCCCAGGAACCTCAAGTCAAAACCAAGGGTCCCCATTAAGGCAGAAGGCGAAAAGAGTGTATTAGCAGAAATAACAGCCAGGCCTTCTCCTGTAGGCAACCCCCTCCCCCAAAGAAACAGAAGTTTCCCGCCCTCAGAGTTCCTGGAAATTTTTTGTATACTTTAAAAATCACCCTGAGAGGAAGGGTCAAGCTCCAGAGAGCTGGGAGTATGACCATGACTGACCCCAGGGACAGGTGACAACAGCAAGCAGCTCATGAAGTTGGCTGGGTCTCCACCCTGCTTGAAGTGTGGGTGGAGGGAGGCCAAGGATACTGAAAACCCGCATCTGAGCAGTGTGATACCACCCCATGTGGCAAATGGGCCACAGATCTCAGAGCTCAAGGCAGATACCATAGGAGGTGCTGCCTCGCTGGGCCAGCTTGTTTGTAAAGCTCTGGGGAAGCTTGCTTTGGACTCCACAGACCTAATTTCTTGATGGACAGATTCCAAGTAAAACTACTAGAGTTTGGGAAGAAGTGAGGCTCTTTTCTTAAAGCACTCATGCCCATACAGAGATTGTGATTCTGCACTGTCCACCCTGGAAGCATCTGCAATCGGTCAGCCCTGCTGTCATTTCTTGGCTAGTGAAAGGTGCACCAAAGCAAGAGGGGCAGAATGGAGTGAAAGAGATGAGAGCCATAGAGCAAGACTTTGGATGGCCAAGGGTTAATCCCTAAACAATCGGTAATGCTCAGCCCGAGAAGCTGGGGTAGACATTCCTCACAGAGAATAGACTGCAGGAGACCAGGCAACTGTGTCTCAATTCAAGGGGCATTTAGAGAAAAAAATGCCGTTTGGTAGGGGGTCTTTTTCTTTCCTCCAGCCAGGCCCTCAGTCCCAAGCCAAATGTGTCTGTTTACTCACTCATTGGAAAGAGTTGTGTTTGTAGATAACATCCTCTCACCTCTGAAATCCAGGCTTAGCTGACCTCACCCTCATGTTTGCAGTCTCCCCAGATGGTGGGAAGACTTGGGTCTGTCCACCATTAACATTCTGGAAAGTAGCCCAAGTGACTACACCTCCCCCAGTCTCGGAGGTCTCAAGTCAGGAGTAAACCTCACACTCCCTCTCATGAGAGGACCTACCCCACACCTGGTTGTTCTTTGTGGACTTTGATCACCCCCAACTCCCAATTCCCCACTCGGTCTTACTGCTTGAGAGAGGGGCCTCTTGAGCCATGCCAGGGACACAATTGTCTGGAGGATAGACAGGGAGTGTGGGTATAACCAAGAACCCAGAATCCTAAACCCAGTAGTATACTCCTGGCTCCTCCTTTTTTTTTTTTTAATTTTTTTTACGATTTTATTTATTTAACAGGGAGAGAGACATCGAAAGAGGGAACACAAGCAGGGGGAGTGGGAGAGAGAGAAGCAGGTTTCCCGTCGAACAGGGAGCCCGATGTAGGGCTCCATCCCAGGACCCTGGGATCGTGACCTGAGCCGAAGGCAGATGCTTAAAGACTGAGCCACCCAGGCGCCCCTACTCCTGGATCCTCCTAAGGCCCAGCTGGAAAGGAAGGACTGACTCCGTCTCAATACCACCGATAGACTTGAAACCACACCTGAGATTTTGGAGAATGATGGCCTGCTGCCAATCAGTTATACACTATATAAGCACCAGGCAGAGCAGCCTAAAGACTGCATTTTAGAGGGGCCTGCGGGTTGTTGTTGGTTTGTTGTTGTTGTTGTTGTTTTGTCCTTTTTCATATTATCAAAACTTTGTGCTTCAAAGTCCCATCTCCCTTTTCCTAATAGCAAGAATGTGTGTATGTAGAGGAGGAAGTTCGAGAACAAAGTTTCTTTAAACATGCTATTGACATGACAGAGCTCCCAGAAACCAGGGTTCTAGAGTGCGAGAGCTGTGAGCCAGGAGGCACATCTTATCTCCTTGAACAGTCTGAAAGAGCAGGGGGATAATACAACTTTAAACTTGTTTTTCATTTCAAAAAAGTTCTGATTTTCCCACACTGCCAGATGCCCATACATGAAAGTTGGAAGTGCATTCCCTGTTGCTTCATAACACCATATTAAGGAGGCATTCTTCCTCTTCCCATTGCCCAAAGCTGAATGTTGGGGCCAAGCAGAGCCATAGAGGGGCCTCCCAGTTGCCTACCTGGTGGCCTCTTCCCACACACAGAGCTCCTTCCTGCCTGTTCCTAGAAAAAAAGGCCGGGGGGAGTGCTTTTCAGTCTCTTCCTCCTATCCTGTCCCATTATCCTATCATCAGTGGTTTTTCTGACGCTCCAGAACTACACTCAGCATCCTCTCCATCAGCCAGG
Organism: Neomonachus schauinslandi; assembly: GCF_002201575.2. NCBI lineage: Eukaryota > Metazoa > Chordata > Mammalia > Carnivora > Phocidae > Neomonachus > Neomonachus schauinslandi. Next base: position 38,253,962 of record NC_058404.1, read on the forward strand.
AGCAATGCAGTAGGGCAAGAGGGCGTCCTGCTGTGGCTGGGTGGTGGTGGGTCTGGTGCAATGCAAAGAAAAGCATTCTGGCCCAGAGTCAGGAAATAGAGTAATGCCTTGGTTCTGCATCTCACCGGTTGGATGACTTGCACTTTATCCCTCTGGCTCTAGAGTTCTCATCTGTAAAACAGAACTATTAATTCCTGTCCTGCTACTTCGGAAAATAAAATATGCTATCTGCTTTTTAATATTTTTAGCATAAATATGTCCCAATTATTGCATGGGACATACTTATACCATAAATTATTCCTGTTTATGTGAAATTTAAACTGAACTCCCATGTCCTGTATTTTATCTGGCAAGCCCACTATCCATCCTTCCAGCAGCCTTGCCTGACCTCCTCTTGGTCCATCACCTCCCTTCTCCACTCTTAGTCAGATGAACCCCTCTCTCCTCCCTGCACCCAGAGAGAGCACTTGTGGACACTTCATTACAGCACTTGCGTGGACATTTTAAAACTGTTCGCTTTGGGGTATCTACTATATAACTGTGAGCCCGTGGAAGGCCAGGATCTCGTCATATTTTGTCTCACATGGGCATTCCCAGCATCTATCATGGTTCCAGGCATATAGCCAGTACTCAGTAAGACCCTCCATCACAAAAAGAGCACAGGTATGTAGTAGAGGGAGGCAGATATGTGAAAAACCCAAGCTGAGAGAAGCATTACACCTGAGCATTGATTTTGCACTGCGTTTCCCGAGAACCAAGGCAAAAAGTAAGTGTGAAACACTCACATAGCTCTCTTTGCCTGCAGGAAAGAAAAATCTTTCCTAGATCTGAATTCTAAGGGAAATGATCATGAGCGCCTTATACAAAGGCTGCAAAGAGAGTATGGGACTTTTGTATCGGCTCTCCTCTCGTGAAAACGCAGAGCCGACCTGGTGCAGAGATGCCGCCAAGGGCAGACTCACCTCTCTCTCCCCAGGGCACACGCAGAGTAGGCTGTGCTAGAGGATGGCCAGAGCGTGGGGTGGTGAATGTCGCAGCCAGTTCCAGGAAGAGAGCAGAACTTCCTGTAAATCCTGCATGGACATGGACATGGCAGTGAACACTGAGCCCCAGGCCCTAAAGCAATCTTGTTAAAAACAGTGGCTGGGGGTGGGGGTGCCTGGGGGGGGCTCATTTGGTTGAGCGTCTAACTCCTGGTTTCGGCTCAAGTCATGGTCTCAGGATGGTGAGATTGAGCCCTGTATTGGACTCCGTGTTCATCGGGGATTCTGCTTGAGATTCTCTCTCCCTCTCCCTCTGCCTCTTTTTTAGCATAAATATGTCCCAAGAGAGCGTGCTTGCGCATGCTCTCTCTCTCTCTCTCCCTCTCTCTCAAATAAATAAGTCTTTAAAAACAGAGACTGGGTCCCAGAAGGCCAGGTTTCCAGAAGCCTCTGACAACACCTGGGAGTGGGGCAGGGCAAGAGAAGCTGGGAGGGGCTCTAGCCCTGTGACACCTGGTGCCAGGGCCTGACCTCAGAGCTCAAGGCTTCACTGGGACACCACAGAGTAGGAAAAACAGGCCTTTAGTGACTCCTTCCCCTCTATCCCTGGGAGGTGAAGTGGTCCATGCTTCCCTGGCGGCGGGCCCGTAAATCTGCCAGGACTGCCCCAGGGAGGCCAGTGCCCCAGCAGCAGGACACATTCCCCAAGAAGCCCTGTGCTTATTTACCTAACCCTTCGTGGCAGGCACACCAGGCAGCTCCACCACCTTTCTCCAGAAGAACTCGGATACACATGAGGTGCTGCAGGGAGGAACGGGAGAGCGCATCATCACACTCCTCCTCCCCGCTCCGGGAGCCTTCGCCTCTGTCCAGGGCTGGCTGGGAAAGCAATCATGTCTGAGCCTCCCTGGGGGCAGAGGGGGCAGCCTCCCTCCCCCGCCAGACTCCCTCCACTGGCTCAGGCACAGCCCAGTAGAGTGAGTGTCTTCCCGCTGTCTTCCCCAGGTGCATCCTTCCTGCGTTATGGCCTTAGAGCCTCACAAAAAGCCTCGGGAACTGGCAGAGAAGTCCATTATCCCCATTTTACAGAAGACCCAGAGCTCAGAGCGGTGGGCCCCTCACCACCATTCCAGCCACCACGGCACTGTGGTGCAGGACACACTCAGATCAGGAACACAGATCTTTGGATTTCAATCCTGTTGACTCTGCACTAGGCTGAACTGCCTTTGCTAAATGCTCATCCCTAGGGAGAGAAACCTGGAGAGCCTTCTGCTGTCCTTAACGTCTTATCGTGAATTCATTTATCAGACTCTTCCAAGGGGTGGGCCTGCTAGAAAGAAAAGATGGTTTTGAAAGAGTGGGGAGGATGGAGAGCTAGGTCTGAAGGTCTGGACAAGGGCATGAGGTGTTTTCCTATGGGATCCCAGGACAGAAAAAGAATAGGATGGAGTCGTGAGTAACATACAGGCATCAGAGTGGGAGACTGGGGACTACTGCAAGGACGGTGCCCTGGCCTGTCCTCAGTTACAGAGTGACCCCAGTGCTCTGTGCAGGCGGCTGCCCATAAGCATGTACAGCTGGCCTGCCATCATGGGGATGCCCAAAAGAAAGGCTCCAGGGGAGAAAAGACTATGAGTCACGCCAAGAGAGAGAGCTCACTATATACCCATGAGAGGGGGTGCCTTTCAGGTACAAAAGCTGATCCAGGGTGTAAGGCAGGAGGTCTACCTATGGTCCTCTCTAGAGCCTAGACGTTCCCAGAGTTCTGTGATCATTCCAGGAGTGATATTTAAACCTTTTAAGACCTGGGGTGGCCAGACGCCTGGGTGGCTCAGCCGGTTAAGCGGCTGCCTTCGGCTCAGGTCATGATCCCGGGGTCCTGGAATGGAGTCCTGCATCGGGCTCCCTGCTCAGCGGGGAGCCTTCTTCTCCCTCTACCTGCCACTCCCCCTGCTTGTGCTCGCTCTCTCTCTCCCTAACAAATAAATAAATAAAATCTTTAAAAAAAAAAAAAACCTGGGGTGTCATGACCAATAGGATGTTATGTCACATGAAGATCACCTGTGCAGGTGGGTACCAGCTGGCCCCCAGCACTGGGACAATTCCAACAGAGATGTGAGTGGATATGCAGTTCCCAGGATGTACCATGCTGCCTTGTGTCTCTGTGCCTAAAGCTCATGCTGCCCCGGCAGCCCTGCCTGTCCCCCCAGCCCCGATCCAAGACTCAGCTCTCTACCTTCTCTTGGGCCATTCCCCGGAGCCTCCCAGCAGGAGGGTGTCAGGGCGGTCCTGCGTCTGCCCCCTGGGTGCCACAGCTATCTGAGTGCCTCTCCTCAGACACTCTTTGCTTGTTTACATGTCTCCAGAAGCTTCCTGAGGACAGAAACCATCTTTTCGTCCCCCTATCTCCAGTACTTAGCTCAGTGCCTGCCGCACAGTAGGCGCACAGTGGACGTGTGGTTACCAAATGAGGCTGGTCCTATAACCCAGCTCTAAGCACTGAGAATCAAGTGCAGGTTGGTAAGTGGGGCATCCTGGAAAGTATTTTTTAAAATAGACAAGCTTAGAAGGCACGCAACTTGACCTTTCCCTCTTCTTCCTGCTTAGAATTCAGCTGCGACGCCAAGAGGTACAGCAGGCATCCTGCAACCATGAGGATAAACTCACAGACGCTCGGGCAGAGGAGCAGAAAGATGGAAAGAACCTGGTTTGTAAGAAATGACCCGATGGCCTGCCCTGGAATTCTTGTTAGGTGAGACCTACAATCTCTCTCCCCCACTTTTTGAAATCCAGAGTCATTTGGGTTTTCTCTTTCATACAGCGAGAAACAAGCCTAACTGACACAGATCTGTAGTTTTAGGGATGCTCCAAGCAGACAAAAAACTCAAAAGCTTCAAGTTCTAATTTTTACTGTCTCCTAGTACTTTCCTATTCAAACGTTGGTCCCCCAGACCAGCAGCATCCGCATCTTCTGGGAACTTGTCAGAAATGCGAAATCTCGGGCCCCACCCCAGACGTGTCCGATCAGAATTTACATTCTAACAAGATGGCCTAGGTGACTTCTATGCATATTTAAGACTGAGAAGCACCATCCTAAGAAACTCTAACATGTGCCTGCCATTCTCCTGTTTTGACTTCTATAGCAGCGAAGCACCCTATCTCCAAGTGTCGGGGTTTGTCATACACGTGCATCACATTTCTCTGCACCCCTCAATTTAGCATCCCCCTGGAAGGGCCCGCTTTTCTGAACAGGACACTTAGTCACAGACAAGCTCTTGAGCCACCCCGCGGGTAAAGCATTCAGACAATCCTTTAATAACGAAAGCCGGTTCTCCAGCAGGAAGGATAGACAGGCAACTCTCTTTCGTAAGGAAGCCACGCTGCAGGGGCCTTAGCAAGTAAAGGGCGTGCAGCGAAGAGGGACTGCCCCTTGGCCCCTCCAAAGCTGACTGCAGCGGCCAGGAGTGAACAGACCCTGCTTTCTTCCCCATGCACTGTAACTTAAGCAGTTGTGTATCCGGAGGCTTCTGCGATCTCCCAGCAGCGCCACACTCTATCATATTTAGTATCGGTCACTATGCAAACGTGGCCTTCTAGCCATCCACCTAACACTTGGAGTGTTACAAGAAAGCCATAGCCCCCACCCCTCAGAAAAGCATAATTTGTCCACCCAACCCTTTTGTTCTTTATTTTTAACTATAGTCTAGGCCACCAAATTACTTAATACACGGTTTAAAGCTCCATAAATAACAACTCCCCAAGTAGAGCCACTCAGCCTTGGAGAGCTTCCCAAGTTCCGCATTAACTCCTCGGGTGTGAAGGGTTTCCAGCCATTTCGGTCCATAAATATATAACTGGCTCCTTCCTAAATTGCCACATAATCCTTACCACCATCACTTATATTTTCTTTTATTGCCATTATCATTGGCACCTTGACAGGAGAATAAATTATTCTTTCTGGAGTATGAAATGTTCTGCATCTTACACCATTTTAACTCACCCACATTCCCAGATATATTATTTTATTTCCATCCCCTCCCCAAGGAAATTGCCTCCTTGCAATTAGCGGGGATTTCCGATTGGAGTTTATTCCGTTCTCTCTTTTCTCCTGACATAACCTTTGCCCAGACTGAGTCACGTGAGAGAGGCCATCTAAGACGTATTCCCAAACCCCTAAAAGCGTACAGGTAAGAAAGAAAGACACACATCAAAGCAATCAACAGGGCAGTTTGTGCAGAGCAGAGGGTTGGGGAAAGGGGAGGTGTGAAGAGCCCAGGCTGAGGAGATGTCACCGTCCGTCAGGACAGCCTGCTTCGTCCCTGAGCATTCATCCGCCCACTCATTGTCCAGCAACTGCGAGAAGCCAAGGGCGAGCCCACCAGGAACCTACCTCCTTGTGGCATTAGGCACGTGCAGGTCCCCATAGCCCCCAGGTCTAACACTTCTGTCAGATTGGAAGACAATTCTCTTTCACCATCATTCTGTTCACGTCCCCAGCTCTGGCCCTGCCCAAACCATCCTAAACAAGTAGACTCTAGGGCTTCTGAGAGCTTTCCAAAGGTTGGGTAGTTGCTGTCATTGAGAATAGGTACGCTTTCAGCAGATTACCTAGGATGGCAGGTAGGAAGAGCCAGGCAGTGCTAAGGTCCAAAAAGGGGAGAAAACTCTGAAGAATGAGCTCACCTAGCCCCAGAGCCAAGAAAGTCACACTTGCAAACCTCTGTCTGGTTCGAGAGACACCTAACCCAGCTGGCCACACCCTGCCTTCCCTCTTCACTCCTCTGGCTAAGGTCCCCTCCACCTCTCCAAGGTGAAGGGAAGTCCTGGATAGAGGCCTAGCTTTGCAAAACACAAGGAACCGGAGGGAGGGTCCCAAGACTCACACAAGCCTCTCCTTTGTGCTTAATAAGGGCGTATATGATAAATGTGTGAGCCCAGGCTCTCTGTCTCCAAACCCTCTCCCCTTATCTTCCACACATCATATTTCTCCTGGTTCAGGCATAACTGACCCTGGAATGAAAGATCTGCAGACTGCTCGAAACAAATCCCATGACCCCTCTCATTCTCCAGAGGAGGGCTGTTCCTGGTGGGCAATGGGCACCAGACACAGGTTGCATGATCCGTAGATGTGAGGGAGGCAGGGCGGGACAGGGGCAACTTGCCTGATCCTCTCAGCAGCCGAGCCTGCCTCTCCATGCCCGTTCCTGGCTCTCTTACTGGACGCTTGGCCACTCTCAACACCCCTTCCTCCCACTGCAGGCATTCCAGATGGAGCGCCTTCCTCACAGCTGATTATCAAGGGCTCTTCCTGCGAAGTGAGAAACCCCGTGGCCCCTGAGCAGCTCTTCCCTGGGGCCAGTGCAAGGCTGGAGAGCAGAGTGCAGGGGAGGGAGCGTCTGTGGAATGCAGCCCTCTCCCCAGCACTCAGAGGCCAGCCTGAGGGGCATAATAGAATACATTAGTCCACAGCCCATTCAGCGCTGCCTCTTTAAGAACAATGGCGGCAACTGAGCTGATTTTTGCCAAACGACTGGCTTTAGTCCATTCGGAGCACAGTGGAGCTCATCAGACAAAGTCCATATTCAGGACTTCATAGGGGGGTGGCTCATGGGCACTGGGGCACCAGCACCAGATGACTTCCTGGGACCCCCACTCAAAGCAATCCAGGGAAGATCCTTGAGGCTGACGCCGGGCCCTGAGGCCCAGCCCTAGACAGAGCCCACATGGGCCCAGAGGAGGGCAAAGAAATTGCTACTTGAAACAGGCAAGACAGATTTCGTTCTTAATTTGAGGGCCCTGGTACCAGTGGCTGATTCCAGAACAATCTTTATCATTTGGAGTTTTACATCGGAAAATCCAGCTTGACAGCTGGAAGAGAATGATGCTGGGATAATCTCAACCCTATATGGATGGAGGAAGGAGCTAAGGAATCTAGTTTTCCAGCCCGAGGTATTGAGTGTAGACATTTGCAATCTCTACATTTCTCTAAGCTTCAGGTCCTTAATTCATGAGGAAATGGGCCAGACGGCTCTAGACCCCTTCCAACTTTGAAATTTCATGTGAAAAGAACACTATGACCACACTTCCTTTACTTTATCCCATTCTGCACTAGGAACTCCGAAAACACCAGAACTTGGAAAACTGAAGAGCCCCGTGCAAATGTTTGCGATAATTATGATCTTGGCAAAGATCAGTGTGAAAAATGCAATGCCAACACCAAAAATGGAGCTGTTCTGATGTGATTTTTTTTTTTTAGTCCTCAACAGGTTTGTCCAAGTGGGGAGACCAGAGAGCCACGCCGTTGGCATAGCTGTGACAAGCAGGCGCCAGCAATGCCCCCCGCAAAACCAACCCTGCCTTCTCCCACGGCATTCTCTTTCCTGCTGTGGACATACCTCGGATGACCGTGAGGGGAAGACCCAGGACTTGGTCATAGGCTTTCAGCACTTTTCTTTGCCTTTTTCCTCTTAGCTACTGCATTATCAGTATGGCTGATACAAGCCTAGATTTTTTTGTGCACCTGAGAAAGCCATGCCAAAGTTTGGATACAGAAAATGCGGGATCTGGGTGCCTGGGTGGCTCGGTCAGTTAAGCGGCTGCCTTCAGCTCAGGTCATGATCCCAGCGTCCTGGGATCAAGTCTCACATCAGGCTCCCTGCTCAGCGGGGCGTCTGCTTCTCCCTCTCCCTCTGCCTGCTGCTCCCCGTGCTGTGTTCTCTCACTCATTCTCTCGCTCTCTGTCAAACAAATAAATTAAGTCTTTAAAAAAAAAAGAAAGAAAAGAAAATGCGGCATCTTAGGAGAGAATATTGCCCTGCTGGTTCAGACTCAGACATCACCCATTCAGGGAGCTCTTTCCTATTTAAGTGGTACCCAGCCTCTCCCTATCCCCTTTTCCTGCTTTATTTCCCTACCTACTTCTTATGATCTTCTAACACACTACATGTTTTGCTTATTTATTTTACTGTCTGTCTCCCCACCACCACCATCAAAATGTAAGCTTCCCAAGGGCAGAGATTTGTATCAGTTTTCCCATATCATATCCCATAGAACAGTGCCCTGGTACCTGGTAAGCACTCAGTGAATAAAGACTTGCTGAATGATGAATGAATGAGTGGATGGATGACTGAATGATATACAGAGAATATAGAACACAAACATATATATAGTACGATTCAGATTTTAAAGAAAGAAGAGTAGGAAAAGAAGGAGGAGGGGAGGGAAGGAAGGAAGGAAGGAAGGAAGGAAGGAAGGAAGGAAGGAAGGAAGGAAGGAAAAAAGCTAAAAAGCCTGGAAATAGGTACACTGAAATGTTAACTATCTCTGTTTGTTGGACTCATAGGCAGTTTAAACTGTCTTCTTTTTGTTTTTCTTCATTTTCCAAAATTTCTACAATGACCATAATTTTTTTGAAAAAAAAAAAGAAGGTAAAGGATAAATATTAATTTTAAAGAAGAGAAGATGGGTGAGGGACACTTGGGTGGCTCAGTCGGTTAAGCGCCTGCCTTTGGCTCAGGTCATGATCCCAGGATCCTGGGATCGAGTCCCTTATCGGGCTCCGTGCTCAGCAGGAAGCCTGCTTCTCCCTCTCCCACTCCCCCTGCTTGTGTTCCCTCTCTCACTGTGTCTCTCTCTGTCAAATAAATAAATAAAATCTTTAAAAAAAAAAAAGATGGGTGAATAGCATAAATGTCTTTCTCAGGCAGAAGGAACAATGTAAGTCTCTAATACTAGCTTCAATTACATAGGTTCTTAAAAATCCTGCCTCATTTGAAATGTCAGGTGATTATTACAAAAGACTAAGTGTGGGAAGGGGGGTTGAACGATGGCTCACATTTCTGGATAATTGCCCCCATTGTCCAGGTCGGGATGAATTTGGAGTCATATTCTACATCTTTCTTCCAGACCACACAGAAGTCAAGTATGGAGTCAGAACTCTTGGGCCAGCAATCAATCAACAAATATTTAATGAGCTCCTACTATGTGCAAAGGTCTGTACTTGATGTGCATTCTCTCTCTCTCTTCCACAAGCCCTCCTCAACTGCTCCCTGTCACTTTGCCCCATCTGAGTCTGCTTTGCTTGGGCCTCCTGTCCTCCCAGGCACCACAGGCCCAGTCTGGGCATCTGATCATCGCATCGTGCATCCCCTTAAGAGAAGAGATTCTGAGCTTCTTCCACTTGCTCTGACTCTGAACAAAAGGTCAGAAACAGGCTCACAGAAGTTAAACAGCCTGCTTGCGGTCACAGGCTGGGTTACTGGTGAATGCCAGGCCACTTGCCTCGGACCCCTCCACCCTCCTGGCCATACGGGGTGTGAAACCAGGGGTGATCCACCCATAAGACGGCCATGCCAAGAGGGAGACTTGGAAGGTCATATACCTGTCATACCAGGGGAGCGCTTGGCAGCCGCCCTTTCCAAACTGCTGGAATTCATCCTGTAATAACTTGCCACACAAAACACACCTTTCCCGTTTGGACTGGACCCTGTCCCGGGACTAGAGGGATGGTGAGCTTGCCTCCTTGAGTGCCGCAGAGAGCACCCAAGCGTGCAGAGGCCTGGGGGTGTTTGTTCTGAGGAAATGCTGGACAAACCATGTGTCATCCAATGAGAGAGGGGAGGCAGAGAGCCTGGCGGTTCGGACCTTGGGGAGTGTGTCTGGGCATGTGGCAGGATCCAGCAAGGTTTGCAAGGATTTCCCGCCAAACTAATGAGGCTTCCTGGCAGAGCGCCGCATTCACTGGCAGGAATCCTCCTCTAATTGGGATCCAGCCTCAGCTCCACTGGAGGGCATCAGCCTGTGAGTGGAGAGCCTTGTTCTCAGAAGCTTCCCTGCCCCGCCTCCGGGCCCCAGCGTAGGGTGCAGACCCGGGACACTCTGTATGGCACGACACTAGCTTCACCAACAGCTCCTTTGCCCTCCACTTGCCCCACGTCGATATGCTTGAGCTGTCCCCGCATGATAACCCCCAGGAAGCCTCAACCTAAGCACAGGCGGCCACGAGAGACCAGCTTCTCTCCTGCTTTACAGCCCCAGCTGTGTGCTCTGGGGCTCCAGCCCATTCCCTGTGCCACCCACCTTTTCGGGTTCTGACCTCCGACTATGTGTGGTGCGTCCCTCCTCCCTGCGCGCATCCCTTATGCAGGTGGAGAGTATCAGCCAGAAGTGGACCAGCATGGCTGGTGCTCCCAGCTGGGCCCGGCAACATGGGGACTGCTTGTGGGGAGGGAAGGAACCCCAGGGCCGGTGGGGCTTCCACACCGGGGAACATCTCCAGAACGAAGGACAATTCCCCACCTTTCAGGGTCTGACCAACACTTGACCAGCCTCTCGTCTTGGTAAAGTTATGACAGTTCCTGCCTTTCGGTCATTCAGGCAGCTACTCTGTGCTGGGCCCTGGGCTACGCTGAGGAGACCAAAGTAAACAGGAGACGGACCCACCCTCAAGATGTTTCTAGCCTCCTGGAGAAGACCTCATTTGCCTGTCCACAAGCTGAAATAAGATTCAGATTCTGATCCAATTAAGATTTACTCAATACCTTCTTTGTGTCAGACATGTTGACAATCATTTGTACATATATTAGCACAATAAAATCTCAGCAAAGTCTTGGAGGTAAGATCATTCCAAAGAAACTGAAAGTGAAGTGTTAAGCAATTTGCCCAAAGCCACAGAGCTGGGAAGTGGAAGACTGAGATCCAGGGCTCAGAAAATCTTTGCCGGGACACGGCCCTAGGGGATGGAGCTGCGGAGCTACTAACTGAAAAGGTGAACAAATCTTTTGGAGCCGCCATTGAATGTACCAGGTCTTGTGTCACTAGGCTAGAGATCTTCACCTTCACACCGGGCCACACTGCACCCAGGAAGCAAAGGCTCTTGCTGGGATGGGTGCCACCCCCCACCCCACCCCCGCTTGCCGGCAGGGATGTTGGCCCATCCCGCCCGGCCCCGTTTGGGCTGCTGGATGCAGCACAAGACCACCACACCCTCTGCATTTTTTCAAGTAGCTCCGGCTAAGGAGCAGGTGACACCTTCCACGAAGTGCATGGAGGTGGACGTTTGGAACTGCTTTCTGCACAGCTTTCTCCTTTCTGTCTGTCTCTCTTTCTTTCCTCTTTTTAAAAAAGAAAGCAGGGTCTCTATTGTGTCCTATTGTGTACTGGCTGCCTGGCGGCTGATTTTTTCCGCCCTGTCTCATTAAGATGGATGGGGTTGCTGTCTTATTAATAATTGGGAAGGTTGCCCTTTGTTCCCTTTTCCTCTCCTCACTAACGAGGTCTGCTCCCGTGGCTCCATAAAGAGCCTCGCAGCCCCAGGCACTCCAGAGCTCCCTTGTGTGCAGGGCGCAGGCTGCCAAGGCAGGTCTGGCGGCCAAGCCAGAGCCTTCAAACCTTCTCACCTCTGGAGCTCTGGAATCATAGGAAGAAGGGCTGGGAGTGTCATCCAGCCACCCACCCAGAGGCACCCACAGCGTGGATTTAAGAACCCCAAACTCAAGTCCTGGATCTGTTCCTAGACACCCCCAGCCCCGCTGTGCTTTGCTCTCCTCACTATGCTACCATTAGCTCTTTCCCATGAGCTATTTATCCACTCCATTAGCAAACATGCACTGCTTCCCATGTTAAAGAGAAAGAGGATTCATCATTCATTCATTGATCCAGTGCGTATATTTTTTTGAAGGTCTACAATGTGCCAGGCACAAGATGTCAAGAAAGTGTGAAGTGCTATGGAAAAAATCAAACAGAATGATTATATCTGGAGGACTTAAATCAGGGAAGGCCTCCCAGAGGAAGTGACATTTCCCTTGAGAACTGAATGGCGAGTATAAGGCAGTTCCAACTCCCCTACAGAAGGGTTAAGCCCTCAGAGACCAGGACTATCACATGTGAAACAATTAGGGAACAGGTAGGCATTAAGCTATGTGGGACTGACTCTTACCTGGACTTGGCTGGAGGTTTCAGGAAGGAGGCAGAACCTACGTTGCAATACATGAGGGCTGGCTGGAGAAGAGGTTGCTGAACGTTCCAGGTAGGGGAAGGCCGGAGCCAGGGCAAGGAGCAGAAAGAACATGGCCTGCTCATGAGACAGTGAGGGGTGCAGGCAGAGCACGTAATAGTCACTTGCCCCTTTGTCCTGAGTCTCTGTAACTGATGTACCTGGGCACTCGACCACCCTCACCTTTCCTCCCTGCAGACCCTGCCCTGCTCATTCCAGATGCATGGGACCTAATCCCAGAGGAACAACCTCTGTGGGCCTGTCTAGCCTCTGGATTCTTCTTGGTTAACCCCCCACTCTGCAGCCACGAAGCCCAGCTGAACTCAGAGGAATTGCCCAGGAGAAACATCCCGATAAAGAAGAGTCCCTAAGAGAGAGGTGGAGGCCCCACCAGCTTGAAAAAGCTTTGGCTGGGGGCACCTGGGTGGCTCAGTCGTTAAGCATCTGCCTTCGGCTCAGGTCACGATCCCAGGGTCCTGGGATCGAGCCCCGCATCGGGCTCCCTGCTCGGCGGGAAGCCTGCTTCTCCCTCTCCCACTCCCCCTGCTTGTGTTCCCTCTCTCGCTGTGTCTCTCTCTGTCAAATAAATAAAAATAAAATCTTTAAAAAAAAAAAAAAAAAAAAAAAAAAAAAAGCTTTGGCTGTACGCATTATGTTCTGCTCACAAGTTTAAACTTCACCAGACCTGTCCTCTCTGCAGCATGAATTCCCCTCACCCTGCCCACTCTGACACCCCCTGCTGAGAACCTGAGCTTGTCTGTTCCCAGAAAACACTTCAAAGTTCTTCTGTGGGCACAGAGTCCCCTCTACCTCTGCTTCACTGCCAAAAAAGCAGCAAGAAGAAAAAGGAGAAATGATATTTGCTTTTTATAACGCTACCTGATTTTCTTCAAGAAAGACTTTTTTATGCCCCGGGCTTATGAACTAAAGCGTATTCACACAGCCAAGTAAGAAAGGACCTCTGCTCGCAGGGATGTCCCAGTTTGACGAATTCTAGCCCCCAGCACCCCTCCCCCTCCCACTGCCATGTCAAGAAGATTAATGCCCTTTCTCCAACCTGTGAATGGAAGGCTGGGCTGTCACAGAATCTCCCAAGGAAAGGAAGCCCCCCATGTTTGCATGGGACTGAGAAAGCTTGGTGCACGCGCACACAAACACACACCTGCACTCTCATGGTGGCCACCTCCCAGAATCCACCAGGAGAGGCATTTTTTCTCAACCTGGTTTTAAGGCTGCATCAAAATTTATCATGGCATCCAAGTAGAAGAATTAGGTTGATCCTCGATTATATCTGGGAGCTAGCAGGTCCCATGTGGGAGGGAACCTGGGCTTAGTCTGATTCAGTTACCCCTACAAATTTAGTAGGCCTCCACAGGTGCTCCTTTTGGTCCTGCCCCCTGAATTTACTGATGAGAAAAGAAGAGCAAATCTAGCAAGCACGGACTGAGTGCCTCTTGTTCACAAAGCACCATGCCAGCTTGGGGAAGCTAGGTAAATAAGACACAGTCCATCCTATGGCCAAACACCCTGCCCTGATTCCACACTCAGGATCAGCCCTGGCTCCCATCTGCTTTGCTGCCTTTCTCCCTAGCCCTCCATCATTTGATTCTTAACACTATTTATATATGTTTCTGAGCATGTTTCCTCAGCCTTAAATGGATAATCCTACTAGGTATCTTTTTTTTTTTTTTAAGGTTTTACTTATTTGAGAGATCATGAGCAAGGGGGAAGGGTAGAGGGAGAAGCAAACTCCCCACTGAGCAGGGAGCCCAATGCAGGACTCAATCCCAGAACCCTGGGATCATGACCTGAGCCAAAGGCAGATGCTTAACCAACTGAGTCACCAGGGCACCTCCTATTAGCTATCTTATAGGGATGTATTAATGCATTTCAATGAGATAGTGCATTTAAAAGCATAATAATGCCTGCCAAATAATATCCATCACCTGCAAGACGTTAGCGAAGCTTATTCTTCTTTGCTCACTCACAGGACCCTCTGAGTGTCTACAGAACAGTGACTAACATGTGTTTATCATTAGTCCCTAGCCCCAGCTCCAGCTTAGACCTTTGCCCATAGTAGATGTTTGTTAAATGTTTGTTTAAAAAATACACCATATCCTGGGGCACCTGGGTGGCTCAGTCAGCTAAGCAAGCATCCAACTCTTGGTTTCAGCTCAGGTTATGATCTGAGGGTCATGGGATCCAGACCTGGGAAGGGCTCCATGCTTAGTGCGGGGTCTGCTTGAGATTCTTTCCTTCTCCCTCTCCCTCCCCCTCTGCTCATCCCCCCACTCGTGCTCTCTCTCTCTCCATCAAATAAATAAATAAATAAAATCTTTAAAAAAAATACTCCACATCTATTCAGTTCTGGGTGCTGATCTCTCAGAAGCTGGTAGCATCGAGATTTGGTAACTTAAGGAATCCATTTGTATTGAGGTATTAGGGCTCAACAGTTCTCAATGTGTTAACCTCCCCAGATACAGAAGTTATATGCTGGGAGCCTTGTATTCCTAAAACTAGAAGAATGCTTAATGGTGCCCATTTAAAGCATTTGAAGGGAGCGCTAATTATTGTGGACAATTATTTAACACTCATTAAAGTGCACCATAAGGAGAAAGGTACCCTCATTAAAAAGGACAGACATGACTGGGACAGTCACACCCACCAAGAGGTGCCTCTCTTTGTCACTGACCCAATGTAATTGCCTCAAACTCTGCCTCCCCGAGACTTTGAAAAGTGTCTCTGGCCAATGTTTCTCTTCCGTAAAGGCTGCACATCCCTCAATCATCTGGTCAGGCCTGGAAGTGCCTTCTCATTGGATTCACGTGTTCCCGTATGTGGCACCGGCTGGCAGGTGCCAAAGTCCTGGGGCAGGACGGGAGGACGCCGACTGTGAAGGGGAGTGGCTGGCTCACCTAACCTGGCCAGCAAAGACTCCTGCAAGGTCAAGGAGCGAGAGTAGATGTGGTCTCACCCATTTGGGCATCTCAGGAGAGCCATGAAGACTCTCTCCTGGTGCCGCTGTCTCTGTCCGCTTTGTTCTGGACATGGCACACACTTATCCACAAGCCCGGAGTAGATCCTGACTGCCTACTGCATCAAGCCTAACTCAGGGCCCTCTGCACTGGCTCACGACTCTCCCTCAGGCCTTCCCTCCCACCAGCTCCTGCTCCGTGGCCAAACTACACAGCTCACCTTTCCCTGAATACCCACAGGCTTCCTGCCTTCCAGACGTTACCTTTCCTGCTCCTGTTTTTTAAGCATCTAATCCCATCTCCTCCCTCATTTGAAATCCCCTCATCCATCCCCACTCCAGGTTCAACTCAATCACCCCCCCCCTTGCTGACCCACATCAGCTAGATCTCTTTCTGAATGCTTGTGGCAGGTGATACTCTGCTTTATGGCCCTAATGTTTTTCTGCTTTGCTTTATGTTGTCTCATTCATCTTTCTGGATGAGAGTCTCTTAAAGAACAGGGCCCTAGTCTTATCTTTCTCCCCCACAACTCTTGCACAATAGCACAGATGGTTGGGTGGATGGATGGATGGTTGGCTGGGTGGATGGATGGAGGGAGGGATGGATGAAAGAATGGAGGGAAGGAGGGCAAGAGGGAGGAAGAGGAATAAAGGAAGAAATGCAGAATGAATGAATTAAAGGCACTTTGCCCTGGGGGTCCACCGTGTCCCACTTAGTAACCAGAGGCCTGGCTGCTGACGATGGGATGGTCAAAGTGTCGGCCCTTCCCTGAATGGCTTGCTCCTGCCCCTCCTCCCCTGCCCGGGGCCCCCCTTCTGTGGCATTCATCACACAGGCCTGGGCTCATTGAGGAAAAAATATGCATAGGCTGAGCAGGGGTGGCCCTGCCCCGTGAAATCCTCTTCTTCAAGGGCCACTGCCCCCACAGGAAATCACTGAGGGACAGATCAACCTGCCGGGCCTCTTCATCCCATGGCCCGGACACCCCAGAAGCTAACCGGGGCCACACACAACAGGAGACACGCACAGTCACCTCCGCCAACAAGCCACTGGTTGTCACCAGGCAGTGACAAATTCCCCATGCTGCCCAGACACACAAAAGCCAATGCCTGGTACCAAGAGAAGCCACATTCAACAATGATGCTTCCGTTTACCAGAACTACAATCCCCAAGATCCTCATTTCACTCAGGTTTGTGATTGTTTATCTTGCTTTTTGTTTGTCTAGATCTTTGTACCCATTCTGAAGGAAAAAGAGAAACAATCCGAGAAAACAAACTGACATTAGAATTGTGGTCAAGAAGACTTCCAGAAAAAAAAAGAAAGGAGGGGGGCTGCTTTAGCATCGAAGGCAGCACCCATGACCCTGGCCCTCGTCAGCGCATGCAGCAACTCTCCCTTCCAGGCTGCTCTTGGCCTTCTTTTAAGTTGGAGGTTGCCTTATTTGTGGATTGATTGACCCCATGCACAATACCGCACTGCAGAGGGGCCCAGGTAACCAGGTCTCATAGCACCTACTTCCTCTCCCTGGTCGCTGACGGAAGCCACCCCCCAGGCCACTGCAGGACCGCGCGCCCCCAGAAAGGACTCTGGCTGCCTGCCGCCCACTCTCCTTCCACCGCCTACTCGCTGTGTGACCTCAGCAAGGCGGGATGAGACCCCCAGCGGGTGGCTGAGAGGATGCGTGGAGATATTGTATATCAAAGCGTCTCCTGCAGCCCCCAACACACAGGAGGAGCCCAGCAATTGTTGAGTTTCTTTGCCTTCCTCTGCATTCCAGACCTCTCTCTGACTCCGGCTGGTCGCTCCCGGAGAGGTCTCCTGGCGGCTCGTGGGCCTCAGGCTGCTGCTCTGGCTCCTAAGGGGAGCCATGTGGACCCATCGGACCCTGAGACCACCCCGGACATTGTCCTGTGATGCTGAAGAGTACTGGACAGGCACTGAGGAACTCAGGCCCCCCAGCCCAGGCATGCTCCTGAGTGCGCCTGCCCAGAGCAGCAGCTCCCAATGAGCCTGAGAGGGATGGAGGCGAACAGTCAAGCCCTAAGTCCTCATCCCACCCCCAAGTGCCTGTCCTCTCGGAGCATCCTCTTACCTTGGGCGCGGTGCCAGCTCCCTCACATACCTGGAACACCTCCTTTCATTCCTAGGACATAGGGACTGCCACTGCCCCTTACAGATAAAGGAACTGGGGCCCCGAAGAGTTACCTTTCTCAGTAGAACATCTCGAGAGTGGTGGAACCAGCATTTGAGAGGCTGCAGAGCTGGGTCTGCAGCCTTATACTTTGAGGGGCTCTGCATCTTCACGCCCCCAGGCTTTAAATAAGAGGAGCCCCCCCATCCCAGTACCACATCTAGGAGATCCACAGTGGGTAAGCATGTTTCACATATTCTAATTCTCCTCTCATTTTTTGAGTTGGGAACTACTGAGGTCCAGAGACACGCAAACTGTTAAGTCACAGAGCCTATAAGAGGCCATGTCAGATTCCTCTGACCCCAAAGCCTGCGACATTTCAGCTCACCAGGTCAGATCTTCTGCTCCCAGAGGTCAGCGTCAGACACACAGAGGAAGCCGAAACTGCCACCTCTGTGACCATTTGAGAGGTAATGAGACCCCATCTGTTCAGGTGCTCCTCCCTGAGCCCCAGGCACAAACTGAATTCCAGCCCAAGCCTGCAGCTTCGGGGTCTTCTCCAAGAGCCCCGCAAAGTATCGGCAGGGATGAGTTATGTTATTTGGGACGGGGGATATATGCGCCAACAGAGTAGCAGGGCTGTCTTTATCTGGACTTTACTGTCTGTTGGTAGAGAACAGAGCCCATAAGGATTATGACAGCGGATGGGGACACTTTGATTTGGGGAGGGGGGCAGTGGATGTTGATGGGGCTGTCAGGGTGACCGAAGGGGGCGTGGTGACTGAAGGATGGAAGTGGGAGAACCCAGAGACGGTGGTGCCAAACATAAATTCTACATTTTCCTGACATAGGCTGGCCCAAGATGGGACACGTGCAAACCCAGCTTGGAAGTGCTGAGTCCCAGCACTTCCGCTACAAGAGCCCGTAACGTGATAATTCCAGTTGTGGCTCCTGGTGTCATTATATTGCTCTAATCATCATCAATACCATTTATTTAGGTGTCAACATCACTTCCTGGCCTTCTTTACATTCTCTGTGGTACCAAGCACAGTGTTGACCCTTTCCTACCCCTGTGATCTCTCCTTCATCAACGCAGGGACCACTGAGTCACAGAGCACTCCACAAGCAGCCTCCAGCCTGACCCTCTGGAACCATTCTCTGTATACCGAAGCACAGACTCCTCAGCTGGGCCCTCATGCCCTGCAAGCTGAGAGCCTGCCCTCACCCAGTGAAGACTCCTGAAGGGGCAAGCAGAGATATTGTCCCTTGGAGTCTTTAGCCGGGTGGCTGCCTCTGGCCCTTTAAGAACAAAAGAGCCTAGTGGGTGGGGGTGACTGAGGTGCCCTGAGCTGGCCAGAATGGAGTCTAACCTGCAAAGCTCCTGGTTGAAGCAACAGGCCTTCTATGCTCCCTGAGGAAATCTCAGAATGTGCTCCCTCAAATACTCATTCCTACCTCTGGTATATCCACTCCCATCAGATCTGGGAATCTGGTGATGACTGCTCACACCTTGCATCTTGTCTTTTCTGTAACTGAGAATCCTATAAATATTCATCGCTGATTTCATGCCCAGAGATTGTAAGAGAGCAAGTGGCATTCAGGAAAGTATGAACATAATTAAAAAAAAAAAAAAGATCTGAAACTGCCCCCTGCAGAATTATTTTGGGCTGTCAGTATGGCACATCTTGGTGCAAGAATGAATTTTTGGCTGGAAAGACACTAGGTCTTCACTTATCACAGTCTCTTCAAGGATGAGGAGTGTTTTATCAGTTAGCTATGGACGTGAAACAAATGACTCCAAAACATAACAGTGTTGCTCATATGTCCGGTTGTGGGCAGGCTGCTGGGGGTATGACAGAGGCAATGGGGCCATGTGTCTCTCATCACCAGAAGCCAGCCCGGGTTTCTTCAAATGCGTGGCCGTCACAGGGTTCCAAAAACAGCAAGAGAAGACAAGTCCCACTGTGCATGTGTTTTTCAGCCTCTGCCAAAGCAAGTCAGGGGACAGAGCCCAGTCTCCGAGTGGGAGGAGAGTCAGAGTCAAGAGTGCAAGAGAGTACAAACCCAAGGAGGGGGATAAACTTGTAGCCATTTTTGCAGTCTACCTCAAGGGTTAAAGGAAACGCTAGGCAGGCTATCTTTTACTAATTTCTTCCTCTTACAAAAGCATCAGGAATATCTCCTCTTTACCTGATTTATCAGATGGCCAATAAATAATTAATGAATATGTAACAAGTGACTAAGTACACAATGAGAGAAAGGAAGGAGTGAATGAAAAAGGAGTGAGTGAGTGAATGAGTGAGTGAGTGAGTGAATGGATGTAGGTCTAACATTCAAAGTACCTAAAAAAAAATTGAGATCCTCAGGCCTGGGAGAAAATTCTAGAATTTTGAGAAGAAGCCTAAGAAAGACATACAACTCTTTAAGGTACAAAATCATTAAAGAACATTCTATTTAAAGGGAAGAGTCTTATGGGTGTAGTGAGAGGAAACTGAACTTAAAAACTAAAAGCCCTAACTCCTCAAATTTTCTTTCTTCTCTAAACATACTGTAATTAATTAATTTCCTCACTCTTTTATTTCAACAACTTTTTATTGAGCTTCTACTCTGTACCAGGCAGGAGCCCTAAACTTATGACGTTGCCTGTTGGATGTTGCCCCAAATAAGTGGTTCCGGACCTTTTTGGAGGCACATTTCCCTGCTCCTTCTCTGAGCCCAGCGTCACCATCTGCCCTGGAGAGGAGAAGCACCAGATGAGTTGTACCACCCTGCTCCCTCCCTAAACCTGGAGGGCTTCTCTGGCTGGGAGCTGCAGGGAAACTAGACCCAGATCTGGTTTTCCGGATTGATAGACTGGGGACACCTGGCCAATATGACCTCTAAGCTTCCTTGTAGCTCTGAAGCTGTAGAATAAGAATGGGAACCATGAGAACCACCCAAGTGATGTCATCCATCACAACCAAGAATCCTAGGCCATGCAGAATGCAGGTGTTCACTGGTAGTCAACACAGGAAAGCCACTAAGAAAAACAGAAAAGCAAGACAGGATCTTCAAAGCAACCCCAAGACAGAGCTTCTTGGCCATACACAAACCTGTCTTCCTTAATATTTAGTCATCATGCTATCCCAAAGCCCTGCTTCCCTGGTAAAGACAAACGATTCAATCACCTAATTCAGAGCTCCATACTCCAGGAAACAAATGGCAGAAGCACAGCCCCAAATGAGCCTGCTGCTCCTACATGCAGAATAAAAACAGAGGCAAAACATTGCACAGGTTTTGACCCCCACTCCCTGCCAACCTATGTGTAGTATCGCCACTTCTCAAGATCTCAGTGTAGCCCTCAAGTCTGCCCACTGCCTTCATCAGGATGAGGACAGGCACTCTCTCAACTTCCCGCTCTCCCTGTCTAAATCTTTCTGGGCATTCATTCATCATATCTCATTCCTTCCTTCTGCAGGTTCATGCATCCCTTTTCTCACACCCCAACTATGTATAGCATCCCCTCCCTTATATTCAGCCGCTCCCCCCCACTGGCTCCTTCCCCTTCACCTGCAAACACCCCAACACCTTTCCTTGTTCCCAACTGTCAGCAGCTTAAGATATTGTTGATTGTCCTTCCTGATACTGTCCCACAAGCAGACACCTCTTCCTAACTTCCCTACTCTTCCCCAATCCCTAGCATGCAGGCTCAAACTGTGAGATTTGTCTTTAAAAGCATCACTTGCTCAAGACGGAAAATGATCTTAACATTATTGCTTAGGGATTCCTTCATCTTCCTTCCTACCCCCAACACCCACACAATTAGTTGCCAACTTCTGTCACCCTCCTTAATAGCTGTGGATCATCCCTTTCTCTCTTCCTACGAACACAATCTTCCTTACATCTTATAAGCACTATTGTCAGTCTTCCAGCTCTAGTTTCTCCACCACCACCTTTTTAAATTCATAGCCTATCTGGGGCCGAGCCTTGTATATGTCTATATTTGATCCCCTCACACTCCCTTCAGCCTGCAAGGATTCACCTCTGCCCCACCAAATCCTACCTAGCCTGCAAGATTCAGAGCAGTGGGGCCTCCTCTAGAAATCCTCTCATCTCCTATCCTGCCTCTTCTTACCATTCCACCCGCCAGGAGCTGGAAATTATCTCTCTACCCTCTGAATTTCTATAGCTCTGTCTCTATCCCTATCCTAAAATGCTTTTCACTTTCTACATTGTGTCCTAGATGTTCATGTATTTTCCTGTCTCCCTACTGACAAAGATTCCTTGAAAGATGTAATTTAGATCCTTTATATCTTTATATCCCCCACAGAACTAGCACAATGCCTTTGGGTAGATTTGTTGAATGAATGAATGAATGAATGACTCACATCCCCAGCTTTCACAGAAGGCAGTCACAAAGCATCTATAACTCTTTGGGTAGGGACTTTGGGATTCTTGCCCAGAAACAATTTGGTGATTGTAAAAGTATCGCTTGAATTATTTACCAGAGCTATGTCTCTTGACAGCCGTCTATAGCCACCTCTGTGTAGAAGCAATGAAATTAAAATCTGCTGTATTGAACCAAATTCCTTGAACAGCCCTATCTCCCCCCACCAGCCCCCATGTATGGAAGATGGAAATCTGCAGCTTCTCCTTGTTCCTTCCCGGAACTGCAGTCACCCCACAACCCTGGCCATCCCACCCCCACCCTGCTCAGCCCCTGAACTCATGTCTTCTAACCTAATTCATTTTCTAGATAAATGAAGCAAATACCTAGCAAATATTATTTATGACTTTGTGATAAATAAGCCTTTTACAGAAGTTATTCAAGGAGTTCTGGGGAATTTCAAGGATAACTTTCAGCAAGTTTCAAAGGTCGGGTCAGCCTGGGATACTGAGCCCATAGTATTTGCTGTACCATTCATCTGTTTTGAATTATTAGTCTTACCCAGCTTCAGTCGGCTCTCAATGGACTGGCTGTGCTTTTAGCTCTCTGGCTGTATTTTATTTCGATAGTGGGCAAGGGACTTTAATAATTATTTTTTGTGCTATACTGACAGTGGGGAAAGAAAAAGGGGGTCTTAATGAAATTCGAACACTCACAGATGTGCTGGAAAAGATGGGTTATACCTGACCAGCCACCATTGCCCCCCACAACCATGCACACAGAGCAGTGGCATCCCCCTCCATGCAGAGATGAGAAAGCACCATGCTGAACCTGGCAGCACGGAGGTGGGGTCATAAGGGCAGGTCTTTCCCAGAGGGCCAGGAAGTAGTGGGCTAACCCGGGCCCTTTTCTAACGTATGAATGCATGCCTGGTGCTCTGCAGATGCTGCAAACTGAACTTCCTGAGAGCAAAGACTATGTCTCACTCAGCTCCATATCTGCAGAATCTAACATTCTGCCAGCACAAACTAGGCACTCAATAAATATTTATTGGACTGGATTGGATTAGATTGGATTGAATTGAATTGAATTGAACTGGGTTGGGTTGGGTTGATTGGATTGTATTGGGTTGGGTTGGTTTGGGTTGGGTTGGGTTGGGTTGGATTGAGTTAGGTTGAAATGAATGGAATTGAGTTGAATTGGGCTCCCATCTCCCCTCCACTCTAACTATAGTTCCTTTACCCAAAGCCTTTCATTTTTAAAAAATTTTTTCACTATTCTTTTGTTTTTGTTCATGGTGGATTTTGGGTTTTGTTCTTTTTCTGGTTAGTTTGTTTATCTTGGTTGTTTGGTTTGATTTTGATTTACCCTGAGAATGAATTTGCCTGAGGCAGGAGTTTAACTTAGAATGCAAAGGTCTTTCCAGATCCAAACATTTCTCCCTAAATAATTTGGCAAAATTCATTTTTCATTCCTGAGACCTAAGATTATTGGCCTATTATTCTAGAAATGGTGTGGAATAAAGAATTAAAGAATGCTGTTTCATCTTACACCCTTTTAAAATAGTGAAATTTGTATCACCCTGTTAATAGTTTTGAAGATGGATTTCCTCCTAGCCTGCTCTACTAATTTGATACTCTATTTGGCAAATTCCACTGGGCACACATGGGTTCTTTAAAAAAGTACTTGGTGAAGTGAATTGACTGCAGAAAGCCTGGACTTGCCCACCTCTTTGTTTGTTTTTAACTTCAGAAGGTAGAAAGATGTCTCCCCCTGTGAGAAGTCAATCAAAGACTCCCTTTGTTTTTAGACTGAGGCACATTCTACTAGATCCCCTTCTTATAAACGTCTGTCCCTCTCACTTTACATGGTAAATATGGCCTAAAGAAATGTTGCCTTGGTTATTTTTTTAATAAAATTATACTTAAATGTACTAGTGGACATTTAAAGGAAAACCTCCTGCAACATGAATAACACTCCAGTTTACCTACTATCAAATCTGAATTTTTCATATCAAGTTTTCTCAAAGAATATTCATCTCTTCTTTGTTCTTCTTTCAAAAGACAATAGTGACAAGTGGGTAGTATGCAGTCTCCTTCCTCAGACACAGAGACCAAGGCTGAGGCCCCAAGAAGGCATGCCTATTCACCATAGTTGCTTCTGGGGCCCTATAGAAGCCTAGCTCCACAAGGGGGGTCTGATAAAAGAGAAAAGGCTGAGATCATCATGGGTCCTCAAAAAAGGTCTTTAAATCATGAGGGAGGGCCTATGCCAGAGGATGCAATGGGATGGAGTAGCAGGGAAAAGAAACAGGAATAAGTCCATTGAGCAGGAGAGATAGAAACCCCAAGACAAGGGCCTTTGCTATTGCTGACTTGTACTTGCTCCTGCATTCAGCTCTGTGTTGGGCCAGGTAGATTAAAGGACCCAGGAATAGAGTTGACAGGGTACCCAGTTTGTTTTGCTAATGACCTTGGATTTCTGTGATTCTCTCCAGCTTCTGGAAGCCAACCCTCATTTTTGTCCATGAAGACATCCTCAGTTTCTACTTCTCCCCCTCTGAGCACTCCATAAATTATATCCCTTCCCTTCAAGTCTGTTAATACTCAATTCCACAGGTAATGAGGGGTGGGGGCCTCCTGTCATAATGAATCCGTCACAGCTATTTCATGAGGGAAAGTATCCTTTTAGTAGGAAGGAGAGAAAAATGAAGACTTTTCCCTAGTACTTCAAAACATTTGGGGCCAGCTGCATGTCCTTCATCAGTTTTCAGGCAAGATCCTTCAGCCCAGAATTCCTGTGTCACCTTCTCCTAGGTCTTTGTTAGTAGATTGTGTTCTTTTTCTCCTACCTCTTCTGGAGAGCTCCTTCTCTCGTTAGCACCTTCCCAGAGACAAGGCTTTAGGGACAAAAGCCTCATTTGACTTGGCTGCTTGCTTCTTAAGGGATAAAAACCTCTGGCTGACTTGCTGCTTAACAAACTACTCTAAAACTTAGTGGTTTAAAGCAACAATTTATTATTATTATTATTATTATTATCATTAGCATTAGTATTATCTTATGCATCTGTTGACTGGATCAGCTGGGCAGTTCTCATTTAGGATCTCTCATGGGGTTGTAATAAGACAGATAGGAGCCAGGGCTAGAGTCATCTGAAGGCTAGATTCACTGAACATCAAAGATGGTTCACTCAGTGGCTGACAGTTGATACTGATTATCAGCTGGAGATCAGCTGTGATTGTCAACCAGGGCACCTTCATGTGGTTTCTCCATATGGCTTTTCCCAGAACAGTTATCAGGTCCCAAGAAAGAGTGTCTCAAGAAGCTAGCTTTCTGAGAAACCTAGACTGAAGCTGCAATGCTGCTTAGTACCTAGCCCTAGAAGTCTCTGAAAGTCACTTCCACCATACTTTATTATTCAGGCAAAGCATGAATGTCAGTCTAGATTCAAGAGAAGGGGAATTCCATTCCACCTCTTGATGAGGTGAGAAATATGCAAGTACAGGGAAGGAGAGAATTGATGGCAGCCATGTTTGTAAACTCTCTACCACAGAGTTGTATCATATTCTTCTCTTATTCCAAGAGCCTAAAACCATTTTATTCATCTCTGGCCCTATGCTGCCTCTATTCCCTTCCCCTCAGACTCATGATGCCTCTAATTAATGCCTTCTCTTAGGAACGTATCATCAGTAAGTCAATAAAAGGGATTTGACAGCTTTCTTTTTTTTTTCTTTTTTTTTTAAGATTTTATTTATTTATTTATTTGAAAGAGAGAGAGCACATGAGAGGGGGGAGGGTCAGAGGGAGAAGCAGACTCCCTGCCAAGCAGGGAGCCCAATGCGGGACTCGATCCAGGGACTCTGGGATCATGACCTGAGCCGAAGGCAGTTGCTTAACCAACTGAGCCACCCAGGCACCCTGACAGCTTTCTTTATAAAGCCAGTGCTGGATTGAGCATGGTAAGTTTTGGCTCAGAGAATGACTGCCTTAAAACCACTGAAGAGCTCTGTTTTGTTTTTGGTTTTGTTTTTGTTTTAAGTTTTTGGGTTTTTAAAATAGAAAGTCCATGGGTTTCAACCGTATCACACACACTGCATAAATTTTCAGGTGTTCCCACCATTTTCTTTTCTTTCTTTCTTTTTTTTTTTTTTTTTGCTAAGAAAC
Organism: Neomonachus schauinslandi; assembly: GCF_002201575.2. Classification (NCBI taxonomy): domain Eukaryota; kingdom Metazoa; phylum Chordata; class Mammalia; order Carnivora; family Phocidae; genus Neomonachus; species Neomonachus schauinslandi. The sequence goes on from NC_058404.1 coordinate 38,279,575, forward strand.
TAAACAACAAACCCCCTTCTGAAGTTCTTCTCTGGACTAGTACTTAAGAATGAAAAGTGAAAAGAAAGAAAGAAAATGGAGTCACAGGGTGGGGGGCAGTGAAAATTCAACTGAAAATAATGATTATTTTGAGAGTTTACATAATTCTAAAACCCTGCTGTCTGGAAGGAAAGTGAGTCTTCCGAAGCATCAGTGCTCTGTAGAAAACAAATGAGGTTTACACTGAAAACCCTCACACCCCAATCTCACTACTGTCCCTCTCTCCCACCAAAGGCTGGGATGCCAGGAGCAGAAAGACTAGTGTTCACATTCCCCCATAAGAGGACATTGGAGGCTCCTTACCCAACCCCTCTGGCCTGCTCTGGGCTCCGCACTGAATCATCCAGGGACATCTCTGTTCTGAGAGTTTCTCCCCCCGCCCCCAAGAATAACTGCCCTGGGGGTATGGTGGAGGAGGCTGGTGTGACTCAGGGCAAACTTACTCACCCAGCACACCCCCCATACCATCCATTCATGAGGCTAAATACTGTTTGTGTGAAGCTGCTTCCAATCTCTTGGAGGATAATATTGCAGAAAGGGAAGTTAAGAAAGCAGAGGCGGACATTGTTATTTGTATTTTACTCTCAGACATTTTCAAAATTACCTCCCAGTTGGCACAGTGGTTTACTGAAAAGAACACTGGACAGGGAGTTCCACAACCTAAGGTTCGCCCTCTTTCTCCACTAACAAACAGTATGGCCCTCACGGGGCTCAGCTGGGAAATGAGATGCCTGTACTACCTAGTAATCTTTAGGTCTCTCCTGCCCCCAGATTTTCCTTCAGGAAAACTCAGGTCAGGAAGAAGTAATGACACAGAAAACCCCATGTGGTGAGGCTGCACACAGAAACAGTTCTGCTCCCCTTACCCTGCCACACGATGCTGCCCCAGCCCTGCAGCCATCTGAAGTGAGTCATTTGTCCCCAGCCACCTTCCCTCCAGGAGCTGCCAGCCCCCTTTCAGGCCACTGTGGGCAGCCCATAAGAGGAAGAGTTTGCAAACTTGCTGCCATGGATAAAATCCACAAGCTGTTTCCCTGAAAAGCAAGGAGTTGGGGTGGGTGGGGTGGGCGTGAGAGCAGGCCCTGTTCCCTCAGCTCTGGAGGTCTCTGTATTCTTTAGCTCTTAATCATTAGATCGGAAAAGGGGAAAGGGGCAGGCACTGGAGGCAGAGGGGGAGGTTGAGGGGAAGAAAAAACTCAACACCAACAAAAAGAGAGACAGCCTCACACTCAGGTCCTCTGGGACCGAGAACTCCATTCAGAGTTTTCAGAAAATAGGGTCAGGCATGTCTTGTGACCTGAGACCCCAGAGCTCCTCTGTTCCCCATAATTATCTAATACAGCACTCTCCCTGCCAAATACAATGAAACAATTTGTCACTTCAATTATCTGTCAGTCAACACTGAGGCCTTTTCAACAGGCCAGCACATGTGTTTGGAGATCTTGTCAGTGAGGGCTGTCTAGCCAGACCCATAACCATGGAAAATGGAACCTTTGTTAATTCTGGTTCTTAGAAAAGTAAATCCATTCAATTTCTCTCCTCTCGCTCGCTCTTCTTTTCTAAATGCCTTCAGTTTGGAATTTGCACAAGGAGCTGAATTGGTCCTGCTCTGAACCTTAAATGACTGGCCAAAGGATTTGCATGAGGAAGCAGAAATTAATTATTCCTTTCGGGGCTTTTTCCCCCTGGTCTCTGTAATTCTGTGTTTAGAGGCAAGATTACACCCTGCGTTACCAGCAGAATGGGGGTTGTGCAAGGGAAGGGAAGTGGGGACACGCGGAGCGGGGTGCGCGGGGGGCAAGGAGATGTTTGCATCTTGTTAGCGCTTCCTGCGTTCAGGCCAAGCAGCCAGCTTCACTGCCTCTTTTCCCTTCCTCAGGTTTCTGCAGACAGAGGGCAGCTCCACACCCAGCCACCAAGTGGAAGCTCCTAGGGGAAGTTCCCTTCCAGGTTCTTCAGATTCCTTGCTTGGAGAAATAAAGGGAAAGGAAATCTGTTTTGAGGACCCATGGTCCCTTGGAGTCAACCTGGCTTCTATTTCTACATAGGCCAGAGATTGTTAGCTCTTGTGAGGGGACCAGACCTCCTTCACTGTGAGGGAATGGGGAGGGACCTCATTTACTGTGAGGAGACAGGGAGGGATGTCCTCCCTGTGAGGGCACAAGGACCTCTTTCTCTGTGAGGGGACTAGACTTCCTTCACTGTGAGGGGACAGGGACTTCCTCCCTGTGAGGGACCAGACCTCCTTCACTGCAAAGGAATGGGGAAGGACCTCCTTCTCTGTGAGGAGACAAGGACTTCTTCCCTGTGAGGGGACCTGGATCTCCTCCCTGTGAGGGGACCTGGATCTCCTCCCTGTGAGGAGGAAGTGGGACTGTGGCTGAATCACTGAGGCCTAAATGGAGAAGTCTATATATTCCTTGATTTCCCAGAATAGTTTAGCTTTAAATGCTCCATCCCACTGTCAGACTGTGTATGAAGCTGCATGTTTCCATTTGGGGTTGGGAATGTAAGGTTGCTATGAGACGGTGTGCTGGCAACAAACAAAGACAAAGGACCCTTCAGGATTCACCAAGGTCCATGTGCACAGAGTGGCTTATATGTTTTGAAGGTGGGAGCTGGGGGTAGACACACATGGGTCCATCACGGTAGTATAAGCCTGGTATTTCTGTCTTGATCGTTTATATAGGAATTTTTAAATATGTTGTCCTATAGCAAATAAAATTAATGTGTTTTAAAAAATTTAAATTTATGTATGTATGTATATATATGTGTATGTGTATATATATATGTGTGTGTGTGTATATATATATAATTTCATACACATTGGAGTTTTATTTCACTGTCAACACTTACAAATTCTCCCCCCCACCTGAGAATGTGTCCCAACCCACCCAGCCCCAGGTTTCCTGTTCCCATAGGAAGCCATAGGTTGGAATCCATTACTTCTGCATCTGCAGAGAGTTTCCTTCCCCTCCTTCTAGTCCCGAGACCCAACACCAAAAAAGAACATACACTGGTGTCTTCCAGGCATGGGAATTTTGACCCAGGACAGCTTAGAAAATGGATCCCTGAAGATTTTCAAACCAAGTCTCACTCTGCCTATCCCAGTGCATTAGATATCTTCGGGGCTGACCCTGACCTCTTATCTGATGAGACTCATCCTTTTCATTGCTTTCTTTCTGCTTCCATCCCTCCTTTTTCACTTTCTTCCTCTCTTCTTTCTTCTCTCCTTTTCCTTTCCCACCTTTTCCCTGCCAGCCCTTTTACTGTTTTGCCCTCTTACCCTTATGATTATCTGCCTGTTTCTTTTTTTCTCTTTGAGCCCAAAGACTCTCACAGCCATCCCCATAGCACTGGGTTATACAGAGAAAGAAATCATCTTTTTTTTTTTTTTTGTACTTTAGAGTAAGAAAATAGAACCCAAAGGGAGAGGTCTTAAATTCAGTCAGAAAGTTGAGTTGACACTGCCAACCACATAAATCAGTAAGTAGCCACCAGGTAGATCCAAGGCCAGCCAGGTTCCCTAGGGGACATGTCTGCCTCCATCTCAGCACCAGAACACAGTGTACTTTTCTTCACTTGACTTAGGTGGCAGATCTCTCTGAGAAAGGATTCTGGCGACCAAGCTGAATATGGTCCAAGAGGTAACTGGAGTTTTTGCTCATAAGCTCTGAGTAGAGCCTCTCTTCAGCTCTCAAGGAAGAGTCCATGGTGGGGGAATGACACAGGGAGAAGAAAACAGTCTTTCTTTCTAAACAGATACTCCGGAAGTTAACTGGTCTCTCTAGAATGACCACTACTTACAGAAGCTATATACTTACCCCAAAGAGCCTAACAATTAGCACAATTGTTTTGGGATGTTTTCAGGAAAAAAAAATAATATATATATAAAAGAAGCACAAAACATACGTGTTCCTTTCTAGTAACCCTGTGTTTTCAAGAAGGGGGTTCATGTTCAATAAGCCACAGTGTCATTCTCTACTTTTTTCAGATTTTTAGACTGATCATTTTGGGGCTTCCTCCAAAAATCAACCCTATCTTTAATATAGGAAAATTGGCAACCACTAGAGCAATATGAAAAACTATGCTCCAAGACTGAAAGCAATTCCAAAAGCAGAGTGTTTCTAGAGGATCCAAAGTCTAGGCAGGATCAGGATAATTCAACAAGCATCTCTGTGAACATCCCATGTATAATGCTATAGCATCGAAGCAACACCAAACCACGAAGCTGAAGGAGGTGAGGCACAGATGGAATCACAACCACCAGTGCACAAAGGTAGGGTCTAAAGTTAGGGGAGAGGAAGGAGCGGTCAGTCTGTTTTCTCTCAACTCTGGGACAGGCATGCCAAGGCCCTCACCTCCCCCGACCTTCTCTCCAACCTCCCTGCCAACCTACTCCCCCTCCCCAAAAATCCCCTTCACTTTATTGACACCAGTGTTTAACCTTTCACCCCTGGCAACCTCCACTGTTTGCTCCTTGGGAAACACGGTGACACAGTTGCCCTCTCTCCTAGTCCCTCCCCAGAGAAAAGGGGGCAGAAAGAGCCGAGTTGAATGAGCATTCTGTGCGGCCACAGGCCGGGGGCTGTGTCTAATCCCGTCTCTGGCCCTGCACAGTTCAGAAGCATTTCCCAAGGAGCTATTGCAGGCATGGCCGATTCTCTGTCTCTTAGGAACCTAGTCTTTCCAGCACATTGTTTGGCTCTCTCATCCTGCCTTTAGATAGTCCCAGCTTTTCCTTTCCACAGCCAACATCCCTCAAAGCCTAGAAAATAAAAAAATATGTATGTGGAGGGAGTGATAACTGCCTCCAAATTCAAGGACTAGAGCCAGCCTGTGGAGAAAACCTTGCCATCCAGGAGGAAAAGGAAAGGGGCACCCAGAGGAAATTAGGTCAAGCTTTGAATATGTGCACTGGTGTCCCTCTGGTCATCCCAAGTTCCCAGAGATGCCAGGGAACATGGGGATCTCCAGCCTGAATGCCTGAATGCCTGAATGCCACATTAATTTGGGTAGTAGAGGCTTTTAAATTTTTCCTTAGACTCTACTCCATTTTACTTTCTCTGGCTATAATCACAAAATGTCCAAAAATGGTAATGTGTATAATTTCTCTTGGGTGACTCCATACAGTAAATATTTTACATACAATTTACCCAGAAACCCAAAAAATGATTTGCTGAAACCAGCCCAAGTACAAATTTGCCACCCTTCTGAGAAAGAGTGAATAAAGCTTCCTGGGCAGTGAAGCAAAATCATTTAAAAAGCAGCAATGCAAAATTTTAAAGCACACATAAGTTTGTTGAACTCAATGAGTATAAGCCACTTTAAATTATTTTTATATCTAAGTAAACATTACCTACGTTACTTGAATTTTATAATTTGCTTTACAATTAATTATCTTCTTGTTGCTATTAAAATTCTAACTCAATAAAAGTGACATATATTATTTAAAATGATTGCTGTTCTTGGCGGGGTGGGGGGTGCCACCAAGCTGGGAACAAGGAGAAAAGGGCAGGAAAGGCCAGAAGACACAAAGCCTGGGTCTGCTTCCAAGTAGTTGAAAGATAAAGAAGTTATTAATGACAAAGATAATAATTCATTCATAACATAGAAATAAAAATAGTGGGTTGTCTTACTCTCAGGTCTGAAGTATCAAATTTATGTACGCAAAAGCACTTTGGAGATCTACAGATGAGCCGACCTCTGTGCAGACCCTAAGTACAGATTTAAAGAACAAAACCAATGAAAGATATGTATATATATATATTTGGTCTTCAATGCATATAAGTAATCATGAATGTGCATGTGTTCAAATATATACGCATACTTATAACATGTGCAATGTATGTATGTATACACATAGACATATATATAACCACACAAGTCAAAACAAACATACCTACTCAGATTGGGTCTTCCCCAAGATTTTTGTAAGTGGGCTCACTGGACCTGTCAAAATGTGGAATAAATCGTTGTAGTAGATTTTAATTCATCTCCTTAAATAGGGTGATGTTTTATAGTCTGAACTGAAAGGTTGATTTCACAGTATTACCAACATAATCACTTTGCTTGTTGACTTTAGGAAAATTTTCAATTAATAAAGAGAGTGAGAAACAAGTATTTTCCATTCTCCCATCCATGTGGCAATCCAGCCTTTTTTTTTTTTTTAATGAAGTAGAAAGGAGTACTAAGGCAATATCACCTAAAACTTGAGGTAGCTTCTGATGACTTTGCCAAGAGGAAAATTCAAGCATTTCCCCCACAAATAGCCATCTCAGCAAGTAGTGAAGGTAAAACTCCGACAAGTAGAAAGCAAAGGCTTCAGGAGTCCATGAAAACTAACAGGTGTTTCAACCACACTCAAAGTAGCAAGATGAGGAGGAAGCTGGAAGTCCTGTTTTGTGGCGGTTCTGAAGAACAAAGCCACCATTGGCAGATACTTGTTGGGGCCGTGGGGCTGTGAAAGACCAATGATAGACATGCAAATGTGAAGGGGCCTGAATACACTCAGCAGAGCTGAGTTACTGCAGGCTGGGCGGGGAAGCTTTGGGGAGATAGCCGAAAGCATATACCCAGAGCCAAAAATAACATTTGTGCTTTAAGGATGTTTAGGTAGAGCTGAAATGAGCCATTGAATGCTTTTTTAAAAAGTGCCATTGGATTCTGAAAGGGCAGCAGTAATGCAAATTTGAAGTTTGCCTTAGTTAATTGGGGGGAGGATTCACCAATTAAATCATAGGCAGAAACCTACTATTCCATTACCACTTAAAAAAAAAAAAGGAGTCTTATTGATGAAATGCTTTTTAAAACAAAATAGTATACTCAAACATCTGAATCTGACAACCTGAAAAAGAGTAGGAAGGCTTTTAAGTAACCTCTCTAATTCACCCAAGCTGAGATAAACAGCTGAGATCAGTAGTTAAAGGTTGCTTACACCCAGCAATGGTTAGAGAGCCCTCCAGTGCCTGGAACCACCTTTTTTTGGCCTCACCTCTGATATTGCTGCCCAGGGGACTTCAAAGAGAAGGGCTAGTATCCCCAGTCCTTTCACAGGTGCAGCCCTGAGAAACATCACCAGAAAGGAGCTCACTGGAAGTCCCTATCTCCGTCTGGAAGTTCAAGGGAACAGAATGAGGAAAACCTTCCTTCTCAAGCTGGCTTCTGAGTATGTATTAAGCTGATTATCCAGAATTTTGGCTTCCTGCTCTACAAAATGAAAATTTACAAACTGCAAATGTCTTTTTAAAATAATTACAGTTTTATTGATTCAGAAAATACACCTGGTGTATTTCGTCTTGACTTCGGTGTTGACATTTGTTGAAATTATTTCAGTGTTGTGTATCAGTTTCGGTCTCAAGTGAAGGTGTAAAGAGAGTTTTCAATAGAAATAATAACATGTGGATGAGGGAAGCAGGATGTGAGCTGGAAATGTGTAAAATGAACTACTCAGTTTTTCAACATTTTTTCCATGAGTTTCACATGAAGTGAAATAATTCTTTCTAAAAGGAACAAATTGTCAGTTGAAATGTTTAAATAAATATTTTGACTAAAAATGTATTTCACACACATACATAGATGATGGTCCATATTTTTGCAAAGAACTTCTGACAACCCTATCCTAAATTTTGCTTTATAAAATAAAGCCCTCCTGAAAAAAAGTTTGGAAAACATCATATCGACCTTCATTGTCTTTCTCCTGATTCCCTAACATCCAGGAAATGAAACAGTAATTTCTGTAACTTTCAAGTGAGGTCTACTTTGGTTGGTTTTTGGATGGACCCTGTTCCCATTCATCCCAATCCTCCTTCCCAAACTTTCTATATCTCATTCAGAAGGACATCAAGACCTAGGAAATCTACAGCCTGGGAACTTGGGAAATGCTCTATTGCATCTTGGGAGGTATAGTCTCAATAAGTAATTTGCTGTAGGCTTAGGAGAAAATGGGAGATTCCCAACTAGATAGGCTTGCAGGACATTGTTTCTCTCCAACTATTCTGTTGGCCTAGTCTACCCAAAAACCAGATAGTGAGGTAGGAGACAATTGTACTTCAGGAGAGCAAAACCACCTCCTGGAGAACCATGCTAATTGTGTGGTTATATTACATAGCATCTTTAGTTATTGCTATGGTGAAGTTGATCAGAAATCTATCTCCTTATATACTGGAGAATTTAAAATATGCTATTTATAGGTAGCACCATGCCTTTAGGAGAAGAAAGAGAGAGCCATTTACAAGTAGCAGGTGGCTTTTGTAATACAATCCAGGCTCAGAAAAATGTCACACCTTACTTTACAAAAATATGCATTTACTTTCTTTCAAAACTGGGCCTTAGAAAAATCAAATGAAATATTTACAATTAATGAAATATCTTTCACGATAATAAGGTAACCTTAATTCTTAATCTGTGCCACAGAGCTCACCACTTGGCTCACTGAGCTCCTGGACTCTCTCAGAAGAAATCACAGAATGGTGGCAATGGTCAACCTTACTCAAACGCTGCCTTCTTACATTGTGTTTAAACCTGTACATATGCACAGGCTTTCTCTATGGAGGGAGCTATGAACTAGAGAATGCAGATCTTAAGGACTTCTGGTTAAAAATAGAGGAATGAACACGTACATTATTCTCCTCTTCCTCCCCAATAAGACACAGAGATCTGGAGAGGAATAGAACTACAAAATGTTGGAAGCTGGAGAGCGAATGGATGAATGTGTAACTGACTAAGTGGTCTGCAAAAAATTGAATACTAAGAGAAAAATGGAGAAATAAGAGAAACAATGCCATGTACATCATGGAATACCTAATAGCACCAAATACCTCTGAAAGTAGGGGTAAATGTGGAGCTAAAATCAGGAGAAAAGTCTGAGATCCTGAGATCTCTAGATGCCACTAATAATTTCTCCTTCCCTTATCCTGACAGGAATAAAGATTTGTTTCCTGAAGAAAGTAAAACTTAGAGTCTCTGGACCATGGAACACCACAGCACAGACTGTGGGGGGTGGGGGGGGGAAGGTAGGAGAGTTCCACAAATAGAGCTTAAAGTGGAAATTTATGCTCTTAATATTGACTCTTGCACTTCCTCTCCCTCTTGGCATCCAGATTACTGATAAGCAGGCACTTAACTCTTCAGACAGGAAATTAGAAGACTTCACTGGGAAATTCGATCAGAACAAGAGATAGGACCTAACAATACTGGCTTTGGGAGCTCCCTAATGAAGCAACACAACCAAAACACCTTGGAGTAAAATTCACAGTAAACAAATTCTACCCTCTCACCCTGGGCTTCCATGGCCCTGTAGTGACCTGCTCTCAAGCATAATGGGATAGCCAAGTATGAGAAGCTCTTAGAAGGAGATCTATAATATGAAAGATAAGTGCCAAAACAAACATCTGAAAGCAACTTGAAGAAAATAGTTGCAAGGTAAAAACTTCAGAAGAAATAAGAGAAAATACTTCATCCATAAAATAAGAACAGGTAATCCTAAAATGCAACATTCAAAGAATAAAAAGGCAGATATTGGAAATTAAAAATATGATGCCAAAAATGAAAAACTCAATATAAGAATTGAAATACAAACTTGAGGACTTTTCCCCAAAAGTAGACCAAAAAGACAGAGACCATGCAGAAGAATTCCAAATAATTTATGTAGATACTCCAACCTCAAGAAAGTGGAGCATAGGGGCGGCTGGGTGGTTCAGACCATTAAGCGTCTGCCTTCGGCTCAGGTCATGATTCCAGGGTCCTGGGATTGAGCCCCACATTGGGCTCCCTGCTCAGCGGGAAGTCTGCTTCTCCCTCTCCTTCTACTGCTCCCTGCCGCTTGTGTTCTCTCACTCTCGCACTCTCAAATAAATAACTAAATAACTAAATAACTAAATAAATAAGTAAATAAAATCTTTTTAAAAAGGAGAAAGAAAGTAGAGTATAATTCCCACTCAAATGTGGGTTCTGCATTAGAAACTTCCTTCCAACAAGTAGTAAGAAATGGGGGGGCAGTAACTTTACAGTACAGAAACCTCTCAAACACTACCTCAGCTAGGTGCCCAAGGTTAACATCAACAAACAGTTATAAATCATGTTGATAAATAGTATGTCCTTTCAAGATGATAGGGGAAGAGCGCTTTACTTCTGTGGTCTTCCTCCCAAAAATACATAACCCCAGTCTAATCATGAGAAAAACATCAGACAAATCCCAACTAAGATACATTTTAAACTGTTAAGGTCATTAAAAACAAGAAAGGTTTTTGAGAAACTATAACAGCCAAGAGAGACCTAAGGACATATGACAACTAAGTGCGGTGTTGAAATCCTGGTTAAAGTCCTGGAACAAAAAAAGGACATTAGGTGAAAACCAAAGAAGTCTGAGTAAGTTATGGATCTTAGTTAATCATAATGTGTCAATATTGTTCATTAATTATGACAAATGTACCATACAAATGTCCACAACAGGGGAAAACTGGATGTGGAATATATGGAATTCTCTGCACAACTGCTACTTTTTTGTAAATATAAAAATATTCTAATATTAAAAGTTTATTATTTTAATGTAAGCTTTATTGAGGTATAAGCAACAAAATTGTGAGATATTCAAAGTGTCCATCATGGTGATTTGATATACATATATGTTGTGAAAGAAGTCCCTCCTTGTAGTTAATTAACACATCTATCACCTCACATACTTTTCTTCAAGTCTTTTTGTTTTTTTGTTTTAAGGTGTTTTTGTTTTTGTTTTTTTTCTGGCAAGAGCATTTAAGTTCTACTCTCTTAGCAAATTTCAATTATATAATACAGTGTTTTGAACTATAGTCACTATGTTTTACATTAGACCTTATTCATCTTATAGCTTAAAGTTGTATCTTTTTACCAACCTCTATTTCCCCTACTCCTCATCCCCTGGCAACCACTTTTCTACTCTGTTTCTGTATGTTAGTTGTTTGTTTTTTTAAGATTGCATATATAAGTGATATACAGCATTTGTCTTTGTCTGGTTATTTCACTTAGCATAATGCCCTCAAGATTCACCCATGTTGCAGCAAATGGAATAATTTCCACATTTCTCATGGCTGAATAAATTTCCATTGTAAATATGTACCATATCTTTACCCATTCATCTATTGATGGACTTAGGTTGTTTCTATATCTTGGCTATCATGAATAATGTTGCAATGAACACAGGAGTGCAGTTACTTATCTCTTTGATACCCTGTTTTTATTTCCTTTGATATATACTCAGAAGTGGGATTGTTGGATCATATGGTAGTTCTATTTTTAATTTTTTGAGGAACTTCCATATTGTTTTCCATAGTGGTGTACCAATTTACAATCTACCAACAGTGCACAAGGATCCCCTTTTCTCCACATCCTTGCCATAACAGATGTAAGGTAATATGTCATTGCATCTTGATTTGCATTTTCCTGGTGATTAATGCTATTGAGTACCTTTACATGTGTCTGTGGCCATTTGAATGTGGGAAAATGTATATTCAGTTCCTCTGCCCATTTTTTAATTGAATTGTTTGTTTTGCCATTAAGTTGTATGAGTTCTTTATATATTTTTGGATATTAACCTCTTATCAGATGTATGATTTGTAAATATTTTCTCCCATTGCAAATATTTTCTACCCATTAGGTAGATTGCCTTTTCATTTTGTTGATGGTTTCCTCTGCTGTACAGAAGGTTTTAGTTTGCTGTAGTCCCACATGTTTATTTTTGCCTTTGTTTTTGTTGATTTTGGCGTCAAATCAAAAAAAGAAAATTGCCAAGGTAAATGTCAAGGACTTACCCCTGTTTTCTTCCAGCAGTTCTATGGTTTCAGGTCTTATATTCAAGTATTTAATCCATTTTGAGTTGATTTTGTGTATGATATAAGATAAGGATCCAGTTTCATTCTTTTGCATGTAGCTATCCAGTTTTCCCAACACCATTTATTGAAGAGACTACATTTCCCCATAATATATTCTTAGCTCCTTTATTGTAAATTAACAGATCATATATGGGTGAGCTTATTTCTGGGCTTTCTATTCTGTTCCATTAATCAATGGGTCTGTTTTTAGGCCAGTACCATACTGTTCTGATTATTATTTGTAATATAGTTTGAAATAAGGAGGTATGATGCCTCCAGCTTTGTTTCTTCTTTCCCAAGATTGCCTTGGCTACTCACTGTCTTTGTGGTTCCATACAAATTTTAGGATTCCCTATTCTATTTCTGTAAAAATGCCATTGAAATTTTGATGGAGCTTGCACTACAGTTCCCTACTGTTACTGTATTGCTGTCTATTTCTCTCTTCAGGTCTGTTTATTTGCTTCATATATTTAGGTGCTCCTATGTTTGGTGTATAAATATTTACAAACATATCCTCTAGTTGGACTGACCCCTTTATCATTATATAATGACCTTCTTTGTCTTATATTACAGTCTTTGCTTAAAGTCTACTTTGTCTATATAAATTTAGCTACCTATGCTTCCTTTTGATTTCCATTTACATGGAATATCTTTTTTTGTTCCTTTATTTTCACTCCTTGAAGCTGAAGTGAGTCTCTTGTAGGTGGCATATAATTGGGTCTTGTTTTTTATCCATTCAGTGAGTATATGTCTTTTGATTGGAGAATTTAGCCCATTTACATTTAAAGTAATTGCTGGTAGGTATAAACTTACTATTATGATTTTGTTAGTTATTTTCCTGACTATTTTGTAATTTCTTTGTCCCTTTCTTCTACTCTTGTTTCCTTTCTTTATGATTTGATGATTATCTGTGGTGATAGGCTTATATTCCTTTCTTTTTATCTTTCTACCATAGATTTTTTGCTTTGTGTAAACCATGAGGCTTACATAAAACATCTTACCATTGTAACAGTCTATTTTGAGCTGGTAACAAGTTAACTTCCAATGCATACTAAAGTTCTATATGTTTAGTCTCTTCCCCCCCAAATTTTATGTTTTTGATGTCACAATTTACATCTTTTTACTTTATGGATATCCATTAACAAATTATTGTAGTTATAGGGTTTTTTAAATACTTTTAAACTTCATACTAGATTTATAACTGGTTTACCCACCACCATTACATTAGAATATTCTTTTTTTTAAAGATTTACTTTTTCATTTCAGAGAAAGAGAGAGAGTGCGGGGGGGGCAGAGGAGAGAATCTTCAAGCAGACTCCCCACTGAGTGCAGAGCCCTACACAGAGGGATCTCAATCCCATGACCCATGAGATTATGACCTGAGCCAACACCAAGAGTTGTATGCTCAACTGAATGAGCCACCCAGGCAAGCCTAGAATATTCTTAATTTAACTATATATTTACCTTTACCAATGAGATTATACTTTCATATGTTTTCCTGTTACCAATCAGCATCCATTTGTTTCACTTTGAAGAGGTCTCTTTAACATTTCTTGTAAGGCTGGTCTATAGTGATGAACTCTTTTAGCTTTTGTTTGTCTAAAAACTCTTTATGTCTTCAATTTTGAAGGACATTGTCACCAAGTAGAGTATTCTTAGTTGGCAGTTTTTTTCTTTCAGCACCTAGAAGATATTATCCATTCCCTCTGACTTGCAAAGTTTTTGCTAAAAAATCTGCTGATAGTCTTCTGGGGATACCCTTATACATAGCAAGTTATTTTTCTCTTGCTGCTTTTAAGAGTCTCTCTTTGTTTTTAACTTTTAAAAATTTAATTATAATGTATATCTGTGTGGGTCTCTTTGGATTCCTCTCATTTGAAACTGTCTTCAATAACCAGGTTAGGGAAGTTTTCACCCATTGTTTTTTTAATATGTTTTCTGTCTCTTATTTTCTCTCTTTTTCTTCTTTGACCCCTATAATGCAAATATTAGTCCACCTGATGATATCTCATGAGTTCCTTAAGCTTTCTTCACTCTTTTCCTTCTTTTTTTTCTTTTTGTTCCACTGCTTGGATGAATTCCACTGCCCTGTCTTGGAATTCACTGATCCTTTCTTCCACTTCATGTAGTCTGATGTTGACCCCTGTATTGAATTATTTAGTTTAATTTTATCATATTCCTCAGCTCTATGATTTCTGTTTGGTACTTCTTAATATTTTCTCTTTGTTCACTTTTTCACCTAGTTAATTCATTGTTCTCCTGACTTCAGTAAGCATCTCTATGACCATTAGTTTGAACTCTTTATCAGGAAAATCACTTATTTCAGTCTCACTGAGGTCTGTTTCTGGAATTTTGTCTTGTTTTTTGTTGTTATTTGGCACATATTGCTCTGATTTTGGGGGAGGTTGTTTGTTTGTTTTCATTTTCCTTGAACCTAGTGTTAGTTTCTGCATAAAACAGCCACTTCCCCCAGTCTTGACAGAGTGGTCTCATGTAGAAGATGAATCTACAGCCCAGCCCAAGCTCTTGGTTGTCTTTCAAACCTTTGTGATAGTCCAAGCCACCTTATTTATTCTTAGTGGCTCCCAGTAGTTGAAAGTATGACAAGACCTGTCAGTATCTCAAAGGGGTAGACCTACATGCAGGTGATTGGAAGTCAGGCCCTCAGGCAACAGCTTTTAAAGTATGGTATTAGACCCCTTTCAGGGAAAGACTGGGAGGTAGACATTTCTGTCTGCTCCCTCTGTAGTGAGCAGTGGAGGAATAGCCAGTTAAGATCTGGGCTTTCTGTTTGTTTGTTACAGGTCCCACAAGCACAAGCCCCACTGGCCACCAGAACCAGGCACTCAAGGTGATTGTCCTCTGGGTGGTAGCCAAAAGAGCCTGGGGACCACACATATACACAAGGTTCTTTCAGGGAGGTACTGGCAACCTGGAGTGGGCAAAGTGAGAATATGGAGAGAACATCCACCAGCCTTCCCAAAACTGGGGAGGAGTGACAGTCAGCCCCTAGATGTTTGCTATTTTAGAAACCTGATCCTCAGGTGGTAGCTTTTAAAATATGCAAATAAGCCTTCTAAGGGAAAGACTGGGAAATGGACATTTCTGTCTCCAATTTGTGCCTTGAGCCTTGAGGTGAAAGCCACTATGAGTACTAGTAAACCATTAAGAACTATTTCTTTGTTCACTATAGTCTTGTGTGTCTTAAGGATGCAAGTCCCATTGGCTTTCAGAGCTAGGTATTTTGAGGGTCCATCCATCAGGTGGAAGTCTTAAACATTGGGATGGTAGATATTGGGTCCAAACCCTTCATTCCTTAGGAAGAAGCTAGGAGTTGGGAGTTTCTTCCTGATTGTAATCACTGTGGCAGGGATGGGGTTTATAGTGCAAATGTGACTTGGCCTTTCCTACCCATTTCAGTGTGGGTAATTTCTCATTCATCTGATGTATAGGAATTTCTCAGCTATCTTCTGGATTTCTTTAAGAGGGAATTGCTCCATGTGTAGTTGTAGATTCAGTGTATTCATGGCAGGATGTGAGTTTAGGAGCTTCCTCTGTCACCATCTTGGACTGAAACCGAAAAATTTACTTTGAAAAAGCCAAGAGGAAGTGGCAGCAGGAGTGGGGGAGGGGGGGGTTGGTAGTACAAATGAGAAATCAAAAAGAAAAACAAATTTTATAATTAAAGTATTACCCTCTAAGGTCCAAATCTGATAGAACAGAGAAAACAAGGAAAGGAAAACATCAAAGAAATATTCTAAAAAGTTGAGTTTCTGTGTTCGAAGGTCCCACGAAGTGCCCAGAAAAGTGGTTGAAAGTAGATTTACCTTAAGATATATCATCATGACATTTCAGAACACTGAGGCTAAAAGATGCAAAAAACTTAAGAGAGCAAAAGCAGCTTTTATATAAGGGGCCAAAATTACATTGGCATCAGACCTCTTTACAGAAATACTAAAAGATAGTGCTGTATTCCCATTAACATTCTGAAAAAAATCACAGAAATGGTGCTGCTCTCTTCTCAGTATATCACATCAGTAGAAAAATCAAGTTGTTGGGGCGACTGGGTGGCTCAGTCGTTAAGTGTCTGCCTTCGGCTCAGGTCATGATCCCAGGGTCCTGGGATGGAGCCCCGCATCAGGCTCCCTGCTCTGCGGGGAGCCTGCTTCTCCCTCTCCCACTGCCCCCGCTTGTGTTCCTCTCTCTGTGTCAAATAAATAAATAAAATCTTAAAAAAAAAAGAAAAATCAAGTTGACTTGTCTCAGTGCTGGTCATTTTAACCTTGATGACCTTTGACCCATGTATCTGCCATGTTTATCCACTATAAAAGTCATCATTTCCCCCTTTGTATTTGATTAGTATTTTGCTGGGAGATAGTCTTATATGACCCCAATATTCTCTCCCTCATCCTCAAACTTCCACCCACCAACCCTAGGATCCATTGACAACTCCCTATCTATATCAACTACCCTTATGATGTTTGCCAAACAATGTTACTATTAGTTGACATTCTTCTGATTAGAAGTACTTTCCTTCCTCCTCCATTTGTTTAGTTATTCATTTATTTACTTATTTTCTTATACTAGCATGGACTTTGGGTTTCTTTTTATTCAGTATGTTGTAACCCACTACTCTCATTGTTTATTTTAATGCTCATATTGTCCTAAATTTGGTTAGTGGGAGCCCCTTTGAGCAGGCCCTTGTATTCTTTTGACATGTCCCTTAACCCTTTGAGTACTACCTTATTTCCTAGCACAGTAAGATATTTCAGGTTCATTTTGTTCATTTTTTTTTTTTTTTAAAGATTTTATTTATTTATTTGAGACAGAGAGAATGAGAGAGAGAGAGCACATGAAAGGGGGAAGGGTCAGAGGCAGAAGCAGGCTCCCCGCCGAGCAGGGAGCCCGATGTGGGACTCGATCCAGGGACTCCAGGATCATGACCTGAGCCGAAGGCAGTCGCTTAACCAACTGAGCCACCCAGGCACCCCATTTTGTTCATTTTTTATTTTCTTTACCTCTATCTGGATTCACTTATTTCTCCAAGGAGATATGTACCTCTACAATAATCTATATATCTAGCTGAAGGTTTTAGATATAGATATGGATACACACACACACACAATGGGTTCATGCTGATACTTCCAAATTCTAATATAACACCTTAGTGTTCTTTTAGCTCTCCCTTTACCAAACTTATAAGTCCCTTCTCATCTCTTTTTTTCCATGTTTATCTGCTTTATTCATTTCTTCTTCTCTCTCTACAACAGCTTTCTTCACTTCTCCAATCTACATGATAGAAAAAAAATATGTATATGGTTGTGAATAATTTCAAACTTTTGAGTTACAACTTCAGTGAACCAGAGAAAACCAGAACTTTCCTTGTCTTTCTAATTTCAAAATTCCTATGAAAGAGTGAATGGCCTAGTCTCAGCCAGGTACCCTAAAAGTGGCTTAGAGATGGCGTAATGTGGTGTAAACCTGGCATTGTGGATGGAGTATGGGAGAATCAGCTCCCAGAAGAGAGGTGGGCAGTTCCCAAAAGAAGTGGGGCAATGAAAAGTGAAAACAATAGATGTTTACCACAGGCTGAGAACTGAACACATCAACAGTAAACCTGAAGAGGGAATGTGGTGAACACTAGAAGCAGTTCTGAAAATCTTTTGGCAAACTCTGAGTCAACACAGCTATTATTCATAGAGATTCCAGAGTAAAAAAAAAATAAAATAAATCAAATGGGGTCTATGAAAAAAAAATATAGCAAAATGAGAGGAGAAGAAACTCGATCCAAAGATTCAGGGACAGAACATACTTTTGAAAATTATTTAATGCAAGACTCAGGAAACTACTTCATAAAACTTTTTGGTATTCTCAAAAGAATGCAAAACCAGAGGCAAGTATTCTTAAAAATAAAAGATGAAAGGATAACAGATGAGGTGAAAAGAAATATGGTTGAGATTTTTTTTTAATTATAAAGAAACTAAAAGTATATCTGCAGATCAAATCAGAATATAGAGGGAAAATCTAAGAGAAGATATTTATGAGAAAAATTTCATGTATGGACCTAGATCAGAACCTATTACAAAGTAAGTTCTCAAATATCTGTAATACAAACAAATAATGAAGCTAATAGGATATTCCTTGTTAAAAAAAAAATGAGAACTGGAACTAAGGAACAGCCTTATGTATATGTAAAATATACGTAAGTACAGTATATTAAAAAGAAAAAAAGTGGGAATGCATATTGAAGGAGTAAACTACATTCTAATCAAAAACCAATAAGCAATGACCCACATCTAAGCATATCTTAGAATTTTTAAATTATCAGATACAAATAAAAATTCCTTAAAATCCAGAAATAATATATTTTTGAAAAAAATGGGTTATCTTCAAAGGAGTAAGCATTAGACTATTTTAGAATTCTGTACCACTGTACTAAATGTCAGGTGAAAGTCTACATGGTTTTGAGAAGAAAAGATTGTGGCCCAGAATCACTCCCAGGAAAATTATCTTTCATGTATGAATATCATACAAGCAAGGGATCTGAATCTACATAATCTTCCTTAAAGAGTCTTAAAACATCACTTAGCTAAATGAGAGCTTAAGAATGGAACAGTTGTGGTATAAAATGACAGTGAGCAATTACACCAAACAAACAGTAAGTATGAATAGCTGTTGCAAGTCTGATTAGATAATAATTGCAAATGTTAAAAAAATCACTTCTGAAACAGAAGATACATAATGTAAAAATAACAATTTAGAAACAATAATCTGATGGTTTCACAGATGAATTCTTTCAAACTTTCAAGGAACAGATAATTCTTGTGCTATTTAAACTTTTTCAGAGCATAAGAAAAGATGGAAGCCTTCCCAGTTAATTTTACAAAGTCTTCATAACTCTCAAGTCAAAACCTAAGAAAGTACAAAAAGGAAAACTACAGGCTAATCTCACTTGTTATTTTAATCTAAAAGTCTAGCTAAAATATTAGCAATGGAATCCAGCAGTATATTATAAGAATAATACTACTTGTCCAAATAAGATTTATTCCAGGAATGAAGAATGATTCAAACTTTTTAAATCAATGTACAATAACACAATAATGTCAAAACATACGAATATCTTGAGGGAAAGTAAAAGGTATTTAAAAGAATTTATAGTCATTTCTGATTTGTTTTAAAGACAGTAAACTGAAATTAAAAGGATGCTCCCTTAACCTAATCAAGAATATTTATTTTGGATGACGTTCCACTATTACACTTTATGATGAAACATCAGATAAATCTTCTTTAAAGTTAGAGACAAGACATGGATATTAGCTATCACCACTCTTCACTAACATGGAAGTTCTAATCCATACAATAAAATAAGAAGAAGAAATCATATAAATTCATGTCTAAACATATGAAGGTAAAATAAATTATTTGCAAATGATGTTACCTTTTATCTGCAAAATCAACTGAAAAAAATAAGCAGAACGATTAGAAAGAAAGGTGTGTAATTACAAATATCTGTACAGAAATCAATATCTTTCCTGTATACCATGAAGGAAAAAATAGAAATTACAAAGGAGAAGATACCACAGATGCAACCAAACAAACAATACCTAAGATTCCACTTTAACAAAGTTGTTGATATTTGAACAAGATAGTTCTATCAGCTCATGCTTTGACACACACCTTGTCAATGACAGATAAAATGTAAAACAGAATATTAGAAAACTATAGCTAATTCAGAAATAGGATACACATCACCACAGATCAGAAACTGAAGAGAAACACAAAGGACTGAAATAAAGTTGAAGCTATGGGCCTGCTAGGCTTTCATCCAGGAGCAAGCAGATGGGTCCAGGATTCAGCTCCTTAACAATAAAGGGCACTAAAAGTACTCTATCCAACACAGGGGAAAATAGCCAAGCTCACTGCTTGAAGCCAGGAGACAATGAAGTGATATCTTTAAAACCCTAAGGAAAAATGATGTCAACATAGTGTTATAACCAGCTAAACCATTATTCAAGAGTGAGGGCAAAATAGAACATTTCAGATCTACAAACGTTAAAAACATTTTATCTAACAGTCCCTCACTAGAAGAACTACAAATGATGTGATTCAACAGAAAGAAAAGCAAATCCAGAGGGAAGACATGGTATATAAGAAATAATAGTAAGCACTAAAAATGGATAGATTTGTTGGTAAAATTAACATATACCTATACTTATGTATAATGCATACTCTACAATATATATACATATATACACTATAATTGGTAATTATAGGTAATTTTTAGTCTTGGAATAAGGTAAGAATGAAAACTCTAGACCTAAGCTGTCCGACATGGTGGCCACTAGCTAGATGTAAGCACTGAGTACTTGAAATGTGGCTAATCTGGACTGAAGTATGATGAAGCATAAAATATACACTGGATTTCAAAGAATTAGTATAAAAATAATGTAAAATATCTCATTAATGGTTTTTATATTGACTGCATATTAAAATGATAATATGTGGTTTATGAGTTAGAATATTTTACGAAAATTATTTTCATTATTTCTTTTTATCTTTTTAAATTGGCTACTACAAAATTTTAAATTACATATGTGGCTCTCAGTAGCAATGCTCTAGACAACAATTTCAAAATGATGGAGTGGTAAGGCATAAGACAGAGGTTTTTCTAGAGTTGCCAACAACTGATAAAATTTCTGTCATGTTTAAGGAAAGAGAGGCACACTAAGTAACTATAGGCTTTGTTACCAAAAAAATTTATACTTAAGTATGAATGTTGCAAAAGAATAGAAATATCACCCAGAGCTTCCAAACCATCTGAGAAAGGAAAAAGGGGAATGTAGAAATTTTCATTAATACATCAAAAGAAGGAAATATGGGATACAATAAAAGGCAAAGAAGAGGATGATTAAAAAAAAAATAAGATAGTAGAAATAAGTCCCAATTTTCAGAAATTACAAAAATTGTAATCTCAACTACTAAATTCAACTTTCTTTGAAACACAGTACAAGAGGGACTTTCTACCCCAGAAGTGGGGAACATAATTTTTTAAATTACACATGTAATTTTTACAAATATTGAACATATCTTAGATTTCAAAGAAAGTTGCAAATGATTTCAAAGAATCAGTGACACAAACCATAGTCTCTAATCTTGGTCAAATTAAACTAGAAAGCAATAATAAGATAGTTTTTAAGAACTGTATGTTTGGAAATTTCTAAATGAACTCTGAAATAACTCATGGAATAAAGACAAAATCAAAAAGGAAATGTTAAATATTAGAACTGAATAGCAAGAGAAGTGATACATAGGAAAACTAATGGGACACAGTTGTATCAAAACCATAGTTTTAAAGTCACTCAGAAAAAAAAAATTTTTAAAGATAATGATTAAATACTCAACACACAAAGCAAAACAGGACATAAAGAAAATAGAAGAGGGAAGGAAGTTAACAGCTAAAATTAATTAAATAGAACACAAAGAAATCATAGTGAGTATCAATAATAATGAAAGATGAGCTTTATAGACATTAACAAAACGGAGATCCCTGGGTGGCTCAGCCGGTTAAGCGTGTCTTCAGCTCAGGTCATGATCCCAGAGTTCTGGGATCAAGTCCCGCATTGGGCTCCCTGCTCAACGGGGAGCCTGCTTCTCCCTCTGCCTGCCGCTCCCCCTGCTTGTGCACTTGTGCTCGCTCTCTCTCTCTCTCTGTCAAATAAATAAATAAAATCTTTAAAAATAAATAAACATGAATAAAACAAATCTGCAGTAAGACTGCCAAGATAAAAGATAAAAGGCACAAATCAACAATATTTTAAACAGAAAGAGGGAGATAATCTCAGAACAGCAGAGTTTTAAAAATCATAAAATAATAATATGAATTAAATGTAGTAGATTTGAAAATGTGATGAACTGGATAAATTTCTAGAAACACAATTAAATACCAAAATTGGCTTAAGAAAAAATAGGAAGCCTCAACAAACAAACAGCTTAAAGAAATTGTATTAGTAATCAAAAGCTTTTCCCCACAAAAGGCACAAAGCCAGAGTGTTTCATAGGTAAATTTTCCAAAACATTCAAGGAACTCTTTTACAAACTTAAAAAGAGAAAGACTATCTAATGCATTTATACTCTGGTATAGTATAACCTTAATACTAAATGGAATAAAGTATGACTTGATATCAAAATACTGGTAGTGTAATAAATCACATTAATAGATTAAAACAGAAAAGATATATGATCATTTCAATGGATACTGAAAACATATTTGATAAAAGTCAATACCCACTTATCCTAAAAAAATCCCAAGACATTGGGAATAGAATCTGATTTCCTTGGGGCGCCTGGGTGGCTCAGTCGTTAAGCGTCTGCCTTCGGCTCAGGTCATGATCCCAGGGTCCTGGGATCTAACGCCACATCAGGCTCCCTGCTCCGTGAGAAGCCTGCTTCTCCCTCTCCCACTCCCCCTGCTTGTGTTCCCTGTCTTGCTGTCTCTCTGTCAAATAAATAAAATCTTTAAAAAAAAAAAACTGATTTCCTTAATCTCATAACCTATATTATTAAATGTGATACGAAAAACTTATTAAACATCATAATTAATGGTACAACTTGAGAAGCATGAACAATAAAGTCAGGAGTGAGACAAAGATACCCACCATCACTGCTTATATTCAGCATTACAGAGGAGGTCCTGGCCAATACAATAAGACAAAAGAAAAAACAAATAATAATTGGAAAAGAAAATTTAAACTGTCTTTATCCTCAGATGATATTTTTCTACATGGAGAACCAATTTAGAATACTACAAACTATCATAACTGATAAGAGACATCAGTAACATTCCAAAATTAATAATTTACATCTCTACTGGAAATTATAAACAAAAATTTCAGGAAACTGTTCTTCCAAGGAGGGAAAACATGAAATTAAGGAAAAATACACTGGAGGCTTCCACTGCATCAGAAATGTTTTAATGTTTTTTTAAAATCTGAAGTAAACATAACAAAATGTTAAGATTTGATGAGGCTGGGTGATGAGCAAAAGTATGTTTATATAATAGTCTCTACCACAGTGAGGATGACTTCAGTCCTGGGACTTTGAACCAAACAGGAAGTGTATACTGAATTCAACAAGGTGTAATTAACAGCTACAAAAGTGTGGCCAGGGCATACAGAAAGGATCTGAAAAGAATATGAAAAGGAATCAGGCAGAAAATACATTTATTGGGCCTAAACATGTGATGAAGCAAACTGGATGGGAGGTTGCAGACTTGACATCCAAAAGTAGAGTTAAGTAATGCCATATCTTAAACTCAGAAAAGATCAAGCCCTTCCAAAGGGTATGGACTCAGAGCTCCTGTTTTTTAGTGGCTGATAAAAACTGAGTCAGTATGTTGCTGAGTGGCTCCAGGAGAATCAGATCTAGGGTCTGGCCAAAAATCTCTGGCCCATAAGCAACTTTATTCTGCTAAAATCTCTCCCACAATTGGACTGGAGTAATAACTTGTTATTTTTTCATTCTGGGATTTTTTTTAACCCGAGGAAGGTTTAGAATAAAATATAAAGATTAATAAATAACTGAATTACATTAATACTTTCATGTTATGTTCAAAAACAGGTTTTCATAATGATTAAAACAATCTGTATATATTTGGTATTTACAGTAATTGCAGGGTTTAAGAGTTTGGGCATATGAAAGAATCTAACAGATTAAAGTTGTGATTCCATTTTACAACATGCAATTAGGTAATTGATTTTATAGTTGTATGTTGAAAGGTGTAAGAGACTAGCTAAGTTTTTAAACAGCACTGGAATGTTTTTTTTTTTTTTTTTTTTTTTTATTTTTTTTTTTAAAGATTTTATTTATTTATTTGAGAGAGAGAATGAGAGACAGAGAGCACGAGAGGGAAGAGGGCAGAGGGAGAAGCAGACCCCCTGCTGAGCAGGGAGCCCGATGTGGGACTCGATCCCGGGACTCCAGGATCATGACCTGAGCCGAAGGCAGTCGCTTAACCAACTGAGCCACCCAGGCGCCCAGCACTGGAATGTTTTTAAAGATTTGCCATATTTATCAGTTTGTTCTATCAGACTTAATAGAGCTGTTCAGCAATGCTGCTTAGAGGCATTTGAAGTGTTGAAAAGAAAATCAACCACGTTAAACTTAATAAATACAGCTTTCATGATTGAAGGAATTTAATTAACAGAGTTGTAAATGGGACTGATTGTTTAAGGGGATATGTTCTATTCATCTTGCATTAATTAAACTTTAATAAAAGGAAAACTTTAATTTTTGTATTTTACCAATTTTATGAATAGAATAATAAGGCTTGTAATGTGAACTAAAATGATTACAGAAAATCTAGTTTTTTAATTTATAATTTGAATAAATCAAATATTAACATTCTGCACATAATCTTTTCTCTGCATAAAAGCTACCCTGAGGAACACTCAAATCTCCACTGTAAATGTGCTCATAATGAAAAAAATAAAATCTCTCTCAATTTTTTAATTTTTATTTATTTGTTTTAATTTTTATTTATTTTATAAGTAATCTCTCCACCCAACATAGGGCTCGAACTTTCAAACCCGAGATCAAGAGTCACAGACTCTACCAACTGAACCAGCCAGGTGCCCCCTCTCAATTTTTTTAAATGGAATATATATACAGGCTCCAGGTCCACCTTCAGCCAGGAGTCTGCTTGAGATTCTCTTCCTCTCCCTCTGCCCTTCCACCCCACTCTCTTGCTCTCTCAAATGAGTGAAGGGGAGAGAGAGAGAGAAAGATTGAGTGCACAAGTTGGGGGGAGGGGCAGAGGAAGAGGGAGAAGCAGACTCCTTGCTGAATAGCAAGCCCAATGCAGGGCTCTATCCCAGGACCCCAGCATCATGACCTGAGCCAAAGGCAGATGCTTAACCAACTGAACCACCCAGGCACCCTAATAAATAAATCTTTAAAAAAAAGAAAAAAGGAAATATATACAGACTATCCGTAAGTAAAATTACAATATTTTATTGGAAATTTTTAAAAATCTTAAAGCTCAAAAAGAAAAACACTTTCCAAAATGAGAAATTCAGTATCAAAAATACGCCAATATTCCTTCAATTAATATAAGACATTTTCAATTTAAAAAGTAACAAGATCTTTTACTTATCAAAATTATTCCAAAAAATAATTTTAAAAAATAAGAATTACCAAAAGTATTTGAAAAATGAAAGTAACAGTGACTCACTTTGCCAAAGATTAACAAGCATTATAAAGCTCTAATACTTTAAAAGAGTAGTTCTGACTCAATAATAGATAAACAACAAAACCTAAAAGAAAGCTCAAAAATAAATCTGTGTGTATCTGTGCCTGAAAGCACTTTAATTTGTAAATATAGAATAAAATAAAGATTATGCTTGAGGCAATGTTTCTTCTACTCCTAATATTTTCTTCCAGGTAGGAGAAGCTGCACTACAGTAACCTCTCTAGTGTCTAGCCACCCCTTTACTCACTCCTTTACTGGGGAAATTACATGACATATATCTACTGGTACATTTGGGAAGATACTGGATATAATCAACCTGATTCTGTTCTTCCACTTGAGAGTGAGCTGTCCACAAGGAGCAGGCATTCTCCCCTATTTCCAGGCACAAGCTCTTCCCCCATGCAGGGAGGGCTGCTGTGGTCTAATATTTCCATCCATTGGGTGAGTCCATCTGCCTGACCCAAGATTCAGTCAACAGGCAGATTAGGCTCTCATATTAAACTGCATCCTCCAACCTAACCCTTATCAGAAATAAAGACTGGCTTCTATCATCTCAATTTCTTCAGAACCCCTGTGGAGAAGAGAAATGCCCTTCAGAAATCCCCATGGTAGGTGCATAGGCCAAAGACATTTAGAACAGAAAGATTGTTCTCTGTGGGCACCTTGATTCTAACAGAAAAGACAAAGCAAACTAAACATGCTTGATTGTTTTTTGCAAATTTACTAAATAGATAAGTTACTCAGCTTGCTCAGGAGTGGAGTGAGGAGAGAGATAGAAAGATATCAGAAATATCACACCAATAGACTTCCTCCATCTGAAGGTAAAAATATTTAAAATAGGGAAGAACCATTCCCCATCATGCAACATTTTACCTCGATGGGAAGAGGACACATTAATCAATAAAATAGTGCTGGAAAAACTACCTAACTAATTGAAAAAAGAACAAAGTTCAAGTCCTACCTCATGCCATACATTCAAATAAATTATGTATTGATTAAAGTGTTAAATGGAAAGGTAATATGTCAAAAATTGATGAATATATAGGTAAATACTTATCCAACCTGAGGTTTGAGAAGGAATTAAGGCAAAAGAAAACAAAGAAAAAGATCAAGAATTACTATATCAAAATGTAAGACTTTTTTTTGTGAAGAAATATCCTTTATAAAATGAAAAAACCAAGTCACCGAGCACCATGAGTACCCAGCAGGGAATGAAGGAGAGAAAGAGGAGGCTTGGAGGCAGATCATGGAGTAGGATCTGGGGAGTCCTTTTATGCCACAGAAAAACTAAAGTCATGGAGAAGCCAGGAAAACTATTACAAAGGCTTTAGTACCACTATATAAGCTTGGTTCCAACAATGATGAAGTGTAGTTGGTGGATCCTCTTCTAGATAGTAATAATAAAGTGGGGGCAGCTGGGTGGCTCAGCAGTTAAGTGTCTGCCTTCAGCTAGGGTCATGATCTCCAGGTCCTGGAACTGAGCCCTGCATGGGGCTCCCTGCTCAGTGGGGAGTCTGCTTCTCCCTCTATCTATTTAGCTGAAGGCAGTCGCTTAACCAACTGAACCACCCCCTGCTCGTGCTCTCTCTCTCTCTCTCTCTGTGTCAAATAAATAAATAAAATCTTCAAAAAAATAAAATGCAGATGTATTATTTTTTAAATAATCAATTATTTGAAGAAACTGGTAAGTTGTACTCTTGAAAGACTACAACTGCTTCAGATAAGAATTGTACATTTATGGGTTTTGGTCTTTGGGGCCTTTGTTTTTTGGGTTTTGGTTTTTGGTTTGCCTCAGAGCACTCCCCAGTCCTGATGGCTATGAAAAAAAAATTTTTTTTTTTTTTTTAGATTTTTTTTTTTTATTTATTTGCGAGAGAGAATGAGAGACAGCATGAGAGGGAGGAGGGTCAGAGGGAGAAGCAGACTCCCTGCCGAGCAGGGAGCCCGATGCGGGACTCGATCCCAGGACTCCAGGATCATGACCTGAGCTGAAGGCAGTCGCTCAACCAACTGAGCCACCCAGGTGCCCGAAAAAAAAATTTTTTAATGAGCCTTGCAAACTCAAAGTGTCAGAAAAAAAGAGTTCAGGGATGGCAGAGAAGTAGAAATTTAGGGTTAAAATCCTGGGAGCAAGAGAACTACAGAAAGTATGGGACTAAAATTTTGTATGCAAACTATGTCCCAAAGCCCTAGATGAGTACAAAACTATGCATGTGTTGGGAGGAGGGAAAGGCACCTGGGGAAAAAAACTGCCACTCCAGGAGGCCAGGTTAAAAAACACGGTAACTGGAAACTGAAAGAACTGAGCAGTTATATTAGCTACTGTACACCACAGAGAAAGCAGAGTTTTTAGTCTGAGTCAAGACAATTAACTATCTACCAGAACAACAACAGCAATAACAACAAAACTCTTAGAAGAATATAATAGAACCTAGCATCACTACAACATTATATCTGTGCTTCTGAGTTTTCAACCAAAAATTACTAGATACAAAGAAATAGGAAAGTAAGGTAGTCAATAGAAATTGACTCTGAGTGGCCCAAGATGTTGAATTTGGCAGACAAAGATTTCAAGATTTTATTCGTTTATTTGAGAGAGAGAGAGAGAAAGAACATGAGAGGGGGGAGTGTCAGAGAGAGAAGCAGACTCCCTGCCGTGCAGGGAGCCCGATGCAGGACTCGATCCAGGGACTCCAGAATCATGACCTGAGCTGAAGGCAGTCGCTTAACCAACTGAACCACCCAGGCTCCCCTGCAGACAAAGATTTCAAATAATTTTTATAAATATTTTTAAGATAGTAAAAGAAAATAAGCGCTAATAATTAAAGGAAAATATAGTTCTAATGAGCAAACAGAATCTAAATAGAGAAATGGAAATCATGAGATGTTCTAGAACCAAAAGTATAATAACTGAAATGAAAATTTTACTGGGTGAGTTCAACAGTAGAATAAAGATGGGGAAAGAATCCATGAACTTGTAATCAGTAGAAATTATCTAGTTCAAATAATAGTTTTAAATATTAAAAGAACCTACAAGATATGTAGAAAAATACCAGTCTAACATATGTGTAACTGGAGTCCCAGAAAAAGAGGAACACAAAAATATTTAAAGAAAGAGTGGCAAAGTTTTCCAAATTATGAGAAAAGCATTAACTTACAAGTCCAAGAAACTTGATGATCCCAAACATGACAGATACAAAGAAAACTGCACCAAGATGCATCACTTCAACTACTGAAAACCAAAGAGAAAAGGGAATCTTGAACAGTTACAAACACTTGAAGAAACAGTCTCATAGTTTCTTAGATCAATATAGAAGCCCGCACTTACCATATGACCCAGCAATTCTATTTCTAGGTATTTACCCTAGAGAAATAGAGCATATTTCACATACTGATTATATATGAATGCTTATAGCAGCTTTATTCATAATCACCAAAATCTAAAAGCAATACAAATGTTCAACAATAGATAAATGGGAAAACAAATTTTGGTATATCCACACAATGGAATATTATTCAACAAAAATGAACCAATACCTAATATATGCAACATGGATAGATGACAAAAATACATACTATGATATCTGAAATTCTAGAAGAGGAAGACAAATCTATGGTGATAGAGTGATCTGCTAACCAGTGGACACCTGACTTTGGGGTTGAGAAAGGCTGACTGCAAAGGATCAGATGCACGTTAGTTATCTATTGCTTTATAATCAATTACCCCCAAACTAAGTGTTTAACACATTTATTATCTCTCAGTTTCTGTGGGTCAGAAATCTGTGCATGACATAACTGGTTCCTCTAGCTCTGGGTGTCTCACAGGTTGCAATCAGGATGCCAGCTGGGTTTGTAATCTTCCTAAGGCTCAACTTGCAGTGAATCTACTTCTCAGCTCATTTAAGTAGTTATTGGCAGAATTCAGTTCCTTGCCAGTTGTTGGATTGAGAGCCTCAATTCTTCATAAGTGGTTGCCCCCAGTTCTTTGACATCCTGGCCTCTTCACAGGAAAGCTCACAATATTGAAGGTGGCTTGTTAGAGAAAGCTAGCATGAGGGCAAAGAGCAAGAGAATGCCAGGAAGATGGAATTCACAATCTTTTGTAACCTAATCTCAGAAGCAATATTTCATCACATTTACCATATTCTATTCATGAGAATCAAGTCAGTAGGTGCAGCTCACCTTCAAAGGAAGGGAATTATACAAGGGAAAGAATACTAGGAGATAGGTATCCATACAAGCCATTTCAGAAGCTGCCTGTCACAGGAAAGAAATTTATGAGTTGATGGAAATGTTATATATCTTGTTTGAGAATAAAAACTCATCAAAGAGTACGCTCAAAATGGGTATATTTTATTATATGTATAGTTGATTTGTTTAAAGTCAAGTTACTTCAAAAAAGTGGGGGGGGGAGATTAGACCATAATCTCAAAAAAAATTTCTGTTAAACATGGAAGAATCTTCTTTTTCTCTCAAGCACTATTATTGTCTGTTTGTCTTTTTTGTACTTGAAGATTTATATTCCTTTAGTGACTATTTAGTTGAGCTTGAGAGAATATTGGAGAATTTTAGAAGATAGTAAAGTGGATAGAGAAGTATTACCTTTGCCCACAGAGCAGAGTAAGGTACAAACCTGGAGTCTGGTACATTTGAGAAATAAACCGATTTATCCTTCTGTATGTGGAAGCACCACAGACTATGAGGTGTGAGGCTGAGGGTAAGGAGAATGATAAACAGAACAACTGGACTCTCAGATTCTTTCCCCCAACAAACAATATCCACACTCACCCCATTCAAGAAACCAGAAGTTTATTTATTCTCAGGAGAGGGTCAAGATTGTAGAAAATAATGCAAATGGCAGGGATGAGGCATGATCCTAAAAGCAGAGAGATTAAATTAAAGACTAAATATTGAATTTAGGACACACAGGTCATCCTCTATTTGCTCCCAAAATACTGGCTACCAGGTATATCTCCCCCTCCCGCTGGCCAAGGAACTGGATGATTTTTCACTGGAAAAATTTAATTGTCACAGATAAAAGACTCAAAATGCAAATCTGGCCACAGTAATCCCTGCACAGAACTCTTATAGAAGTACTTCTCAAACTTTGAGGTGTTTAAGAATCCCCTGAGATCTTGTTGAAGTGCAGATTCTGATTCAGTAGGTCTGGAGTGGGGCCCAAGAGTTTATGTGTCTGACAAATTCCCAGGTGATGGAGATGGTGTTTATCCCTGAGTCACACTTTTAGCACCCAGGCTCCCTTGTCCTCCATCCATAAAACACAGAGTGAACTCACTTGCAGGCTTTCCAGTCTCTTTTAGGCATAAGCACCATCTCCTAACCTACCCAAACTCACTTCCCAGCATGATATCCCCACACCACACCTCTAACCCCACTCCATTCAATCAAGTGCTCGCTCCTCCAGTCTAAAGTGCATCATTCCTTCCCATACTAGGACAAACACTTTCTCCTCCTTCAAGAATCAGCCCAAGATTCCACCACTTCCTCTCTGAAGTTGGTCCTGACTCCTTTGGGCAGACTTAATCTACTGCTTCTGTGTTCCATTATATCCTGGGCCAACCTCCATCATCAACCTATGCGCGTGTGTATATGTGTCTATATACACAAATATGTAAATATTTATTTGTTTGTTCCTTCCTTCCTTCATTCAGTCAGTTATTTATTAAGTGACAAAGACTCTCACCTTGACCAAACTCAGGCTCCTCTGATCATCTTTCTGACTAAGCCTTGATCCTGGGCTCTTGTCCTTGGCCCACTTACTCCAGTTTTACTAAGAATCCCACTGAGTCACGTAAATGAAAATACCCCACCTTGGCCAATCACCCTTGATACCTGATCAAATTTATCATTCCCCACCCTGCATATCTTAGCATCCTGGCCTGCCCTCAGCCAAAATCCTGTTAGTCAATTTAGCAAAGAATTACCCTATCTCTTAGTACCTGCCGCCCCCCCACCCACCCTGCTTCTTGGCCATAAATCCCTACTTTTCCTTGTCATATTCATATTTGAGCCCAATCTCTCTCCCCTACTACAAAACCCCATTGTTACCTCCCCCTGAATAAAATCTTCCTTACCATCTTTTACAAGTATCATAAATAATTTTTTTCTTTAGCAGTTATAATGCCATCACTCAGATCCGATTGATCTATCATTCAGGACCCAAGTGAGCACCTTTGAGGCCTTGTCTTCCTTCCTGGCTGACTGATCAGGGATCCACTGGTGAGTCTCACTCAGTTTTGACCCAGGGCTCCAGATGACGGTCCTTGAAGCACAGTAGAAACTGATTTTTATTCTTGAAATTCTAAGTATACTCTCTGAAGCCGGCTTGGATTCCCAGGCAAGAGAAATTGGGTTTTTCTGTCTAAAAGGTAACTGCTGGGCTGGAAATCTTTCTTCCTGGCTCTCTATCTCCCTGTTTTTTGTTGTTGTTGTTGTTGTTGTTTGGTTTGGTTTGGTTTGGTTTTTTTACCACAAAAAATATATCTATATTTTTATATTGGAGGGAGGGAGTAGAAAAGAAACCCCTATACTAGGCCCTACTCAGTGGCAGCTTCTTGTTCCATAGGGTTAAGGAAGACTTTGAGGAAATAAAAGTTGTTTGGAAAAATCCAGGTGTAGTTGCTTTGTATGTTGTGATGGGTAGAGGGATGAAGTGAAGTGTGAAGGCCCCTCGTACCCTCCATCTTGCCTCAGACTATGTCCTGGAACCCTGGGGTGGAGAAAACGCCCCTTTCATTCCTGCTTCTTGGGATTGTTGATTCTTCCCACAATAATTTCACCACGTAGTCAGAGCGACACGCCCAGCATGTTGGCGAAGATGGCAAGCTGCACGTCTGTGATCATCCTGATCAGCTGGACTCCTTGCCATGCGGTCTGCATACTAGCTGAAGGTAGGAGTCCCGGCCCGGCCCGGAAGTTGGTCTCTATCTCCCTGTTGCCCAACTGATTTGAAAACATGTCCACACAGAAATCTGCATGTTTTGAATGAATGTTTTAGCAGCTTACTCATAACCTCTAAAAACTGGAAGCAACCAAGATGTCTTTAATATATGGATGAATGAACCGTGGTACACCAATATAATAAAATACTATCCCATGGTTTTTTTAAATGAGCTCTCAAACCACAAAATCATGGGTGAACATTAAATGCATGACACTAAGTGAAAGATGGCAGTCTGAAAAAGCTGCATACTGCATAATTCAATTATGTATTCAATTATTTACATTCTGTAAAAGGCAAAACTATAGAGACAGTAAAAATATAAGTGGCTGCTAGGGGCTCAGGGGGATGGGGACAGGGTTGAATAAGTGAAACACAGAGGACTTTTAGGGCAATAAAACTATTTTGTGTGATACTTTTTGGTAGATGCATGATATGCATTTGTCAAAACCCATTGAATTTGGGCGCCTGGGTGGCTCAGTTGGTTAAGCGACTGCCTTCGGCTCAGGTCATGATCCTGGAGTCCCGGGATCGAGTCCCGCATCGGGCTCCCTGCTCGGCAGGGAGTCTGCTTCTCCCTCTGACCCTCCTCCCTCTCATTCTCTCTCTCAAATAAATAAATAAAATCTTTAAAAAAAAAAACCCATTGAATTTTATTGCACAAAAAAATCAACCTGAATAAATGCAAAATTTTTTAAAAATTAAATCATTTAGGAGGTCAAAGGATCCCAGGTATTAAAAATGTGCAAAACACTTGCAACTACGTGGATGGGGCTAGAGTGTATTATGCTAAGCAAAATAAGTCAGTCAGAGAAAGACAAATACCATATGATTTCACTCATATGTGGAATTTAAGAAGCAAAACAGATGAACATAGGGGAAGGAGAAAAAAGAGAGAGAGAGACAGAAGCAAACCATAAGAGACTCTTAACTACAGAGAACAAACTAAGTGTTGAGGGAGGGAGGTAGGCAGGGGAATGGGCTAAATGGGTGATGGGTATTAAGGAGAGCACTTGTGATGAGCACTGGGTGTTATAGGTAAGTGATGAATCAATAAATTCTACAACTATACTACCATATATGTTAACTAACTAGAATTTAAATGAAAACTTGAAATTAAAAAATAAAATGTACAAAACAATCTTACTGAAGGGGAGAGATATTATTGACCTAACTTTGGAAATGAATGGAGTCTGTAAACCTAAAGACAAAAGGAAATATACATAAACACTGTACTCTAGTTGATAAAGTTGTTTTCCACAGGGGTATGGGTTAAGAATTCTGATCCTGCTATACATGCATACTGGCATTGAACAAGTGAGTAAATGTATGGTGGGTGGTGGAAGCCATGTTTTCATTGTAGGAGACGGAAGTACAGATAAGCAAGGGGAGGAAGCTAAAATGATGGACTGGAGTTGGAGACATCAGTATGTACTCTTGTTTAATTTAATATAGATCACATGGTTACACATAGAAATACTTACAGATATGTGTATATAAAATGGTTAGTATATACATACATATTTCCTTGCTTTTTCACCTAAGAGGGCCTAGAAATAACAATATTGCACTAGCAGTGAATACACCTAGTACCCAAATCTTAATTTCTAATTCCATTCTCCAGTGGAAGAAACCAGCATTCCTTGGAAAATAGGCACTCAACAGGATAAGTGGAAAGACTAACATGACAAGGAATGAAACATCAATAAGGAAAAACCTATGTAAATAAATAAGCCATGGCTGCAACCAAAAGGCCAAAAACTATCAGCGACATTATTTTCCCAAAGTCCATTTATGAATTGTTTGGAACTAGGTATGCATTTTACCATGTATTAAATTATAAAATATTCATTTAATGGGGCGCCTGAGTGGCTCAGTTGGTTAAGCAACTGCCTTCGGCTCAGGTCATGATCCTGGAGTCCCGGGATCAAGTCCCACATTGGGCTCCCTGCTCGGCAGGGAGTCTACTGCTCCCTCTGACCCTCCTCCCTCTCATTCTCTCTCTCTCAAATAAATAAATAAAATCTTTAAAAAAAAAACTTATTAAAAAAAATAAAATTAAATTAAAAAAAATAAATAAAATAAAATATTCATTTAATGAATTTTTTTTTAATTTAAAATTTTATTTTAATTAGCAAACCTGGCCGGGGGGAGCCACATTAGGACTCAGAGACAAAGGTGGAGACCCAAAAATCAGCTGGTTTTTCCTTGTCAGGCCGGAGCAGAATTTCAACCAGACCACATCCATTCCAACTCTGGAGACAGTTTACTCTTTAAATCCTGATCCAGGTACGTTGGTTGCAAACTGGCTTCACTTCATCCAAGGACCTAGCTCTAGGGCTTTCATGGCATCCTCAAGTTTGAGCATCCCTCGTTCCTGTTGCTGGCGGTGCCATTCGGCCATGGACTGGAGCATCCACTTGGCCCTGAGCTTATACAAATAAGAGCCATAAACCACGATCTCCGTGAGCTCCGAGGATTCCAGAACCTTTAGCTCGAGCATGACTTTGCTCACTTGCTCGATGTACGGGATTCGAGATCCAGCTGGGCCAAACATAGCTTCCAAGAGCTGCGTCTGGACCTGCAACACCTCGGGATCTTTCAAGTCTTCGGGAGCTTTCACCCACGGTGGAATATCTTTTCGTTCTGGTAGCGTCCCCATCTGGACTGCCTCAAAACTAACCACGCTCCAACCTAAGCTAGGCCTGAGTCGCCCAGGCCACCGCGCCGAGAGGTCTTAATGAATATTTTTTTTAATTATTTATTTATTTATTAGAGAGAGAGAGAGAGAGAGAGAGAGAAACAGCATGAGAGGGGATAGGGTCAGAGGGAGAAGCAGGCTCTCCGCTGAGCCGGGAGCCCGATGTGGGACTCGATCCCAGGACTCCGGGATCATGACCTGAGCCGAAGGCAGTCGCTTAACCAACTGAGCCACCCAGGCGCCCTTAATGAATATTTTTTGATGGTTACTCTGTGCAAAGCACTGTTATAGATGAAACTATGAATGTGGGGAGGTAAATTAGAATGAAATCAAAGCCCCTACTAAGACGTTTGGCTTAATAGACAGTAAAGCCACATACTGAGTTGGGGAAGATGGAGAGGAATATGTGAGATGGGAAGAAGGTAGGAAATCAATAATTTCATTTTATCGAAGCTACATTTGAGATATTTATCATTCTAATGGAGTCACCAAGCAAACAGTAGAATATAAATCTGATCTTTAAAAAGTCATCAGAGATAAAAATTTAAAAGCATTAAATAGGTCATTATTAAAGTCATGAACTAGATAAGATCACCTGGGAGAAAAATGTGAAGAAAGAAGACAATGAGCCCTAGATTACAATCTTATGACAGTCTAGGATTTAGAGGCTAACCAAGATCTAGAGGCCAAAGAGAAAAAGAGGATCCAGCAAAGAAGATTCAAAAGAAGTATCTGTGGATTCTAAAATTATTGAACTTACAGAAGCACAGAGTAGAATGGTGATTGCCAGGGGTTAGGAGTGGGGGAAATGGGGAGACGTTGGTCAAGGGGTACAAAGTTTCAGCTATGCAAGATGAATAAGTTCTGGAGATCTAATGTACAGCATGGTGACCACAGTTAACATTACTTGTGTACTTGAAATTTGCTAAAAGCGTAGGTCTTAGGCAATCTCAACACACACACAAAAGTAACAATATAAGGTACTGGGTATGTTAACTAGCTTGATTGTGGTGATTATTTCACAATGTAGACTAGCACCCTCCCCATCCCTTCACCCCTCTCCACCCACCCCCCACCCATTAGACTGTTAGTGGTAGCCTAACGCTACATCACATTGCTTCCATAATTCACCTCACTTCATCTCATCACATAGGCATCTTATCATCTCACATCATCATGAGAAGGGTATGGTACAAGATATTTTGAGAGAGAGACCACATTCACATAACTTTTATTAGAATCTATTGTTATAATTGTTCTATTTTATTGTTAATTATTGTTAATCTCTTACTGTGCTTAATTTATAAATTAAACTTTATCATAGGTATGTATTATAGGAAAACATAGTATATATATACTATTTATAGTGTCAGGCGTCCACTGGGGGTCTTGGACGATATTCCCTATGGAAAAGGGGAGACTACTATATACATATATCAAAACATCAGGGCACCTGGGTGGCTCAGTTGGTTAAGCGACTGCCTTCAGCTCAGGTCATGATCCTGGAGTCCTGGGGATCAAGTCCCGCATCAGGTTCCCTGCTCAGCGGGGAGTCTGCTTCTCCCTCTGACCCTCCTCCTTCTCATGCTCTCTGTCTCTCATTCTCTCTCTCTCAAATAAATAAATAAAATCTTTAAAAAAAAATCAAGTTTCATACCTTAAATATATAAAATTTCTATTCGTCAGTTATACCCAATAAGGCTGAAATAAATAAAATTAAATTTAAAAGTTTTTTTTAAAGAAGTATCCAATGACAGAAAACCAGGAGTATGCAATGTTCTGAAAGCCAAGAGGAAGAACAAATCATGTTGAATGATGAGGAGACACATAAGATAAGACCAGAGAACTGTCCATAGAATTTGGCTACATTAGAGGTTGTTGGCGACTTTGACAATTTCAGTGAAATAATGAAGATAGAAACCAAATAGTATGCACTCCTTAACTATTTATGTTTAAAATTTCACAAAATCACAGTGTCTTTCACTGATGGAAGAAAATTCATTCATTTATTCATTCTTTCATCTATCTACCCTATGCCAGGCTCTGGAGGCAGAGCTAAAGATTCACTGATAAATAAAACTTCT
This sequence comes from Neomonachus schauinslandi, assembly GCF_002201575.2. Taxonomy (NCBI): domain Eukaryota; kingdom Metazoa; phylum Chordata; class Mammalia; order Carnivora; family Phocidae; genus Neomonachus; species Neomonachus schauinslandi. The sequence continues at coordinate 38,316,452 of NC_058404.1, forward strand.
TTCTCGGGCACCTGGGTGGCTCAGTTGGTTAAGCGACTGCCTTTGGCTCAGGTCATGATCCTGTAGTCCCAGGATCGAGTCCCACATCGGGCTCCCTGCTCAGCAGGGAGTCTGCTTCTCCCGCTGACCCTCCCCCCTCTCATGCTCTCTCTATCTCATTCTCTCTCAAATAAATGAATAAAATCTTTAAAAAACAAAAAACAAAAAACTTCTTTCTCTAGATGTTCCCAGGCTGATAGTAGTGATCACAGGTATACGTATAATTGCAGCAAGATGTTGTGGCAGCAGAAAGAAGGGACTAATTATTGTAACTTGAGTCATCAAGCCTGGTTTTGAGGCTTGAATTTGAGGTACTTTGGAGACCTCCAACATCATACCAAGTAGGCATTTCAATGTATGGGTCTGAAGGTCCAAAGAGATATCTGGGTTGGCTATATAATCTGCCTACAGCTAGCATTTGTGTGGAGGAGACTGCCTAGTGAAAGAGTATATGTCAAGAAGAGTAGCAAGCCTAGAGGAAATCTTTGAAGATCTCAGACACTTCAGGACAATGTAGAGGGCTTCAAGCCTTCAAAGGAAGAGGAGTCATTAATTCCTATGCCGCTAAGAAGTTAAGTCAAATGATGATGTGAAAATGTTGAGTAGATTTGGTAAATGGAGATCATTATGAAAATGGAAAGCATCCCTTACTTTCCTGCACGAAATCCCCCAACTTACCTACCTCTTCCCCCATCTTCTCATACCATCCTTCCCATAATTAAGAGCCACATTTTGAGCCTCTACTGAAACCTAAAAATTATGGAAGAACTTCCTGATTGTCAGGCCACGCATTTTTTTAAATTACTGCAAGACTAAAAACAGAGTTGTTTTAGTGAATAAAAGGTAAAGTAGAATGAAAAAACTAGCTGTGTTTGAAAAACTGAAGAAAATTGCATATACCTAACTCAGTTTTAGAACTCCCCTGAGTCCATGGCCTTTAATACATTGCAGGTGATGAGTAAATGAAATGGATTAGATGAAAAAAATCTCTCCTTGTCACTTACTAAATGAAGAAACCAATCTAAACATTTGCTCAGATTTTTAAGAATCTGTAATAATTTAGGGCATTAGACAAGTTCCCCATTGACTACAAAGATGAATAGGAAATGGTTTCAGTCCTCAACAGTCTAGAACCTGTGTAATTGATCATCCTCTTAAAGAGCATCAGTCTCCCCACACCCACCCTCTCTCAGCCTACCAACATCCTCAAGGTTTCTCCACATAAAGAAGTACTTGAGCTTGTCTTCACCTCTTCTCTCCTGTCTCTGTCTCCTTCTTTTGAGAAAGCAGCAACAATGAGAGGTCTCAGTCTAATCAAACTCAACTAACCATTATTTTCCTGAGCTTGCAACCCAGTCTCTGCTATCCATTTCCATACTACAATAGCCCCATCCTCAAATAGTAAGTTTGGTTTTTGTTGGACTGAGAAAACTAAAGCAATCAGAAGAGAACTTCCACATGCTCCCACTACCAAATCTATCTAAAGGCCACCCCTCCAGCTGTATACAGGATTGTATCAAAGACAAAGACTTTGTCTGATCAAAGACTCCTTTCTTACAATTTTCCTCCTCTTTTTTTCCATCATTTTTTTTCTTCCTACTGGATAATTCTCATCAATATGCAAATATCCTGCAATATCTCTCATCTGTGAAAAGAAATCCTTTCTTGACCTCACATGTCCCCACAGCTACTGCTCCATTTCTCTATATCCCCTTATGGCAAAAATTCTTCAAAGAGTGGTTTCCACTCCCTGTCTTCCCTCTTTTCCTTCTATTATCTCTTGAACCCACTCTAATAAAGCCTCTGCTCCCACCCCATCACCAAAACTGCTACTGTCGAGGTGTGATGGTTAACTTTATGTGTCAGCTTAGCTGGATCATGTTGCCCAGATGTTTGGTCACATATTATTCTGGATGTTTCTATGAGAGTGTTTTTGGATGAGATTAACATTTAATACTGCAGACTTTGAGTCAAGCAGTTTGCCTCTATAATGTGAGTGGGCCTCATCAAATCAGTTGAAGGCTTGACTAGCACAGCAGACTGACCTCCCCTGAGGAAGAAAGAATTCTCTAGCAGACGGCCTTCAGACTTGAACCACAGCATCAGCTTTTCCCTGTGTCTCCAGCCTACTGGCTCACCTTGCAGATTTGTACTTCCCAGCCTCCATAATCATGTGAGCCAATTCCTTAAAATAAATCACTCTCTATAGATATATACACAACCTATTGGTTCTGTTCCTCTGGAAAGCCCTGACTAACACACACAAGTTTACAAGGGACCTTACTAAATCCAATGATCAATTCTCAGCACTCTTCCTATTGCAACTTTCACCAGCATTTGATACAACTGAATCATATCCTCTCTCTTCAAAAATGTTCTGAGCTTCTGATGTATGTCCTTGAAAGATGCTAAGAAAGTAGATCCAAAAAGTTTTCATCACAAGGAGAGAAACTCTTTTGGGGGGTATCTAAATGAAGTGATGGATATTAACTAAACTTACTGTAATGGTCATTTCACAAGTTAAGTCATTGTACCTTAAATGTATACAGTGCTATATGTCAATTATATTCCAATGAAACTGAAAGAAAAAAAATGTCCTGTGCTTGTTTCCGGGTATTAGTCTCTCCTGGTTTTTCTGTCATGGGCCACTCCTAAGTCTCTTTGTAGGATCTTCTTTTTCTGCCCCAGAGCTCAGGCTCAGACCTCTTCTCCACTTTACCTACATTTTATTTCTCTTTGTAGTACTAGAACCCAGTGCTGATTCTTCTCTCACCAGTATAATTGGAAAAAAGATCAGTAGGGGAAATAAAACACTATACACAGGGTAAAGGTCATCAGTGTCCATAAACTCAATTCTGCAGACGAACTTGAGATGAGAGGCCTTCAGAATTTTAAAAGACTGTGGCAGTTAGGATTTCAAGTGCAGTGTGGTCACCCTCTCAAATCATTTCAATTAACATCCCATCCTGTCCCAGGAAAAGAAGAAAGATTTATTCAGCAACTGGCACATGGAAACAACTTGTAGGTTAATGTCTAAACAAACTCATTCATTCTCTTACTTTAAAGTATCATCATTTCTGAGCTTAACAATCATACAGTGATGTCCAGAAGTCATCTTAAAAACAAGCAAAAGCACAGGTCGTGTCTAAGACCACCCTTCCTGGAGAAAAATGAAGGCAGCCTCCCTTGGGACTTCTCTCTTCCCTCGTTCCACCGCCTTCCAGAAGGGGTCTTTTATGGACTGTGGTGGTCCTTTCTTTCAGCTGTTCTATGAACAGTTCTCTAGCACAGTAAGCGATGGGAGGGAAAGCAAAAGGAGGCAGAAATGTTTGGCTTTTTCCCTGGGGAAAGACTGTCCCAAGAGTGACTTTTGACCAATGAAGTTTCAAGAGCATTCTTTCATGGAGTCTCAAACAGAAAAAAAAAAAAAAGAAAAGAAAATTCTGTTTATACAATTTTTCTTGGGAGCTTTAGAGGCAGGCAGCTGGGATTCCTAGCAGTTTGAGTCTCTAAGATTAGATCCAAATGAGAAGAAAACAGAATGTGAACAGGAACATCAAGGCTAGACTAACCATCACTAGTGCTAGCAAAGCCTTTCACTAGGTACAGCATCCACCAAACACCCTGTATCAATCTCCGTTCCATACTTCCATCTGTACTGTACCAGTGGTGTGCTGAAGCTGGCTCATAGCAACTCATGAAAGGCATCTGCTAAAATATTCGGGGATTTTTGTGATCACATTGTTAAGCCCAGCCATCATTAAAAAGTAAAGTTATATAAATTTAAAATTATACAAATGAAATTAAAAGCAAAGGTAATAATAAATGCTCAAAATCCTCACTTCCTAATTATTTTCTTGCATTTTATTCACATGGTGATTTACTTTTATTGTCTCTGTCTGACAAAAATACAACTCAGTGGTGTTCTACCATGCATCTTTTCCTGACTCATTGTTCAGTGACTTCACATAAGTACCTTGAAATTGACCATGAAATTAGCCATAGTGGGTATGTTTACACCATGGAAATTGGCCTACACTGTGAATTAGGTCTTTGCATGCAGGGTTAGGGGGAGCTAGTTGTTGAAATTTTACCACATGTTCCCCGTCCCCCTTCCCCATTTTCCACATCCTTTCATTATAAATATTGGGTCACTCCTTTGGGCCTCAGTTTAAGCCTTGCTTTCTCCACGAAGCCTTCTGTGATCACCCCCAGACTACTATGACTCCTTGCACTGAATTCGCATTGCATTGTCTGCCTGTAAGCCTCAACTGGCCCTTGGCTAGTACAAGGGAATATAAATAATAAATTGCATATAACAAATCTTTTTACATGGCTATGTAGTTTTCTTCTACCCCATACATTGAGTGCTCTTTGACAGCAGAAGCTGAGTACATAGTAGGTATTCAACAAATACTTGCTGAATGGAAATCTGCATATGGAACTTCCTAGATAACATAACTATGTCCCAGTTCCCAAGAAACTTGCTTCCAAAGAAGGAAAGGATGGATACTGATCAACTTAAATGCAAAAGTTTCTTTTTGTATGACAGTTCTAATCCAGCCCAATACCTCACTCCAACCCCAGTTCAGCAGACTTCTAAAAGGTGCTGGAAGAATCCTGAGCTGGAGAATTCTCTCAGGAGCCAGGCTGGGGGTGGTGCACAGGCTGACCCAGCACGCTGACACCTTGCAGGGGAGCAGCTGTTGGAGGAAGAGGCACAGGAGGAAAGCTGGCTGCATGAGGGGAAAACAACTCTCTGGGAAGAAAAGTGTCTCCAACCACAAGTGACATTTCGCATTTGCAAAGGAAGCAGCCACAGACAGGAGATCACAGCTGGTTTGACTTACAAATAACAAATCCAATCCTGTTTCTTGCAGCTTGTCTTCTATCTGTAAACACAGACGAAGCTATCCACAGATGCAGGTTCAAATTACCCTAGTGTTCCAGAGCTCAGCATGGGGGCTTTGAGGGTGGGCTTCAGAAGAGTTACTGGATGGAGTGAGAGACAAGAGAGGAAGATGCCTCTGTGTTCTCATCACCTCCCCACCCTTGCAAACTGCAGGGTGATGAACTGTGAGGAGGGAATAGCAGTGATGAAGAAGGAAGACTCAGGTGGGCATGATGGTTGATGGTAGGGGAATGGGGGCCTGAATCGTATCAAGAGAGTAAGAAAGAGCATCTGGAGTAGGGAACTTCCCTCTCCCAGAACACCATGGGAAAAACAATTCTGGTCGGTCGCTCTGGCCCCAATAGGATCTGCACTGTTCCACGAAGACATTTGCTTTGACAGCTTCTTGAGACGCTGGCTGCTGCCCAAATGCATCCTGTAAATCTACTTCCCACATTTGTTTGGTCTTTTTTCTTTTCTTTTCTTTCTTTTCCTTTCTTTTCCTTTCTTTTTTTGGCAGGGTGCAAAGAAGGATAGGACAAAAACTGAGCCATTTAGACAAAATTGACCCATTCTAGATAGGAGATGTGACTCAGAAGAGTGAGTGCCACAAATGGCCAGAATTTGTTTCCTAAAATTACTGAGCAGTTCAACATGGACTCCCCATTCTTGCTTCTAGAGAGCAGAGGCACAGTTTTGCCAAGTTCTGCTCCTAAGACAGCTGAAATGGAGGCTGCCCGTGTCCAGGTTCAGAGAATGGAACTCTCTCCATCTTCCTTCTTCCCACTCATAACTATCAAGACCCAGTGGGGTAATTCCACAGACTTCTAATAAATTGTGTCACTTCACTGGAAATTTGCTTTGGGAAATCCTGGACTCCTGGTGTGGAAGCTGGGAAATTTTTAGTCTCCCAAAGGGAGTAAGCAAATCTCCTGCACGAGGTCCGTCCTGGCTAACTCCTGTGCTTCCCCAGGCTGGAACAGAGTCTTCCTCATTGCATGTGTTTCTTTTCCAGGTCTCCACATTTTGCTTTGTCACTTCCTGTCCACTCCCAAGGCCATGGCTGCTGGCCTTGCGAGTGCTCGAAAAGCCCTGTAACTCTGAAGGAAGCTGGGCTGGAGCCCAGCGACCCTCCCATGTTGTCTAGAGCACCATCTGGTTGGGAGGTTTATCGCCCACTGTTATCTCTGTGTTCCTGGATGCAGCTTAAACCTATTAATTCCTTATCTTGTCATCACAGGCTAAATGAAAGCATCCTCCATTAGGCTTCCTCCCTTTGGAACAAAAATCTTCTACCTCTTGCTCACCCCCACGTAGTTGGCCTCTGTATGTTTCCAAGAACTCCTTTTCTAGCTTCCTGTGAAGTACTTTGGTCTGAAGATCCCCCAGGGAGTCTGCCTGGGAGACGGAACGGCCTGAAGAAAATTAAGTGGCTTGCTCCTTCAATGTGTTGTGTTTGAGACCCCATGCATGAACCTGTCAGCTCCAGAATGAATCTCCTGGGCCACCTTGAGGCCTAAGACTCTTCCATTCTAGTCTCAATGTGGGGGCCAGATTTTTCCAACTTTAGGAACCCCTTCTTAAACTGCAAAGAGGTTCTGAGGAGCAACTGCTAGAGAGGCAGGAATGGAGTGTCTGTGAACTAGGACATGAAATGGCTGGGTGCTCAAGACTGGAGGAGACTAAGACAGACACCAGAAGGGAAGCTGCAGTCCGGCTGGGAAGGTAGCCGAGCAGTGATGCCCAAAACATAGGAGACAAAATTGTCGGGCCTGGGTCACCCACTGCTTTGGCCCCTGTCCTTAGAGTAGTCTGGGAGGTGGAAGGAGAGAGTTTGGTCAGCCTCTCTGTGCTCAGAAGGAAAAGGAATCTTCTCTGCAGGGCTGTGTTCGGCTCATCCATATGTCATCTCCACAGATGGAGAAAGAAAAAGAGCATCTGTCTTCCAGCTTCTCCTTTCTAGAAATGAGTACACTTTTTCACCTAATCCCCTCAGCCAACTTCCCCTCTGGTCTTGTTGTGCAGCCTTAGGTCACATGGCCCCTAAAGCTGTCCCTGGCAAGTGCAGTGAGACTGATGATTGGCTAGGTGGCTCAGGATCCACCACCCCTGGAGTGGGAGGGACGGATCCCATCACAGTAATTTTCCACCTGACCCAGAGGCAGGGGGGTGAGTGAGGGTTGGGGGCAGTCTTTCAGTCATGCATTTATCCTCATCCCACCTCTCTCTTCAAGGTCAGCAGGGACCCCACTGTCCTGAGGCCTCATCCTCTTTGACCTCTCAGCCAATCTTGACAGAGTTGAAGACTCCCTCCATTTTGAAACCTTCCTCCACTTGGCTTTCAAGACATCTCTTTCTCATATTCTCTTCCTCTCTCACTGGCCACTTCCTCTGTTTCCTTTGCTGCATCCTCATCACCTTTCCAACCTCAAAATGATGTACAGTCCCAACACACAATTCTCAGATCTCTTTTTCCTTTATCTTCATTCTACTCCTCTGGTGGCATGGCTTTAAATACTAACTTCTGTGACTCCCAAATACTTATCTCTAATGCATACCTCTTCCCTTAATTCCAGACTTATAAATCCAACTGCTTAATCAACATCTCCATTTGAGTATCTCTAGGCATCTCAAACTTTAATGACCCAAACTCCAACTATACCTTCAAAATATATTCAAAATCTGATTATATCCTACATTTCCACCATTTCGGACTCTGAGCATCTTTCCCCTAATCTACAGAGAAGCCACGTCACTCTCTTTCCTTTTACCCTAACCTCCTATAGCCAATTTTCCAACCGAAATGAATCTTACAAAACATGTCAGATCATGGGACTCTTTTGCTCAAAATCCTCTAAGGACTTTCCATCTCACATAGAATGAAAGCTAGTAAAATTGTTACAGGTGGCCTGTAAGACCCCACAACATCAAGAAGGGCTAAATGAAGTGAGGAAGGGGATGATCTGAAGGAAGTGAGGGAGCATGACATACTGATGTCTGGGGAAAGACATCTAGAACAAAAGCTGTGAGGAGAGAATGTCCTTGGCATGTCTCAGGAATAGCTAGGACCCTGCTCTTCTCTCTGACTTCCTTTCCTACCACTCACCTATAGTGGGTTGAATAGTTTTCCCCAAAATTCCTATGAACCCAGAACCTCAGAATGTGACCTTATTGGAAATAGGCTGATGTAATGAGTGAAGCATCAAAATGGGATTATACTGGATAAGGGTGGTGCCTAAATCCAATGACTAATGTCCTTATAAGAAGAAAATAATGCCCACACAGAGACAGAGAAGAAGGCCATGTGGAAACGGAGTTGGGCAGAGACCGGGTTATATTGCATAAGCCAAAGAATGCTTGGGGCCATGCTTGCTGGAAGAGATAAGGAAGGATTCCTTCCTAGAGCCTTCAGAGGGAGCACGGCTTTGCTGATACCTTGATTTCAGACTTCTGGCCTCCAGAACTGTGAGAGAATAAATTTCCATTGTTTTAAACCACCAAGTTTATGGTAATTTCTTATGGCAGCCCTCTGAAACTCACACACTCTCCCTCCTTCATTTAGTTCCAGCTACACAGGGTTCCTCAAATTCCCCCATAAGGATATAGAAGATGCCAACAGGATTATATCAAAATGGCAGGAGTCTTGAGAGCCTGTTTGACTTTGCCCAAGTCCCTTGACCTCTCCGAACTTCATACATTTTCCTTATGTACAAGGCAAGACATTCTCTAGATTTCTTTCTGAGAGCTGCAACTATTACTAACCATTAATACAGATTCAAATCCGTACAGTGAGAGCAATTCTCATTAGATGACATTGGTTTTCTCCAGAGCTAGGGGACCTGCCCCAGATGTGTGCAATGGAAAAATTCTCACCCTTGTAAGGCACCTGAATGCCACAGGGAAGCTGCTGGAGCTGGACCAGACCCTGGAACAAAATCCAGTCCACATTTGCTTAACGAAACTATTCTTTACAATCCTGTGCATGCTCTCACTATGGTATCAAGAGCTTTTCCTAATCAACATCTCAGAATGGGAACAGTCTGGTAACATTATGAACTACTTACATATGGAACCAGAAAATACAGCAAGCAAATTGACTCAGACACAGGATTGTTATGCAACTCTATTTTCCAAGAACCAAGCCTTCTGATTGGGGACTCCGTTTCGGACATCCTTTAATTTAATGGACCCCTCCTCCAGACACGCTTCTGGTGTTTGTCTCATGTACCCCAGCAGTTTGTAATTGGTGGGGGGGGGGGGGGGGGGTGATAAGTAATCACAGCATTTTAGAGCTAGAAGAGAGATCCTCAAACCCAGCCTTCTCTTTTTACAAGCAAGGTGTCAAGGCTCATATTGCTAGAGTTATTTGCCCAGGTACAGTGACAAAGAGACTGGAAAGAGCCTGTCTCCATTCCCAGGAGCATCCCCTTACACTTCATCCTCAAGTGTAAGCTTCCTGCACGTTCTGCCGACTCTAGAGTTCACGCTGGAAAGGGGTCTTCTGGTCTGTGCTTTTTGCTCTGGAGCTGTTTCTTCTGCCCCAAGAATGGGGAAGCTGCCTGATTTTGCACGGAGCCACCTTATGTTTTCTAAACCACAGAAGTTAAGTTTGCAAGATTCTTTTCCTTTTTTTTTTTTTTTTAACGGCTCTTCAAAGACAGAAAACAACAACCATTTCCAATCTGATCCAAGACCACAGGATTGTTTTTAATTCCATTCATCAGTATCTCATTCACCCCAAGAGACTATGGGATGTTTCCATATTTACATAATGGGCTCATCATTTTAAGCTCCATAGGGCCCTCTCTGACATGGTGGCAATTATGTTTCCCTGCAAGCTTCCAAGTTTACTGTAAAGGCCAAAAGGGTCTCAGACACCCAGAAAACATACTTTTTATGTTTTTACAAACTCTATAAAATTGTAATTGGATCAAACTTTGCATTCAAAAGCACATTCTTCGGGAATATTTTATATGCACATAAAACATTGAGAAAATGTTAACATTATGATCTTAACTGTTTGCACATTGGAACCAGCTAAAAGTTAGGAAAATGCAATCCATCTGTTCTCGTCTTTGAAACTCGATTATTCTGAAAGCACAAAAGAGTGCCTCGGGGGAGTCTGACACTGCCCTCTCCCAACTCCTGTTATCAGGTGACACAGGGGTGGGCAGGGGAGGTGGTCTCACTGGGGGCAACTGTTTTTCTGTCTCTCTCCAAGCTAAGGTCTGGCCAATACAGGAGCATTGACTCTACTGGCAAATCCTCTAAGGCTGAGCAAAGAAAGGGATGGTCATATGGTTCCCATGGCCCAGACTCTGGCCTCGGGTGCCTGAGGAGCTTCTGAGTCCTTTCACCTGTCCTGGCTCCCAGTGGGGGGCCTAATTGCCAAGGGGCACGGGAATGGGAAGACCAGGTTTTGCTGTAGCCCTTAAGGCTTGTTTGTTCAAGACTATCCGTTAGGCATTTATTAGCCTTCATTATGAAGTGCTAGTTGCCTGATTAGTTCAAGCTGAGGGGTGGGTAAAAGAGGCAGGGGGAAATGAGGGAGCAATATGAGCAATATGCTGATATTTGCTTTCCCAGAGAACTCTGCCACTCAGCTTCCCTGTTTTATCTGTTAGCACAGCAAATTGGACCCCTCATTATCACATTTACAAAGTGCTTAGCACACACAGGGAAGAGAGTCAAGGATGTTGGCAGAGAGACTGGCTCGCACTGAGGGAGGCCCTCTCCCTAGAAGAACAAAGCCCATTTCTCCATGGTCACACCCATACCTGATGGGAAATATCCCACCAGGACCAGGCCAAATACAAGAGGATTTCTCCTTGGAGAATGGGATCTCTGGTGCAGAGGATCAGACAGAATGGAGAAATTGTCCTGGGAAGACCACCAGATTGCATGCACCCTTTGCTGAAAGAGATCCATAGTCTGAGAGATTATTGGACAGGGGGTTTGACTGCGTTGGTGGCAACGAATACAGAGAGGATTTTCTCCATCATTAATAAAACTAGAGCAGTAGTTCTCACTCTTCAATGTGCCTAAGAGCCACCAGAAATCTGTTAAAATGTAGGCTCTTGGGCCCCACCCCAGATCTAGCAGAATCTCTGAGAGTGATGTCCAGGGATCCGCATCATAACAAAGTCCATAGGAACTTCACGAATGATGCATTAAGAGGGGGCTGTAGAACAAATTGTTTAATAAACATTTCACTCACCAAATAGTCTCTGGTGAGTTCCTACCATGCAGAAGGTACAAGGCAAAAAGACATAAGGGATAAATGCAGGAGTGAGCTGCAGAAATAAGGTAGAGCACTGGAGAAGAGATGGTCAAGGAACTGGAAGACCAGTGGGTTGGAGGACCACAGAGCTGACAGTTTAGTGGTGGGGGAGGGGGACAGGGGGGTCAGTCAGGGACACACACAATTATTACACAGTACCACACCTGGGCAAGGCAGGAGGAGTGGGAACACATGAGAAGGGCCCATCATCCCATCTTAGGGGACAGAGAAGGTTTTCCAGACAATATAACATCCAACCTGGGAGCTGACAAGAAGTTAGCCAAGCAAAAGCCCTACAAGAGATAGAGAACCCAGGCAGAAAATATAACTTGAGACAGGCCAGTGAATTCGGGTCTTGAAAATGGCTTAGAATTGTTGAACCATAACATGTGAAAGTGGGGGCTGTAAGAAATGAGGCTGGAAATGTTTGTAAAGAACCACTGGATTTTATCTAAGGGAAAGTGGGAAGACACCCAAGTAGACCAATATCATTCTAGCTACGGTTTGGAGAATGAGTTTGGGAGAGCAAAACTGGACACAGAGACCAGAGAGGAGGTTGTTGTAGTAATTTCTCTCTTCAAACCCCAGTTAGATCTGTGCCCAAAGACTGTATCACATTGCTGACCCTCACGAAACTGGGGCGAGTGTTCATGAAGTAACTCTTCTTTGATCCAATGGGCATGTCAACCACTGGATGGTTTGCCAACTGGTGGGAGTGCCCTCTACTGGTCTGGAGATTCATGCACCACACAACTTGAAAGATGGTGGCAAAGAGAAGATACATTCTTTCCTCTTCCCTGGTGGAGGGATTCTTGATGAGAGTAATGATAATACTGTGCAAACTGAGAATAAACGTTTCCAGCTTCAAGTTGCCTCTGAGAAGTTTCCAGAGATAACTAATCCACAGGAAGATCCTCAGAGCTGCTACTTGTCAGGGGTTTCTATAATTATAAATAACAGGTTAACATGGAACTCCATGAAGGCTCAGACTCTTATAGTATTATCTCACTGTTGATTTAATGTACTAAGTTTCTCCGTAGGGTTTCCCACTCTAGAACTATGGACACTTCCACCATTATTAGCATCCAAAAACAAAAAACAAAAAAGCATTGCAAAGACTGTATATCATCCCAGAATATGCAGCTGACCCATCACCCCAGGTGCATACCCAAGTAGCCAAGGCAACTATTTACCCTCTGCCCTTAAAAATCATCTCTAGTTTGTGGTGGCGAGTACCCCACACAGCTACCCTCTGCCCACAGCCTGGCTGAATATGCAAAAGTGTTTCCTGCTAGGGGTTAGCATGGCCAGGATGGGTTTTCTACCCCTCAGTACACCGACACAGTCACACTGCTCCCTGTCCATGGCAGCTCCCCACAGCCCCAGCATGCCACACACTCACCCTCTCATCTGTTTGGGAGACAAGGGGAATGGGAGTCAGAATTCACCTCTTCCTTCTCCTCTGGCCACACTGCCTAAGACTTCAGCAAATACCAGGTAGATGGTGGAGGATGAATCCTTGGGCTCTGGAGTCAGAGAGACCTGCATCCAAATCCCCCTCTCCATTTGTAGCTCTATGATCTCAAGCAAGACAATTCATTTCTCTGGCCCCAGTTTCTCCAAAAATAGCATGAGGATAATAACTCTACCCACCCTTTGGCCTGTTATGACAATGAAATTTAAAAAAAAATGTGAGTGTAGAATTCCATAAGTCACTGACTCCTGGTAAACCTCATCCATCTATTCTGTTTCACTGGCTTGTGAACAACAAATGGGTAATAGGTGTGAAAGCACACCATAGATGATATATATGTAATTGTTACTGATCAAACTCCTATCTGTGTATAATGCCATGCCATTCAAAGAAAATGAGTCTCTAAATTATTAGAACATTTAATTCTAAACAAAACACATTGAAAGTATAAACAAGCTTTAAAGTGGTAATACTAAATAACACTCTCCAGATTTTAAAGGACTTTTCCTGTGTGTTCCATAGGATGATACAGTGGCATAAAGTCACACAGAACTGGATCTAAATTACTGTTCTACTACTTATTAGTTTTAACTTGGGACAAGCTTGCTAATATCTCTGAGCTAAAATTTTCTTTTCTGTAACATGATTAGGATAATATCTACTTCATAGAGTTACAGGCAGAGCTAAGCCCAGGGTGAGGTAAGTAAGGCATTTGCCTCAGGCACAAAATTTAAATATTTTTAAAGATTTTATTTATTTATTTGAGGGAGAGAGAGAGCATGAGCAGGGGTGGGGGGCGCGTTTGAGGGAGAGGGAGAAGTAGACTCTTCACTGAGCAGGGAGCCCAAAGATATGCTTCATCCCAGGACCCTGAGATCATGACCTGAGCCAAAGGCAGATGCTTAACTGACTGACCTACCCAGGCACCCCTTCAGGCACAAAATTTAAAGAGATGCCAAAAAGCACAATAATCAAGATAAATAACACTCTAATGCAATATTTTTAAAAATATAATTAATGCAAAGAGATCCATGATGAACAAAATAGGATTGGTATTACTCATTTTTCCTTTTACTTTAGGTCCCATTATGGCTCAGTAAGGCACTGGGTGTGAGTTAATCATAAACTAAATGAGATAATAAATGTAATATCTAGAATAAGGCATGTCATATGGTAAGGGCTCCATGAATTTTTGATGAAGGAAGGAATTAATGAATGAATGATCATTTCATCTCTCTGATTATAGTAGTACAGTATAGTATAGTATTGAATAATATAGTATGGTATAGCATAATATAGAATAATGTAGTATAGTTCAGTATATAGACACTTTAAATAAAGTTACAAATTGTCGTAAAGGCCATGAAGGAAAACAACAGAACATATAAGAAAGAAAGTCCTCCTAAATGGGAGTTTCATAAAATTAGTGAATACATTTTCTAAGCTCTGGGGATTACATGTCATGGGGATTTTCCATTCCTTGAAAATTCGAAAGAACTCACCATTCAAAAGTAATCAACTGATTTACATGTCCATCAGCCCCTTCCATGCACTCCCATATCTCTGAATATTGTAATTTTTAATTGTTACCAACTAGAGAGGCAAAAAGAATGATAGTGACAATTTTATTTTTCATTTTCTTCAACAATATTTATCCAACAAATATCAACATTGTACTACATGTTGGAGATAAAATGATCATCAAAATTGACCTCGTACCTGCCTTTATGAACCATACAGTCCAGTGACCTTTTTTAAGAGTTACATTTTCTTTATAAGTTTCTTGGCTATTTGTTGCATTTTGTTTCTTGGGAAAGCATTTGCGTTTTTTACATTATACATATGAAACCCATGCATATCAGAACTGAATCCTTACATTGATCTGTTGCCAGGGAATCTTAGATAATTTCACCTAATTAGGAAAATACTATACATGCCAATTTCCCTTGACACCTTTTCCTGGCTCCATCCCCACGTTCTCTGCATCTCATGCCTCATGTCCCATGCCCCTTGCCCCACATACACTGAGTTTAAAAATTTATGGGTAGGGCGCCTGGGTGGCTCAGTCGTTAAGCGTCTGCCTTCGGCTCAGGTCATGATCCCAGGGTCCTGGGATCGAGTCCCACATCGGGCTCCCTGCTCTGCGGGAAGCCTGCCTCTCCCTCTCCCACTCCCCTGGCTTGTGTTCCTGCTCTCGCTATGTCTCTCTCTGTCAAATAAATAAATAAAATCTTTAAAAAAAAAAAATTATGGGTATCTTTCTATATTTTTCTTCACAATCAGATAATTTTACATACACACACATGCACACACATACACACATACATGCACACACATGCACACATGGGCATGCTCACAAGCATATACATAAACACACAGGACTTTTTTCTGGTATCATTTGCTCTATATGTACTTTTCTGCATCTTGCACAACTCACTCAAACATTTTCTTAGGGAAATTACTCCAAGTCATCTGGTGTGGCTCTAATTTTTTTTATGGTTGCACAATCTTTCATTGTATGGCTATATCATTATTTATTCAGCCACGTCCCTATTGACAAGATTCACTTTTTTCCCAGTTCTTGGCCACTACAAACAATGCTGCAATTAACATATATGCCCTCATGAAGTGTGTACACTAGTTTTTAAGCAATAAATTCCTGGAGGTTTAATGCTCATTCTCAAAGGGTATCTGATATTTTAAATTTTTTTAAAGATTTTATTTATTTATTTGAGAGAGAGACAGAGAGAGAATGAGCAAGGGAGTGGCAGAGGGAAAAGCAGGAGAAGCAGACTCCCCACTGAGCCGGGAGCCCAACATGGGGCTCAATCCCAGGACCCCAGGATCATGACCTGAGCTGAAGGCAGATGCTTAACTGACTGAGCCACCCAGGTGCCCCTGATATTTTAAATTTTAATAGAATGTCCCCAGTTGCTTTCCAAAAAGGATGTAACACTTCACATTTTCATAAGTATGTGTCACACACACACCCCTGACAAAAATGAGTTTAAGAGTACTTTTTAATTTTGCTTGTCTAGTAAGTATAAACTGGTACTTTATTGTTGTTTTACTTTGCGTTTTCCTGATTACTAATGAATTTGAGCATCTTTTCATATAGCCTTTTACTGTTCATACTATAAATTGTCTTTCCAAATACACTGCCTAGTTTTCTGATGCTTGGTATGTCTTTCATTAATTTGTTAGAGTTGTTAATATATTATAGAAATTAACTCTTTGACATCTGCATTACAAATATTTTACCCAGGTCTATTACTAATCTATAGACTTTGTATATGGAAATGTTTTCTATACAAACACTTTACATTTTTACACAGCTAAATAAGTCTTACTTTTCTTTTATTACTTCTGGGTTTCCAATCTTGCTTGGTAGGATCTCCCTAACGACATTTTCTTGCAACTTTTTTTTTTTTTTTTTTACATTTCCCTTACATTTGTCTTTAATCCACCTGGAATTTATTTTTGGTTTTGATATAAGAATGGGATCTATTGGGGTACCTGGGTGGATCAGTCGTTATGTGTCTGCCTTCGGCTCAGGTCATGATCCCAGGGTCCTGGGATCAAGCTCCGCATTGGGCTCCCTGCTCGGCGGGAAGCCTGCTTCTCCCTCTCCCACTCCCCCTGCTTGTGTTCCCTCTCTCACTGTGTCTCTCTCTGTCAAATAAATAAATAAAAACCAAAAAAAAGAAAGAAAGAAAAGAAAAGAGTGGGATCTATTTTTTTCTTCCAGATGGATATACAGTTATGTCAGCATCATTTATGAAAGAGCATATTATTTTTCCTCTGAATTGAACCACCTCACTTGTCTTATGTTAAATTCCCATGTATTCCAAAGTCTAATTCTGGACTATTAATTCTGTTCCACTGACCTGCTTGTCTATTCTTACATGAATACCATGTTGATTTCATTATAGAGGCTTTCTTATATATATTGCATATGAGGCAAGTCATCCCTCATTGTTCTCCTTTCTCATAATAATCTTAGTTATTCTTAACCATTCTACCATATGAAATTTAAGGTATTTGCATTCAGTTCTAAGAAAAACCCCATTAAGATTTTAAATTGAAATTGCAATAATTTATATATCAGATTGTCATTTTTATTATAGTACCCATCCAAAAATATGTCTCTCCATTTATTCAGATCTTATGTCTTTTAGTAAGATATTTTAGTCTCTTTATATACATTCTATATCTTCACTGTTAAATAATTTTGTCACTTTTTTTTAAAGATTTTATTTATTTATTTGAGAGAGAGAGAATGAGAGACAGAGAGCACGAGAGGGAAGAGGGTCAGAGGGAGAAGCAGACCCCCTGCTGAGCAGGGAGCCCGATGCGGGACTCGATCCCGGGACTCCAGGATCATGACCTGAGCCGAAGGCAGTCGCTTAACCAACTGAGCCACCCAGGCGCCCAATTTTGTCACTTTTAACATCATTTTAAATGATATAATATTTCCATTTCCATTATTTGGTGCTTATTGTTAGAGTTGTAAAAAATTTGTTTGTTTTTTTAATATAATTATCTTGCATTGAAGCTTATTTATTAAATCCAGTAAGTTTTTTCCCCAAGATACTTCGGATTTTGTGTACAATCTTATTAGTAGCAAGAACAGATTATGTTATCTATTCTTTTCTAATACTTATGCCTGTTATTTCATTTTCTTACCTTACTATATTTGCTAACACCTTCAAAATAACATTAAATAATAATGGTGATTGTAGGCAACCTTCTCTCTAGTTTTTTATTATAATTGAAATTGTCTCAGTGTCTTTCACTTTAGGATAATATTTGCTGTTGGTTTTTAGTCGTTTTTATATTCAAGAGCTTTCTGCTTTCTATTTATATTAAAAAGACTGTTGAATCACAGACCTGTACCTCTGAAACAAATAATACAGCATATGTTAAAAAAAAAAAAAAAAAGAAGATAGTAGGAAGGGTAAAATGAAGGGGGGGAAATCAGAAGGGGAGACGAACCATGAGAGACTATGGACTCTGAGAAACAAACTGAGGGTTCTAGAGGGGAGGGGCGTGGGGGGATGGGTTAGCCTGGTGATGGGTATTAAAGAGGGCACGTACTGAATGGAGCACTGGGTGTTATACACAAACAATGAATCATGGAACACTACATCAAAAACTAATGATGTAATGTATGGTGATTAACATAACATAATTAAAAAAAGAATGACTGATAAATTTAATCCAATGCCTTTTTATCATTTAGTATTGTGTTCAGATGGTTTTTCTCTTTTTTAATTCACTGGTGAGTTTATTTGCTGTTCTGCTTTTTTTGTTGGTTTTCTATTTAGGTAATTCTCCTTTCCTCTGTTTCTAGATAGTATTTCTTTTTAAATGTCCTCTTTGATTCTGCTGTTATCTAAGAATCTCTTTCTTATTTCCAAGTACTTAAGATTTGTTAGTTCCCTTTTTATGGTTTATTTCTAATTTCATTGGCTCATGACTAATGAATGTGTCCCATAAAAGCTCTACTGTTTTTATTTTGGTCAATATTTATGAAGGTTTTTGCCACCTAGCTGGTGCTGTAACTGAGTCTTCAAAAGTCTATTTTATTGTTCTAACAAACCAGCTCTTTCTGGATTATGGGGAATATGGTAAGACCGGTGAATTCCATGTGCATGAGTCTATTGCCACGCTTCATTTGCTGTGAATTGAGTTCCTTGGTCAGAAGCCATGCTGTGTGGAATACCATGACAGTAGATAAACATTCTGTAAGTCCATGGATGATAAAGTCAGCAGAAGCAATTTAGGCAAGGAAGGCAAATTCATATCCTGATTAAGTGTCTACTCCAGTCAGAATAAAATGCTGCCCCTTCCATGATGAAGCATCCAATGTAATCAACCTGCCCAGGTAGCAGCTGATCACCCCAGGGAACAGTGCCATATTAGGGACTCAGTTTTGGTCTCTGCTGCTGGCAGATTTGGGCACTCAGCAGTCCCATAGTCAGGTCAGCCTCTGTGAGTACAAGTCCACGTTGCTGAGTATATGCATAACCTCCATCACTGCCACAAAGGCCACTTCGTTCATGAACCTATTAGGTAATGATAGGAGTGGCTGGGGAAAAAGCTGACTGGTATCCACTTGATTGTTAAAACTCTCCCTAATGAGGTTACCCTTTGGTAAGCAGTCACATGGGATATAAGTATTTTCATGTTTTTGCCCATTTAGATAGGTCTATCCACACACCTATTCCCAAAATTTCATTGTCACCAATTTTCCAATCATGTTCTTTAATTCCCTCAGATGGGGGTGGAGAGGCCCCCCCCCCCCACTCTACTGGGAGTGGGGAAGCTGCTTCCACTGGTAAAGAAAACTTACCAGAACTTAAGTGCTCAATATCCTCAGCTTCATCAGAGTCTTCCCATATATCCCCATTCCAACTTTTAGGATCCCATTCCTTCCCTGTCAATACCATCACTTTAACAGTAGACAAACTGCAAGGCCAGCAGTTCAATTTTCCTTGTAACTCAGTCAGTTGCAAGATGAGATCCTGGATTTGACTTTCAGCAATTTCAGCCCTGGCTACAGAAGATAAATGTCTCCTTCAGGGTACACATAGAAGCTTTCAGGTCACTTATGTGGCACATGAGCTGAGCTTCAAATACCTGAGCTCATTCTTTTCTTTCCCCACTTTGCCCAGTGACAGTAGGAGCAACCAGCCAACCTCATTATATTCATTAGTTTGGAAAAAATATTTGAAAGTATCATATACCCAGTCACCCAGATTCTTATTTATTGTAAGTGGGTGATTAGGAGTAGGAGCTATTTTGTATATTTCAATTGCCAGATCATAACATGGACTATGCTATACTCCCTTTACTGCTAGAAACAGAATCATTAGCATCTTTAAATCTAACCAGATTAGAGAGCCAATTCCATAGACCCCAGAACCAATTCAGAAAACTCATTCTTAAAATTCTGTTCCTCTAGAACCACTTTCAGTATCAAAATCTTAGTTAGGGCTCTTCACAGAAACAAAACCTATAAGTGTCCATTATAAATAATTCTTTTTATTATAAAGTACAGTTTATCCTTGTCTGTTCGGTGCAATTATTGTGCATTGTAGAGAAAGATGCAACTCTGCCTACAAAGATCAAAATGTAGCTTCATTTATAATTATAAAAAAGGTCAACAATTAGTAAAGATAACAAAATCATTTGGTGAGTTTCTTTTGTTGGATCCAAGAAACATTTTATGTTATTAAAAAAAAAAAGATAGTAAGAAGGGAAAAATGAAGGGGGGTAATCGGAGGGGGAGACGAACCAAGAGAGACTATGGACTCTGAGAAACCAACTGAGGGCTCTAGAGGGGAGGGGGGTGGGGGGATGGGTTAGCCTGGTGATGGGTATTAAAGAGGGCATGTACTGAATGGAGAACAGGGTGTTATACACAAACAATGAATCATGGAACACTACATCAAAAACTAATGATGTAATGTATGGTGATTAACATAACAAAATAAAATTTTTTTAAAAACTGCTACAAATGGCAAGGTTAGAAAACTAAGAATTCAATGTTGGGGAAGACACTTCCGTATCTTTTAAATTGAGAACATTTTCATGTGATTGATCTAAGGGGAAGCCTGAGACTCTGATGAACTTGTTCTTTCCACCTTGTAGCTTTTGTGTGTCACATACTCTTCCTTATCATCTTTCCATCTGCTTTGCATTTCCCCATCATCTGAATTGTGTGAAAAAAGCTGATAGGAGTTTGCAATATTCACAGATAACTTGGAAATAAAGACAGATAATAGGATTTTTAGAAATTGAAAAATTGGACCAATCTATTTGCAGAAGCTTATTGACAAAATAAAAAATAAGCTTCAGGGAAGAGAAACTACTGATGGTGATACCTGAGAAGAGACATTAGACAAAACTTATCAAAAGTTAAACTCAATAATATAGAAGAAAGAATTACAAGATAGCTTCTCTTTTTTTTTTTCAGTTCCTTTTCTGAATATGAAAGCTTTCTCAACCTACTTGGCATTGTGAGAAATGCTAAAATCCCCAAAGTATAACAACTATTTTTGCAATCTTCAGGAAAACTTTTTTTAATTGGAAACTTTTTTAAAGCCAGAAAAAAATAAATTATCCATATTATTTAAATAATTAAAAATAAATAAGAAAGTCTAGCTTATTTAAAGATTAGTAAGCTGTAATTCCATTGGTAATAAAAATGTTAAACATCTAAAAGATGGTTAAATCTAAAATGTGTGACTTCTGAATAAACTGTGGTTTTGAAATTTATGTAGTCAATGTATGGTAATTCTGAGCATAACAATTTATACATAATACATTTTATATTTTAAACTAACAAAGTCACTACAGAAATATAGAGGACATTTTTTTAAAGAATTACTTGTATTTTAATCTTCACAAATTTTCCATTTTGTTTCCATAGCTTCCATTTTTTCTGAAAAATGTGCTTCCTTAGAAATTACAGTAAGAAAGTGGTGGGGCTGGAAATGGAGCACCCAGTATCCTGACTCCAGGATGAATTTCTCTTCCCTACAAAGTCTTCAAGCTCAATGTAAACAAACTAACTAATTAACTTTTTATGGGATAGTTGATGTATTCCTCTGTGTGCATAAGTGTGTCTCAACATTTTGATTACTTACCTGTTAATAACTTCACTGTTATTCGCATTACAACACACTGGCCTTTGACTTCAGAGCTTGAGTGTCCTGAAGACTAGGCATTTCACCCAAACACAAAATCAGCTGGTACTGAAATGTAGGGAGACATCAGTTTCTCTAAATCATCTCAGTCTTTTGCTGAATCACAGCCACCCATCTAGATAAGAAATGAAAGATTTTTTTCTAGCAACTTGATAGCTTTCTTGGTGAGGCAAGAGAAAAAGAAGGGATCCCTTAACTCCATCAGAATTATTCTAGGTCCATTCTCTCTTGTGCATCTACCATGCTGGCTCCAGGGTTGGCCGTGGGCACAAGGTAGACAGGCTTTCTCTCATACCCAAGTCCCTGATGCCCCTAGAGCAACCTCTAGTTATCCAGTTCTCCCTTTCCCTGGGGACCAATTCCAGGCCTGCTCTCTGATGGGACCCCAGGCTCTGGATTAGGGGTTGTCAAAATTAAGGATCCTGCAGTGAGGCAAAATGGTGGAAGAGTAAGGGACCTCATTTCATCAGGTCCCTTTAGCTAGATAACTATCAAATCATTCTGAACATCCATGAATTCAACCTGAGATGTAAGAAAAAAGAACTCTACAAGCAGTAAAGTGACCACTTTTTGCAAGGTAAGAGGTGCAGAGAAGTGAATCTGAGGGGAGATATCGGAACATAAATGGCGAGAGGAGGGAGCCTCAGTAAGCTGGCTACCAGAAAGTGATATAGCCCTGGGAGCAAAATCAGAACACTTAGGATCCCTGGAGTCACAGAAAGAACAGGGGTGCCTGAGCTGGTAGAGTTCCCAAGCATTGGAGCGGGGAAACTGGTTACGGTCAGTGAGACCCGGAGGGGGCTCTCAGCTCTGTTGGCCATAAACTGTGAGCTGTTGCCCCATCAGGTGACCACTCTCCATGTGGGGACTCTGCAAAGGACAGGAACTTGGGGACCCTCCACCTTCCACTGGGAGGGGCAGAGCAGGTACACCGGATCAGGCAACTGCTCTCTGTGCCAACTCTCTCTGTGCTACAAAGTGCAGAAATGGGGGACCTTCCACCTTCCCCCATGGAGGATCAGTGTGGGTATATACCATAAGAGTCTGCAGAGTTTGGCACACACAAAAGTGAAGACTGTTTATCCTTGAGGGTTTACTGAAGAGAGGGGACTATGATCTTCAGCTCTGGGGCTGAAGATCAGGGCGCCTCCATTTTTATTTTGATCCTCTAAAGAGGCCTGGAAAGCCTTCAGGGAATAAAAGACACACAGAGCAACCAAAAACAGCTTACACTGAGCCCTGCCCCCTGGCAAGGGGTGGTGCTACTCTGCCCAGGCAAAGACACCTGAGAATCAGCCCCCCAGGCCCCTCCCCAAAAGACAAACTGGAAGAACTGGTCAGTAAATTTGAATAGCAAATTTACTGACCACACAGGACTGTAAAACTCCAGCACTAGGGGATAACAGTATATAGAATTTGAGCTTTTTTCTCATGATTTGTTTATCTTTCAGTTTGAAATTTTCCATTTCTTTTTTTTCTTTTCAACTAGTTTCTTATTTTATCAACTCTTTGTTTTTAAACTAAGTTTCACTCTTTACATTTACATTTTATAGATATATTCTTCATTTTTGGCTTCCTTTCACTCTATTCAATTTTATTTTTGTATAAATCTGTAAGTTTAGCTTTCTTTACAATGTTAGGATTTAGTGTCTTCTAACACACAGACCAAAATACACTCAGGACCAAGTGGATCACCCTGTTTTGTCCACCCTGTGAGATTAGATTCTCCACCCCCTTTTATTTTTTTCCCTTCTTTTTTTCTTTTTCTTTTTCTTTTCTTTTCTGGTTTCTGACCTCTTTGAACTTGTCAGTTGTATTTTGCTTGGGTTATGGTTGACATTTTTAATAGTGCTCACTCATTCAACCATTCTTCTCTGGACAAAATGACTAGAAGGAGGAATTCACAACAAAAAAAGAACCAGAGGGAATACTTTCTGTCACAGATCTAATCGATATGGATATAAGTAAAATGTCAGAAATGGAATTCAGGATAACAATTATAAAGTTACTAGCTGGGCTTGAAAAAAGCATAAAAGACACTAGAGAATCTCTTAGTGCAGAAGTGAGATCTAATCAGACTGAAATTAAAAATGCTCTAACTGAGATGCAGTCTAAATTGGATGCTCTAACAGCTAGGGTAAATGAGGCAGGAGAGAGAGTAAGTGACATAGAAGACAAGTTGTTGGAAAGGAAGGAAGCTGAGAAAAGAGAAAAAAACAACTAATGGACTATGAGGGGAGGCTTCCAAGATATCAGCGATGCCATAAAACAAAACAATATTAGAATTATTGGTGTGCCCGAGGGAGAAGAGAGAGAGGGCCAGAAGGTATATTTGAGCAAATTATAGCTGAGAACTTCCCTAATCCAGGGAAGGAAATAGGAATTCATGTCCAAGAGGTAGAGAGGACCCCTCCCAAAATCAGTAAAAATAGATCAACACTCCAACATATAATAGTGAAGCTTGCAAGTTTCAGAGATAAAGAGAAAATCCTGAAAGCAGTTCAAGACAAGAGGTTCCTAAACTATAGCAGTAGGAACGTTAGACTGGTATCAGGCCTATCCACAGAGACCTGGCAGGCCAGAAAGGGCTGGCATAATATATTCAGGGTACTAAATGAGAAAAACATGCAGCCAACAATACTTTATCAAGCAAGGCTGTCATTCAGAATGGAAGGAGAGATAAAGAGCTTCCAGGACAGACAGAAACTGAAAGAATATGTGACCACCAAGCCATCTCTGCAAGAAATATTAAGGGGGATCTTGTAAGTGAAAAGAGAGCCCAAGAGTAACATAAACCAGAAAGAAACAGAGACTATCTACAGAAACAGGGACTTTACAGGTAATACAATGGCACTAAATTCATATCTTTCAATAGTTACTCTGAATATAAAAGGGCTAAATGATCCAATCAAAAGACACAGGGTATCAGATTGGATAAAAAAGCAATACCCATCCATATGCTGTCTATAGGAGACTCATTTTAGACCTAAAGTCACCTCCAGACTGAAAGTGAGGGGGTGAAAATCCATTTATCATGCAAACGGACCTCAAAAGAAAGCTGGGGTAGCAATCCTCATATCAGACAAACTAGATTTTAAACCAAAGACTGTATTAAGAGATGAAGAGGGACACTATATCATATTTAAAGGGTCTACCCAACAAGAAGATCTAACAATTATAAATATGTATGCTCCTAATTTGGGAGTAGCCAATTATATCAACCAATTAATAACCAAATTAAAGAAATACAGTGACAGTAATACAATAATAGTAAAGGACTTCAACACCCCACTCACAATAATGGACAGATTATCTAAGCAGAAGAAAAAGAAGGAAACAAGGGTTTTGAATGACACACTGGACCAGATGGACTTCACAGATATATTCAGAACATTCCATCCCAAAGCAATAGAATACACATTCTTTTTGAGTGCACATGGAACTTTCTCCAGAATAGATCACATACTGGGTCACAAATCAGGTCTCAACTGATACTAAAAGATTGGGATTATACCCTGCATATTTTCAGACCACAGTGCTTTGAAACTGGAACTCAATCACAAGAAGAAATTTAGAAGGAACACAAATACTTGGAGGTTGAAGAGCATCCCACTAAAGAATGAATGGGTCGACCAGGAAATTAAAGAAGTATTTTTAAAATGCATGGAATCTAATGAAAATGAAAACACATTTGTTCAAAACCTTTAGGATATAGCAAAGGTGGTCCTAAGAGGGAAATGCATCACAATACAAGCCTCTCTCAAATATTAGAAAAATCTCAAATACACAAGCTAAACTTACACCTAAAGGAGCTGGAGAAAGAACAGCAAATAAAGCCTAAAACAAGCAAGAGAAGAGAAATAATAAAGATTAGAGCAGAAATCAATGAAATAGAAACCAGAACAGTAGAACAGATAAACAAAACTAGAAGCTGGTTCTTTGAAAAAATTAATAAGATCAATAAACCCCTAGCCAGACTTATCAAAAAGAAAAGAGAAAGGACCCAAATTAATAAAATCATGAATGAAAGAGGAGTGATCATGACCAACACCGAGGAAATAAAAACAATTTTAAGAACATATTATGAGAAACTACATGCCAACAAATTAGGCAATCTGGAAGAAATGGATGCATTCCTAGAGATGTATAAACTACCAAAGCTGAAACAGGAAGAAATAGAAAATCTGAATTGACCCATAGCCAGCAAGGAAATTGAAGCAGAAATCAAAAACCTCCCAAAAAACAAGAGTCCGGGGCCAGACGGCTTACCAGGGGAATGCTACCAAACATTTAAAGAAGAAATAATACCTATTCTACTGAAGCTGTTTAAAAAAAAAAATAGAAATGGAAGGAAAACTTTCAAACTCATTCTATGAGGCCAACATTACCTTGATCCCAAAACCAGACAAAGACCTCATCAAAAAGGAGAATTACAGACTGATATCCCTGATGAACATGGATGCCAAAATACTCACCAAGACATTAGCTAAGGATCCAACAGTACATTAAAAGGATTATTCACCATGACCAAGTGAGATTTATTCCTTGGCTACAAGGGTGGTTTAACATTCACAAATCAATCAACATGACAGATCACATTAATAAAAGAAAGGATGAGAACCATATGATTCTCTCAGTTGATGCAGAAAAAGCATTTGACAAAATACAGCATCGTTACTTGATTACAACTCTCCACAGTGTAGGGATAGAGGGAACATACCTCAATATCATAAAAGCCATATATGAAAAGCCCACAGTGAATATCATTCTCAATGGGGAAAAACTGAGACCTTTTCCCTTAAGGTCAGGAACACGACAGGGATGCCCACTCCCACCTCTGTTGTTCAACATAGTGAAGTCCTAGCCTCAGCAATCAGACAACAAAAAGAAATAAAAGGCATTCAAATTGGCAAGGAAGAAGTCAAGCTTTCACTCCGCACAGATGACATGATACTTTATGTGGAAAGCCCAAAAGACTCCACCCCAAAATTGCTAGAACACATATAGCAATTCAGCAATATGGCAGGATATAAAATCAATGCACAGAAATCAGTTATACACTAACAATGAGACAGAAGAAAGAGAAATTAAGGAATCAATCCATTTACAATTGCACCAAAAACCATAAGATACCTCGGAATAAACCTAACCAAAGAAGTCAAGGATCTGTACTCTAAAAACTACAGAACACTTATGAAAGAAATTGAGAAAGACACAAAGAAATGGAAAAATGTTCCATGCTCATGGATTGGAAGAATAAATATTGTTAAAATGTCTATGCTACCCAGAGCAATCTATACATTCAATGAAATCCCTATCAAAAAACCATTAACATTTTTCACAGAGCTGGAACAAATAATCCTGAAATTTGTATGGAACCAGAAAAGACCTCGAATAGCCAAAAGAATGTTGAAAAAGAAATAGTTTTCACAATGCCAGACTTCAAGCTCTATTCCAAAGCTGTAATCATCAAGACAGCATGGTACTGGCACAAAAACAGACACATAGATCAATGAAACAGAATAGAGAACCCAGAAATGGACCCTTAACTCTGTGGTCAACTAATCTTCGACAAAGCAGGAAAGAATATCCAATGGGGAAAAAAAAGCAGTCTCTTCAATAAATGGTGTTGGGAAAATTGGACAGCCACATGCAGAAGAATGAAACTGGACCATTTCCTTACACCACACAAAAAGATAAACTCAGAATGTATGAAAGACCTAAATATGAGACAGGAATCCACCAAAATCCTAGAAGAGAACACGGGCAGCAACCTCTTTGATCTTGGCCACAGCAATTTATTGCTAGACAGGTCTCCAAAGGCAAGGGAAACAAAAGCAAAAATGAACTATTGGGACTTCATCAAGATAAAAAGCTTCTGCACAGCAAAGGAAACAGTCAACAAAACCAAAAGACAACTGACAGAATGGGAGAAGATATTTGCAAATGGCATATCAGATAAAGGGCTAGTACCCAAAATCTATGAAGAACTTATCAAACTCAAAACCCCAAAAAACAAAGAATCCAGTCAAGAAATGGGCAGAACACATGGACAGATATTTCTGCAAAGAAGACATACAAATGGCCAACAGACACATGAAAAAACTCTCCATATCACAAAAATAGATTCAAAATGGGTGAAAGACCTAAATATGAGACAATAATCATCCATCAAAATCCTTGAGGAGAACACAGGCAGCAACCTCTTCGACCTCAGCTGCAGCAACTTCTTCCTAGAAACATCGCCAAAGGCAAGGGAAGCAAGGGCAAAAATGAACTATTGGGACTTCATCAAGATAAAAAGCTTTTGCAAAGCAAAGGAAACAGTCAACAAAACCAAAAGACAACCGACAGAATGGGAGAAGATATTTGCAAATGATGTATCAGATAAAGGGCTAGTATCCAAAATCTATAAAGAACTTATGAAACTCAACACCCAAAGAACAAAGAATCCAATCAAGAAATGGGCAGAAGACATGAACGGACATTTCTGCAAAGAAGACATCCAAATGGCCAACAGACACAAGAAAAAGTGTTCAACATCGCTCGGCATCAGGGAAATCCAAATCAAAACCTCAATGAGATACCACCTCACACCAGTCAGAATGGCTAAAATTAACAAGTCAGGAAACAACAGATGTTGGCGAGGATGCGGAGAAAGGGCCTCTTACACTGTTGGTGGGAATGCAAGCTGGTGCAGCCACTCTGGAAAACAGTATGGAGGTTCCTCAAAAAGTTGAAAATAGAGCTACCCTATGACCCAGCAATTGCACTACTGGGTATTTACCCCAAAGACACAAATGTTATGATCTGAAAGGGCACCTGCACCCCGATGTTCATAGCAGCAATGTCCACAATAGCCAAATTGTAGAAAGAGCTGAGATGTCCATCAACAGATGAATGGATAAAGAAAATGTGATACACACACACACACACACACACACAATGGAATATTACTCAGCCATCAGAAAGGATGTATACTTACCATTTACATCGACATGGATGGAACTGGAGGGTATTATGCTGAGCAAAATAAGTCAGAGAAAGACAATTATCATACGGTTTCACTCATATGTGGAGTATAGGAAACAGCACAGAGGATCATAGGGTAAGGGAGAGAAAACTGAGGGGGAGATCATTAGAGAGGGAGAAAAACCATGAGAGATTCTTAACTCTAGGAAACAAACTGAGGGTTGCTGGAGGGGAGGGGTGGGGGGATGGGATAATTGGGTGATGGGCATTAAGGAGGGCATGTGATGTGATGAGCACTGGGTGTTATAGGCAACTAATGAATTGTTGAACACTACATCTGAAACTAATGATATACTGTGTGTTGGCTAATTGAATTTAAATTAAAAATTAAAAAAGAAAAATTAGGGATCCTGAAGACTGGTACATTTTTAAAGGATAAGTAAAAACAAAGAGACAGACTTGGAATTGCTAAATTTCCACTTTGTCATATAAAAAACTTTTTAAAAAAAAATCCTACTATTAACTTACATCATTTCCTCTTTCAAAACAGACATGTGTATCCCAAAATAATTAAGGGTGTGATCTCAAGATCAGTACAGTTCTTTAAAATTGTTCATTTTTCACTTTACAAAAACTCACTCCATTGCCCTTATTTTTCTCATTTTCCTAGGATAAGTAAAAACATTTTCACAGTCTGGTCCCAATCTGCCCAATCATGCTTGGAAGCCACTGTTCTTGATGTGTCTTGATCTCCTTCCCTATTTACTCAAACATTCCTACTGAATGCTGACCATTAAAACCTATAGCAGCCATTGTAAATCTAGTGGTAGAAACTTCAGCCATTTGCAAGTTAGAAGGCCAGTGCAAAATAGCCAACATATTGTCTTGCACATACAAAGAATTAAAATGAAGAGAGAGGAAAAGGAGGGATAAGGTGACAAAAGGGGCACCTCTTGACCCTTACATCCTCTTGGCCCACCTTCATCCCCAGTCTTTCCTGTGACAACCACCTTCACGCACAGTTAATCCAATAGTATCTTT
Organism: Neomonachus schauinslandi; assembly: GCF_002201575.2. Classification (NCBI taxonomy): domain Eukaryota; kingdom Metazoa; phylum Chordata; class Mammalia; order Carnivora; family Phocidae; genus Neomonachus; species Neomonachus schauinslandi. Next base: position 38,345,863 of record NC_058404.1, read on the forward strand.
CCTCCACTGAAATTCTTATCCTTGTTTTCTTTTTTTTTTATTTTATTAATGTTATGTTAGTCACCATACAATACATCATTAGTTTTTGATCTAGTGTTCCATGATCCATTGTTTTCGTATAACACCCAGTGCTCCATGCAATACGTGCCCTCCTTAATACCCATCACCGGGCTAACCCATCCCCCCACCTCCCTCCCCTCTAAAACCCTGTTTGTTTCTCAGAGTCCATAGTCTCTCATGGTTTATCTCTCCCTCCAATTCCCCCCCCCCCATTTTTCCCTTCCTTCTCCTAATGTCCTCCACGCTATTCCTTATGTTCCACAAATAAGTGAAACCACATGATAATTGACTTTCTCTGCTTGACTTATTTCACTTAGCATAATCTCCTCCAGTCCCATTGATGTTGATGTAAAAGTTGGGTGTTCATCCTTTCTGATGGCTGAGTAATATTCCATGGTATATATGGACCACATCTTCTTTATCCATTCATCTGTTGAAGGGCATCTCGGCTCTTTCCACAGTTTGGCTATTGCCCTCATCTCTCTGAGCTATGCTTGAGATGTCTGTGGAAACTCACAGTGCATGTGTATAAACATGCAAATGCAAATGCAAATGGAGCAATCCTTAACCAGCAGGGATTCAGGAGCTGGTAGGTAAGTGCTCCTTTCTCTGCTTCTTAGGAGGATAATTCTGAGGCACGTTCACAGAGTTCATCAATGGCTCGCAGCAGTACTGAGTCCCAGTTGTTCATAGAGGTGACAGTTGACAGTATACTCTTGTATTGGCTTTCTCTCCTCCTCCAATACCCCCAGTTCTACTCCATGACATCACTTCCTAAAACAAACAACCTGCATGCAAACTCTTGTCTCAGGCTGACAGTTGATACCAAACATGGGGTGGATAATGCCTGGCATATAGTAACATCACAATCACTAACACCTTTACCAGTGATGGACAGAAAGGAAACACAGGTGAGAGTGATGCTTTGGCACAGGCAGAAGCAATTGTTTTTGAATGGTACATTGGTACCCATAATGGTTGCAGAGTTGGCTGACTATTATAAACAGTTTCAGAAGTCTTGAAAAAAATGTTAGGTTCAGGTTAGCCTGCTATCAACTCAAGGCTCTTTGGGAAAGTCAGACAGCAGCCCTGGCAGTGTTTAAAGATATCCTTATCTTCTGTAACTGCAGGGTGGACCACAAGCCCAGGATTTCATTGGCAAGGTAACAGAGTTATACAAAAGACCAAAGCACAAACTTAACAGGTCTCCTATACCAAAGCAGATGTCCAGAGAGGAAAAAGGTGGGACCCTGAAACCAACTAAGAGCATATTTAGATAGATGATGCCAGTTACTTCCACAACTCTCCAGGCCAGTGGAAATAGCTCTCTCCTCCTTCCTAAAAGAAAACAGCTTATCTTCTTTAGGAGACCCTTAAAAGATTACCTCCCAGCTCCCACTGCTGACTCCCCAACAAGGTCAAGTTGCAACACTACCCTAGTAAAGAAATATAGTCCCTCCTCTGGGAAGAATAGTGTTTACACAGAAAGTTTTGTGGGAGCTGACTAAGCTATACTGGCAAAAAAGAGAACAGCACCTACAGGAATGAATTTTAAGATGCCTGAACCAGGAGAGGCATGTGGGTGGCTCAGTCAGTTAAAGTGTCTCACTCTTGATTTTGGCTCAGGTCATGATCTCAGGGTTGTGGGGTCGAGCCCCACCTCAGGCTCCATGGTCTTGGGGAGTCTGCTTGAGATTATCTCCATCTCCCTCTGCACCTCCCCCTGCTCTCTCTCTCTCAAATAAATAAATAAATCTGGGGGAAAAAAGATGCTTGAATCAGGAAGGGTGGAATACAAGATGTTTAAGGGAAAATATATTGATTTAAGAGACGTCACCCATGAATTGGAGTTTAACAACCTAGTGAAAACATCTTGAGCTGGTCCTACTATGTTGTTGCAATGGCTCCTTAAGGGTTAGACATGACTATAGTAAAGAGAGCAGAGATGCTGGAATTGCCTTGGCAGAATATTGAGGAAGGAGTCAGAAGGCTAATGGTGATGGGCATATTAGAATGGATTTCTTATGTGACACCAAAGAACTTACCACTTGACTGTGTTCCCCAGGAAGACCCAGAGGACACTCTCTTCCTACAAAAACTTTCAATCATACATTTCTTCAGTTAAAAAAAAATCACTGGTGAGAGAATAATAGCCTCTATTGTAGACAGTAAATAATGCCACCATGGAACTAGTAAAATAGAGATGGTAGGATTCTGGAATGACAAAAGCCACATGGTGGACATAATGGTGGGCAAGTCTGCAGTGACAACCAGGTGGCTTAACCCACAGGAATCTATGGCAATAGCAAATAGACAGTGGTATTTCTGGGGCAAAAAGTATGAGTAATCAACTTGAGTGTTACTTGACTCATATAACAAAAAACAAACAAAAAAACCCCACAGTGTAAATTTTCATTCCCATACCAGTTTTCATATCTAAGCGACTTAGTTGTCAAGAAAGTACCCTGCCATGACAACTCAAGCATACATGATATTCATTTCCCCAATCTTTCTCCCAAAAGAGCTGTGGCCACTTATCAGAGTATCTGGGAATTGAGAAAAGGAGAGTAACGGAATCTTTGGAAGGCAACCAAATACAGCATCTGAGCCAACATAGAGACCAGGGACCCAAAATACCATTATGGCCTTTCATTCAGAGCGAGAGCTTATCAAGGTCAGACGATATTTGTAGCCCTCACCAGGTTCTTCTCACAGGGAACTTATGGTTAGTTCTTTGGCCACTGAGTGCATAAATGTCATGAATATATTCAAAATTGATAAGACCCTCATGTGGCTTCCCTGTCCAGTGATGTAATAGCCATTTTGTTAATAAGAACCAAATAGAAGTTCCTGAAACTGCTCCCACTCTGACCAAGAATGTAAATCAAAGGCAAAACTTCATGTCAGGAGGAATTACAGAGATTGGCATCACCATCAAAGACATAAAGGATGCAGAGGTGGTTGTCACCATATCCCTGTGTAATTTACTTATATGACCCCTATAGAAATCAGATGGATTAAAGCAAATGACAATACACTGCTGTAAATTTAACCAACTAGTAGACTCAATTAAACCTACTGGTGATATCTTCACTGGAACAGATTAATACAGCCTCTGGTACATGATTTAACAAATGCAATCTTTTAAACCCTAGCTGTAAGGAAGATCAAAAGCAATGTGGTTTTACACAAGGACAACAGCAACATACCACTGTCATCCCCCAGAGCATCTTTAACTCTTTGGTGTTCTGTCATAGGAATATTGCAAGGCAAGGCAGCATGAGCCTATATATATAAGGCAATATTTTGTCTCAAAGCATCCCTCAGAAAAAAGGAAGTTGCCTTCATTCAACTCCTTAAGAAGTCCCTCATATTACCTGGTACTCTTTCAATGACTTTATTTTTAATATTTTATTTATTTATTTGAAAGAGAGAGAGAGCACCAGCAGGGGGGAGAGGGAGAAGCAGGCTCCCCACTGAGCAGGGAGCCCAATGTGGGGCTCAATCCCAGGACCCTGGGATCATGACCTGAGCCAAAGGCAGACGACCAATAGACTGAGCCACCCAGGTGCCCCTCAATGACTTTATTTTTAATAACAAAGTACTGCTTAGAGGAGACACATGAGCCAGAAAAGATCCAATTAATGCTGGTTTTGGATGGCCACAAGTCAACTCATAGGATAAGCTTAAAAAGAAGCAACAACAACAACAAAAAATAGCATCCTTTTAAACCCTTTTAATAATTATAATATACAATAGTTATATACATAACTATTTGACCTGTCATTTTTCACTAGAATGTAAGCTCCAAGAAAACAAGAACTTTGTTCACCTACATATTTCTGCACCTGGAATAGTGCCAGCGCATAAGAAATAAATATTTGAGGAATGAATAAATAAATTCTTGGAGTCATGAACTCAAAATTGCAAATCTTGGAAGTTGATGACCTTCTAAAGATCATTTTAAAAACAAAAGAAGTGATAGGGCACCTGAGTGGCTCAGTCAGTTAAGTAGCCAACTGTTGATTTCTGCTCAGGTCATGATCCCAGGGTCATGAGATTGAGCCCAGCATCAGGCTCCACTTGCACTTGGCCAGGAGTCTTCTCTCTCACTTTCCCTCTCCCCCAGCCCCTCCCCCAGCTCATGTTCATGAGTGCGCTCTCTCTCTCTTTCTAAAATAAATGAATAAATCTTTAAAAAAACACACACACACACACACAAAAGAAATGTGAACTTGTTTTAGACAAAAACTGTTCGTGGATGTTCATAGCAGATTTATTTATAAAAGCTAAATTTCGGAAACAACCCAGATGTCCTTTGATGGGTAAATGGTTAAATAAAGTGTGATAAATTCATACTATACAGTATGACTCGATAGTAAAAAGGAATGAACTATTGATACAGACAATAATTTTGATGAATCTCAAGGGAATTATGCTGAGTGAAAAAAAGCCAACCCCAAAAGTTTATATATGTATGATTCCATTTATGTAACATTCTTGAAGTAACAAAATTATGGAAATAGAAAGTAGATTATTGGTTGCCAGAGGTTAGGAATAGGGGATGGGTGGTGGGAGGTGGGTGTGGCTATAAAAGAACAACCGGAAGGATTCTTATGGTGACAGAATTGTCCTGTAGCTTGACTGTGACAGTAGACACACAAACTTATATATGTAATAAAATTGTATAGAGGTAAACACACATACACACATGAGTACATGTGAAACTGAGGAGATCTGAATAAGCTCAGTAGATTGTATCAGTGTCAATTTTCTGACTATTATACTCTAGTTTTGCGAAATGTTACCATTTTGGAGGAAACTGGGTAAAAGGACACAGGATCCTTCTGTATCATTTCTTGAAACTGTGTGCAACTGTACGATTATCTCAGAATGAAAGAGGACTTCAACTACTCCATTTTGACCTCAGTCTGTACTTTCTAAATGATTAAGGTCTTCTTTCCAGCTTATCTCCTGACTCAGGCAAAGCATCCCGGTGATGGGAACCAAAGTGCCCCCTCAAGCAATAAGGACTGCCTAGAACCAGGAAGACCCCGAGTGACTGACCCCAAGACAATGACCAACTTGACCTGCACTGCCCACCTGCACATACCTATCAACCTTTGCCCCACATTTTCCTTTTATAAACCTGGAAGTATTTACAGCACTTTGGAGACAATCTTTGAGACGTCAGTCTGCTGTCTTCCCGGTATTGGCCTCACTGAAATAAATTCCTTTCTGGTTTCACCACCACTCGTTTCTCTGCCTTTGGATTTTGTCAGACGCAAGTGGCCAAACCTAGTCTCTTTGGGATCCCTGAAGCCAGGTGCTCTTGTACTCTTGGGCCCTAGCTACAAAATTTTTTTAAAAAATTAATATAAAACAAAAATAATAAAAATTAATAGAAAACAATGTAACAAGTATTTAGATGCTGGAAATCACAAATGTGTAAAGGACCATGAGCCATATCAGTATGTGAATGAGAAACTGTAGCCTGGATAAAATTTCCAGGGACAGCTTTATACTCAGATTCAAAGGTACCGTACTTCAAACAACATAATGAAAGTAAGGTTATATGCTCCTGAAAACTGTGTTGGATAACTCAAAAAATTACCGTAGTTGATGACAATGCCACTTATAAAAACTTTGAATAAAATTATTTCTTAAAGAGTGAGAATTGAATAAAATACTACTTTTGAATCTAGTATTTGCAATTTAAAATGCCTAAAACCAAATAAACTATTACAGGTAGACATTTGACTATTTCATTTACTTTCCTAAAAACATACTCAAGTTTTTATAAATCTTTTGTTTTGTTTTGTTTTGTGAAATGAGAAAATCACCTTATGTTCCAGAAGGCCCATATATTTAAATGTATGGAATATTATTCATGTGAAAAATTAGGCTCAAAGGAATTGTGTGAGTGTTTATTACCACGAAGTATTAAAGTGGCAGATCCAGGATTAGAATCCAGATCAGCTTGATTCTAGACATGGAAGGACTCTTATGGGCCTTTAAGTTCTCAACCTCCAAAACTTGATCATGACATTCTACAAATCATCCCTCAGTGACAACCCAAACTCACTTCCTCCTATCCATCTGCTGAGCAGCAGTGCAGCCTGATTTCAATACTCTTAGTGTCCTCTTAGCTGCTTTTTCACAGCATTATACATGTTTCCCATGCATACTTTATTTTGAGCTACACAACTTTTGAATATAGGGTTAAAAGTTTTGAAATATGTAGGAATTGTACATAAAATCATTAGCGTCTGATAGGACTCAAAACAAACCAAACTGAAGACCCTCCTCAATGTCTCCCTCTGGAGGCCCAATAAAGAATTTGATTTTTTGGCTTCACTGTAGGTAAAGACAATGTGTGGTATAGGAAAAGAGTCCACAATTTGTGCATGGCCAGATAGCAAATATTTTAGGATTTGCGGGCCATACAATCTCTGTTGCAATTACTCAACTCTGCTGTTGTGGCACAAAAGCAGCCATAGACAACACATAAATGAGTTGGCTGTGATTGAATAAGACTTATTTATGGATGTTGAAATTTGAAATCCATATACTTTCTACATGTCATGAAATGTTATTCTTTAAAAATTTTTTCAATCACTTAAAAATAGAAATGCCATTTTTAGCTCACAGACCATGTAATGGAGGATAGTTGGAAGAAAGGCAGGCAGGGGCAAGGGGCCCTGTCCTAAGAGGAAACTACCCTTAAAAGGAAAAAGACCCCATCCTGTTATTCTACACCACCCTGAAAGGAGCTCCCCACCCTTTCCCACCTAAACAACTCCCTGATAGGCAGATGAGCACGTGGACAAAAATCTGATTGGGTGACAGGCACAGGGAGGGTTAATCAGATTAAAACAGCCTGCCAACAAAATCATAAAAACCCCTAGACTCAGAAACTCCAACAGCAACCCCCTTGGGTCCCCTCCCTCTTTGGGAGCTTTGTACTATCGCTCAATAAACTTTGCTTTGCTGCCCACCCCTCTTCATCTGGTCTACCTCTTCATTCTTCAAGGCTGTGTGACCAAGAACCGTGGGCACTAAAGGAAAAGAAATCTTGAAACACATGTAAAGACAGGTGGTAAACCAAACTGGCCTCTAGCTGTAGTTTGTTGGCCATTAATGTAGGAAAAAGAACACTGGACTTGGGGTCAGAAGCCCTGGTTTAGAGAACTACTGTAGTCACTTGTGCAACATGTGACATCAGACAAATCAAGTGAGTTCAGAAAAACTCTCAGGATCTTGATTTACTAATCTATAAAATAAACCATTGGATTAGATTAACCTTAAAAGCCATTTCAGCTTTAAAAACCCTATATTGGCCTTCTGTTCCCAGCAATATGGCAGACTAGATGAACTAAAAATGCCTCACCATGCAACAATACATTAAAATACTGAATAAAATAAAATATTTTTTTAAAAACTATGATTGAGCTAGCAAGAGCATAAGGGAATTCCTCAGAGGCTAGAAAGGTACAAACTTCTAGTTATAAGGTAAATAAGTACTAGAGATGAATTGTACAGCATGATGACTATAACTAACTGCTATACAATATATGCATAACCATATATAATATATATAACATATAACTGCTTATAATATATAGGAAAGTTATTAAGAGAGCAAGTCCTGGGGTGCCTGGGTGGCTCAGTCAGTTGAGCAGCCGACTCTTGGTTTTGGCTCAGGTAATGGTTTCAGGGTGGTGAGATCAAGCCCCACATCAGGCCCTGTGCTCAGTGGGGAATCTGCTTGGAATGCCCCCTCTCCCCCTGCTCCTTCTCTCTCTCTTTCTCTAAAGTAAATTTTTTTTAAAAAGACAGAGAGAGAGCAAATCCTCTGAGTTCTCATTACAAAGAGAAAATTTTTCTTTTTTCCTTTTTCTTTCTTTTCTTTTTATTGTATCTATGTGAGAAGATGCATGTTAGCTGAACCTACTGCAGTAATCATTTCACAATATATGTAAATCAAACCATTACACTGTACACCTTAAACTTACACAGTGAATTATGTTAATTATTTCTCAATGAAACTGGGGGCAAATGTTGTATTTAGGTTTGTTTAGCTTGTGTTATTAAATATTCCCAGAAGTATAATTCCCCACAACTATAAGTATTAGTGATAAAAATAACTTTATAAGATCCAACAAAAGAAATGTTATGTATTAAAGTATATCAACCCAGCAGTTTGATTTTTACTTCAAGATAATTTCATAAGGAAGCAAGAGATCACAAATAGTATTGGCATACTTCAATTACCATAAGATTTATATGTGAAAGGGGAATACTTAGTCATTTTATTTGATGTAGAAACATTTAATATTAAGTATGCTTTAATCTTTGTATTATCCTAATCATATCATCTTTTTTAGTAAACAAAAAGTGTGTAAAGTGCAATTAACTCAAAGTTTTGTTACTCAAGGAAGATTAGCAAATTTTCATCCACCAAAAATATATTAGATGATTTTTTTAAACACCAGAATTTGCTGATATTTAAGATCCTTTACTTTACCTGTCTTCTCTATCCAGAAACCTGCTTTGTGTTAGTTTTCCAGAGGGTAGCTGTACCTTATAAAAAGTAAAAGAGAGAATGCCAGATGACATTCTTCATCCGATTTTAGTACTTGTCTTGGTATTCTCAACATAAAACCATACCAACACCAATTATAAAACAATGTATAAGATGAATGACAAACTTCAGAGAAAATTATTTTTAAAAGAAATAAATAGGCAATTCAGAGAAGTACATATTTTATATGTATATTAGCCTTTTAGCTAATAAATATAAAAAATACTCACCTGCACTACCAATAAAAAAGATGAAAATTAAAATAACAATGAGACACTGCTATTCACCTGTTTCATTGGCAAAATTTAAAAATTCCCATCATCGTTCCAAAATGTGAAGAAAATGCCTTTTCACATGCTACAAGTGGAAAGGTAAAATGGTACACAGAATCTGGAGTATTATTTGGCTGTACATTGAAATAGGTAAGAGCAATTTCACTCTACCCAAGTCAGTCCCTCTCCCAAGCAAGCCCACCTCAGTGCCAAGAGAGATCTCACTCCTCCCTGGGAAAAGGGGTGAACATCCAAGGTCCCCAGCCTTCAGTGTACTCCTGACTTTCAGGGCACTTTCCAAGAGCTGCTTTTTATCTCACTTCACACACAGAGAGCTGAAAAAACTAGAAAAGTTCAGAGACCTGGGGCAGCTAGGGCAAAGGGCACCTTCCTGCCACCAGATCAGTTCTATGAGGTTCAGATAAAGCACATGAATGAGGACTTTTCTCTAGAAGAGAGAGATGACTTGAGTTTGAATCCAACATCCCCAGCCTTTCAGTACACTTCCCAAAGAGCTGGTTTCTGCCTCACTTCACACAAAGCTCTGAAGGAAGTGACATACTCAGACACCAGAGGGAGCAAGAGATTATGGGTTCTTGAAAGAAAAAGAAAGATTAGATACCTGAGGCAGCTAGCAACAAAGGCCAAGAATCTCTAGCCAGGCTGACTGGTGTAGGTCTTCTCAGTCAAACCAGTCTATAAAAACTGGGAAACCTGGCTGTTTCTTCAAATATACAGACACCAATGCAAGACTAGAAAAACATGAAGCATCAGGAAACACAACATAACCAAAGGAACAAAATAAGTCCCCAGGAAGTAAATGACCCTAAAGAAATGGAGATCTATGTATTGCCTGACAAAAAAAACTCAAAATAATCATCTTAAAGAGGTTCAGTGAGTTGCCAAAGAACAAAGATAAACAACTAAACAAAATCAGGAAAACAATACATAAACAAAATGAGACTATCAGCAGAAATTTAAACAAATACTAAAAAGTGCCAAACAGAAATCATAGAGCTGAAGAATACAATAACTGAATTTTGAAATTCACTAAGGAATCAACACCAGACTTGATCAAGCAGAAGAAAGAATCAGAGAACTTGAAGACAAATCATTTGAAATTATGCACTCAGAAGAGAAAAAAGAAAAAAAGCATTTTTTAAAAACTAAAGAAAGCCTAAGAGAATTATGGGATACCAGCAATAAAACTGTGATACACATTATGGGAGTCCCAGAAGGAGAAAAGAGAGATAAAGAAAGAGGTATAGGGCTTACTTAAAGAAATAATGGCTGAAAACTTCCCAAATCTTGGGGGGGAAATGAACATCCAGATTCATAAAGCTTAAAGGATCAAAAAAGGATGAATCCAAAGATTACATTAAGACACTTTATCATCAGATTGTTAAAGTCAAAGACAAAGAAGATTTTGAAACCAGTAAGAGAAAAAACAAGTCATCACTTACAAGGGAGCCCCCATAAGACAATCAGTAAATTATTCAGAAGAAACCTTCAGGCAAGAAAAGAATGGGATGATATATTAAAAGTACTAAAAGATAAAACCTGCCAAGCAAGAAGACTATATCTAGCAAACCATCCTTCAGAAATGAAGAAGAAATAAAGACTCTCAGACCAACAAAAACTGAGGGGGTTCATTACCACTATACCTGCCTTATGAGAAAGGCTAAAGGGAGTTAAGGAAGTTGTTTAAGTTGAAAGTAAAAAATATTCAATATCAACATGAAGCCATACAAAAGTATAAAATTCATTGACAAAAGGAAATATATAGACAAATACAGAATAATGTAATACTGTAATGGGGTAGTGTAAATCACTTTTAACTCCAGTATAAAAGTTAAAAGAAAATAATACTAAGAATAACTATAAATACAAAAATGTGTTAACAAATACATAATATAAAAAGATGTAAATTGTGTCATCAGTAACACAAAGTGTTGGGGGAGAGAGGTAAAAGTGTAGAGTTTTTGTATGCAATTGAAGTCAAGTGGTTATTAGCTTAAAATAGAAAGTTTTAACTATAAGATATTTTATGTAAGCCCTGTGGTAACCACAAAGAAAATAGCTAAAGTAGATACATAAAAGAAAATGAGAAAGAAATCAAAGCATATCACTATAAAAAGTCAACATCACAAAGGACAATGGCAAAGGAGGGAAAAAGGGACAAAAGAACCACAAATCAAACAGAAAAAAATTAACAAAATGGTAATAGTAAGTTCTTACCTATCAATAATCTTTAAAAATAAATAGATTAAACTCTCCAGTCAAAAGACATAGAGTGGCTAAATGGATAAAATAAAAGCAAGACCCAACTATATGCTGTGTACAAGAGATTCACTTTAGAATTAAAGACATATATAGGCTGAATGTGAATATTCCATTCAAAAGACACTCCATGCAAATGGTAACCAAAAGAGAACACACTTTAAATCAAAACCTGTGCAAGAGACAAGGACGGTTATTATATAATAATTTAAAAGTCAATTCATAAGGAAAATATAACAATTATAAATTATATGAACTCAACACCAGAATCCCTCAACATATAAAGAACACATTGACAGATCTGAAGGGAAAAATAGATAGCAATACAATAATAGTAGACTTCAACTACATTTTCAACAATGGATAGACCAACCAAACAGAACATCAATAAGGAAACAAAGGACTTACACTACAGAGAGAATGATCCTAACAAGCCTATACAGAGCATTCCACCCTGCAAAGAAATAAACAAACAAAAAAACAAAAAACAAAAAAACCAGAATACACAAGTCTCAACAAACTTAAGAACTTTGAACTCATACCCAGTATCTTTTCTGACAACAGTGGAATGAAACTAGAAATCAATAACAGAAAGAAAACTGGAAAATTCACAAATATGTGGAAATTAGACAATACACTACCAAGCAATCACTGGTTCAAAGAAGAAATTAAAAATTTAGAAAATAACTTGAGACAAACAAAATAAAAATACAATATACCAAAATCTATAGAATGCAGTACTAAAAGAGAATTTTATAGCAATAAATGTCTACATTTTAAAAAGAAGAAATATTTTAAATAAACAACCTAACCTTATCCTCAAGGGTAATAGGGGAAAAAAAGCGAGAGAGAGACAAACTAAGTCCAAAGTCAGCAGAAGGAAGGGAATAAAGATAAGAGCCGAAAGAGAGGCTAGAAAAACAAAACAAAACAAAATATATCAATGACATTGACAGGTGGTCTTTTGGAAAGGTAAATAAAATTCACAAACCTTTAGTTTGACTAAGGAAAAAAAGTGAAAACTCAAATAAATAAAACCAGAAATGAAGAAATATTAGAACTGATACCACAGAAATTAAAAAATCATTAAGAGACTACGATGAACAATATGCCAACAAATTGGATAACCTAAAAGAAATGGATAAATTCCTGAAAACATATAAACTACCAGAACTGAATCATGAAGAAATAGAAAATCTGAATAGACCTATAACTAGTAAGGAGATTGAATTAGTAATCCAAAATCTCCCAACAACAACAACAACAAAAAGCCCAGGAACAGATGGCTTCACTGGTAAATTCTATCAAACATTTAAAGAAGAATTAATGCCAATACTTCTTAAACTCTTCCAAAAGTTGAAGAAGGAACACTTCCAAATTAATTTTTGAGGTCATTATTACCCTGTTACCAAAGCCATACAGACACTACACACACATACACTCACACACACAAAACTATAGTCCAATATCCCTAATAAACATAGATATAAAAAACCTCAACAAAATATTGCAAACCAAATTTAACCACATATTAAAAGGATCATATCCCATGACTGAATTGGATTTATCTCTGAAAAGCAAGGATGGTTGAACATATAAAAATCAATTAATGTGATACATCATATTAATAAAGGAAAAAGTCTTCATCTCAGTAGATGTTGAAAAAGTATTTGACAAAATTTGATACCTATTCATGAAAAACAAACTAGGAATAGAAGGAATGTATCTAAATATATTAAAGACCATATATAAAAATCCCACAATTTACATTGTACTCAATGGTGAAAAACTGAAAGATTTTCCTCTAAAGACCAAGAACAAGACAATAATGTCCACTCTTGACTCTTACCACTTCTATTCAATATAGTACTGGAAGTCCTAGCTAGAGCAATTAGGCAAGAAAAAGAAATAAAAGGCATCTAAATTGAAAAGGAAGTAATAAAATTATGTTTCCAAATGACATGACCTTATATGTAAAAACTCCTAAAGACTTCTCTCTCTCTCTCTCTCTCTCATGCACACACACACACACACACACAACTGTTAGAAGTAATAAACAAATTCAGTAAAGTTGTGGAATACAAAATCAACATACAAAAATCAGTTGCATTTCTATACACTAATGATGAACCATCTAAAAAGGAATTAAAGAAATGATCCCTTTACAATAGTACTAAAAATATTTAGGAATAAATTAACCAAGTAGGTGAAAGACTTGTACACTGAAAACTATAATATATCAATGAATAAAAATTAAAGAAGACAAATAAATGGGAAGCCATCCCTTGTCTGTGGATTACAACACTTAATATTGAAAGCAATCTACAGATTCAATACTATCCCCCATCAAACCCTTAATGGGATTTTTTTACAGAAATAGAGAAAAATAATCCTAAAGTTCATATGGAAGCACAAAAGATGCAGAATAGCCAAAGTGATCTTGAGAAAAAAAGAACAAAGCTGGAGACATCACACCTCCTGATCTCAAAATATATTACAAAGATAAAGTAATTAGAACACAATATACTGGCATAAAGACAGATATATAGACCAATGGAACAGAACAGAGAGCCCAGATACACCCACCCATGTACAGTCAACTGATCTTCAACAAGGATGCCAAGAATACACAATGGGGAAAAGATAGTCCCTTCAACAAATAGTGTTGAGAAAACTAGATATCTACATGCAAAGAAAATGAAATTGGACCTCTATCTTACACCATACACAAAAATAAACTCAAAATGGATTAAAGACTTCAGTGTAAAAACCTGATACTACAAAACTGTTAGAAGAAAGCATAAGGGGAAATTTTTGTTTGTTTGTTTGTTTTGTTTGTTTTTTTTTTTTAATTTTTTTTATTCTTATGTTAATCCCCATACATTACAACATTAGTTTTAGATGTAGTGTTCCATGATTCATTGTTTGTGCATAACACCCAGTGCTCCATGCAGAATGTGCCCTCCTCAATACCCACCACCAGGCTAACCCATCCTCCCGCCCCCCTCCCCTCTAGAACCCTCAGTTTGTTTTTCAGAGTCCATCGTCTCTCATGGTTCGTCCACCCCTCCGATTTCCCCCCCTTCATTCTTCCCCTCCTGCTACCTTCTTCTTCTTCTTCTTTTTTTTTTTTCTTAACATATATTGCATTATTTGTTTCAGAGGTACAGATCTGAGATTCAACAGTCTTGCACAATTCACAGCGCTTACCAGAGCACATACCCTCCCCAGTGTCTATTACCCAGCCACCCCCTCCCTCCCACCCCACCTCCCACTCCAGCAACCTTCAGTTTGTTTCCTGCGATTAAGAATTCCTCATATCAATGAGGTCATATGATACATGTCTTTCTCTGTTTGACTTATTTCACTCAACATAATACCCTCCAGTTCCATCCACGTCGTTGCAAATGGCAAGATCTCATTCCTTTTGATGGCTGCATAATATTCATAAGGGGAAATTTTGACATTGGTCTTGGCAATGATTTCTTGGAAATGGTACCAAAAACACAAGCAACAAAAGCAAAAATAGACAAGTGGGACTACACCAAGCTAAAAAGCTTCTGCAGGGCAAAGGAAACAACAGAGTAAAAAGGCAACCTATGGAATGGGAGAAAGTATTTTCAAACCATATATCTGATAAACAGTTAAAATCCAAAATATATAAGAAACACCTACAACTCAATAGCAAAAAAAATTTTTAAGGTTTTTTAAATATGCAAAAGATTTGAATAGATATTCCTCTAAAGATGACATACAAATGGCCAGCAGGTATATGAAAAGATGCTTAACATCACTAATCATCAGGGAAATGCAAATCAAAACCACAATTAGATATTACCTCACACTAGTTAGGATGGCTGTTATCAAAAAATACATAAATAAATGTTGGTGAAGCCAATCACAGGACAAATATTTCATGATTCCACTGGACAGACTGGAACCATTCTACACTGTTGATGGGAATGTAAAATGGTGCTGCCACTATGAAAAACAGTATTGCAGTACCTAGAGAAAATTAAAAATAGAACTATCAGAGGTTCCAACAAGCTCGCTTCTGGCTATAGACCCAAAAGAATTAAAATCAGAATCTTAAAGACATATGTGCACTCTTATGTTAATAACAACCCTATTCACAATAGCCAAAATATGGAAACAATTCAAATGTCCAGATGAGTGGATAAAGAAAATGTGGTATATCCATACAATAAAATATTATTTAGCCTTAAAGAAATAAGGATATTCTGGCATTTGTGACAACATAGATGAACCTATGACACTATGCTAAGTGAAATAAGCCAATCACAGGACAAATATTTCATGATTCCACTTATATGAAGTACCTAAAATAGTCAAATTCATAGAAGCAGAAAATAGAACATTAGTTATTAGGGACTGGGGGGGGGTAGGGGGAAATGGGAATTTTTGTTCAATCAATATAAAGTTTCAGTTATTAAAGATGAATTAGATCTAGAGATCCACTGTACAGATCAAAAATGCTGTATTGTGCACTTAAAAATTTGATACACTAGATCCCATTTTCTTGCCAAAGCATACATACACACACACACACACACAAAGGGACACAAGGCACAAGGAAACTTTTGGAAGTGATGGAGATCTATTATTGTGGTGATGGTTTCATGAGTTTATGCATATGTCCAAATTCATCAAATTGTATACGTTAAATATATGTAATTTTTGTATATCAATTTTATCTCAATAAAGCTGTTTAACAAAAACATAAAGATTGGAAAGGAAAGGGTAAAATTGTCTCTATTTCTGGATTAAGTGATTGTTTATGTAGAAAGCCCTAAAGAATCTACAAAGGAAAACTACTAGAACTAATCAGTGAATTTAACAATGTCATACTGTGCCTGTTAGCAATTTATTGCCTCTAATTTCCAAATTCTTCCTTTCAGCCTGCTCTGTGAAAATAGATCTGGGCTTTTTAAGTATTTTTTTCCCATGACAGTCAGTAGAGAGCACTGGAGAGACATTATGGAAGAAAAGTTTTGCTCTCTGTTTCCAGTGAGCTTGCTGGGCATGTTCTTGTCCGGAGTGCAGCTTGTCTAGCACCAGGCTCCTAAAACACACACAGCTACTCTAGTGCCTTTCTCCAGCAGTGACAGTGGCCAAGCAGCTCCCAGCAGCCAGCAGCTTCCTCTGCAACATCACTGTCACTCCTCTTCTGACAGCTTGGTAGCAAAATGCCTCTAGGGCAGTGTTCACTCCCAGCTTCTCCACAACCCTTGGCAGTTTGTAGTGAGTAGAGAGTAGCCAATGAGATACTTTCTAGTGAATAGCTTTCCTGGCTCCCTCAAGAGTGGATTTCCAGCATGTTCTTCCAGCATTGCACTCAGCAAATTCTCTGCCATCCAGTGAGCTGCAGCTGTGTCTTACCCTGCAAGTTCTGGATCTTTGCTCTGGGGAGGGAGAGGGTCTCTTCTCTAGGTGCTCTGTATCAGGGCAAGGATTAGTGGGTGCTGCTTTGAACTCTTATTCCTATATTCTTTAGAATTCTTAGGATTCTTTTTACTTCTTACTAGCCAATCCCTCACTGTTGTAATCCCTCATTATAGTTAATAATTCTTTATATTAAACTTTCCCTGTTCAAATTACTGTGTAGTTATTTTCTCCTGATTGGACCCAGACTTATATACTCTGGATATATTTATATACTGTTGACTAACAATTGTATTTTTATATACTAGCATCAATCAATATGAAAATTTTTTAATTTTTAATTTTATTTACAATCACACCAAGAAACATAAAATACTTAGGCATAAAGGTAACAAAAGATGGGCAAGACCTCTTCATTGAAAACTACATGTTGCTAAGGGAAATTAAAGATGACTTAAGTAGTTCCCTGCCGCAGCCCCTGTCCCTAAGAATATTGTCTCCTGCTCCGAGCCCCAAGCCGTGCAGTTCTGCCCACCAGCTAGCAGACCCCTCTCAGACACCCAAAGCTCACCAGTTTCCTCTTAGCTGCAGCCTGGCATTGCTGGCTCGTGCCTCTGGGGGACCTCGGGGGACCTCTGGTCCTCCCACTGCACAGGGATTTCAGACACTTCACCCCAGTCAAAATCTGGATGAGGAGAGAGGAGAGGAAAGATGGCGGAGGAGTAGGGGACCCTATTTCAACTGGTCCCCGGAACTGAGCTGGCTATCTACCAGACCACTCTGAGCACCCACGAAACCAGCCTGAGATGTAAGAAGAACGGGATCTCTACAAACAGAATATCGCAGGAGGTTGGTTTTGAGGTCCGAAGCGGGGAGCTGTGATTCCGCGGGCAGATATCGGAGGATAAACGGCAGCGGGAGGGTGCCTGGCCGTGGGGATCCTACACCGTCGGTGAGTGACAGCCTCACACACTGGGGACGGGGCACAGACTCGCAGACCAGTAGCGGTGGGGAAAGGACTTTAGGGCAGCCCCCGGGGCGGAAACCCGGAGCAGCGGGGTTGCGCATGAGAACTGGAAGCGGCTGGCGGTTTTAGAAGCACAAAGAACAGAGACATGCTCCGACCTGGAGGCAGGACTGGGAGTGCTGCGGAGGGGCGCACAACCCAGGACGCTGCAGTTTATAGCAGCACAGACAGAAACGGAGACGGTGTGGCCTTGAGAGCTCACTGAAGAACAGACTGAGGTCTCTCTGCTCTGAGGCAGAGGGTTGGAAACAGTCTCTTCTGCTCTGACTCACGGAAGAGACGCGGAAAGCCGCCAGGGAAAGGCGCCAGAGAACAAAAGCCCCAAAAACCGCTGAGCCCATCCCCCGCCACAGGGGGGCAGGGCAACTCCGCCCAAACAGGGTTGCCTGAGTAACAGCGCGGCAGGCCCCTCCCCCAGAAGACAGGCTGGGAAAACAAGAGGCCAGCAACCCTAAAGTCCCAAGAAAACAGGTGCATCTTGCTTGGGTTCTGGTCAATAATTTGGACTCTATACATTCCCTCAAACACCCATCAACAGAATGACTAGGAGGAGGAGCCGCCAAAATAGAAAAGACTCAGAGGTTATGACTTATGCTGCAGATTTACAAATGGATGCAGATATAACCAAGATGTCGGAGATGGAATTCAGGCTAGCAATTGTGAAGACAATGGCTAGAATGGAGAAATCAACTAATGGCAACATAGAGTCTCTAAGGGCAGAAATGAAAGCTGAATTGGCAGAACTTAAAAATGCTATCAATGAGATCCAGTCCAATCTAGATAATCTAACAGCTAGGGTAACTGAGGCAGAAGAACAAATAAGCGACCTGGAAGACAATATAATAGATAAAAAGGGAAAAGAGGAGGCCAGGGAAAAACAACTCAGAATCCATGAAAATAGAATCAGAGAAATAAGTGACACCATGAAGCCTTCCAATGTCAGAATAACTGGAATCCCAGAGGGAGTGGAGAGAGAGAGAGGACTAGAAAATGTATTTGAGCAAATCGTAGCTGAGAACTTCCCTAATCTGGGAAATGAAACAAACATTCCCATCCTAGACGCAGAGAGGACCCCTCCCAAGATCAAGGAAAACAGGCCAACACCCCGACATGTAATAGTAAAACTTGCAAATCTTAGAACCAAGGAAACCATCTTGGGGGGAAGAGATTCCTTACATACAGAGGGAGGAACAACAGAATAATGTCAGACCTATCCACAGAGACCTGGCAAGCCAGAAAGGCCTGGCAAGACATATTCAGGGTACTAAATGAGAAGAACATGCAGCCAAGAGTACTTTATCCGGCAAGGCTTTCATTTAGAATGGATGGAGAGATGCAGAGCTTCTACGACCAGCAGAAACTGAAAGAATATGTGACCACTAAGCCGGCCCTGCAAGAAATATTAAGGGGGCTTCTATAAAAGGAGAAAGACCCCAAGACTGATATACAACAGAAATTTACAGGGACAATCTATAAAAACAATGTCTTCACAGGCAACATGATGACAATTAATTCATATCTTTCAATAATCACTCTCAACATGAATGGCCCAAATGTTCCCATAAAACAGCAAAGGGTTGCAGATTGGATAAAAAGATAGGACCCATCCATATGCTGTCTACAAGAGACTCATTTTGAACCTAAAGATACATCCAGACTGAAAGTGAAGGGATGGAGATCCATCTTCCATGCCAGTGGACCTCAAAAGAAAGCTAGGGTAGCAATTCTTACATCAGACAAATTAGATTTTAAACTAAAGTCTGTAATTAGAGACACAGAAGGACACTTTATCATTCTTAAAGGGTCTATCCAACAAGAAGATCTAACAATTGTAAATATCTATGCCCCCAACATGGGAGCAGCCATCTACATAAGCCATCTGTTAACCAAAATAAAGAGTCATATTGATAACAATACGTTAATTGTAGGAGACCTCAATACTCCACTCTCAGCAATGGACAGATCATCTAAGCAGAAAATCAACAAGGAAACAAGAGCTTCGAATGATACATTGGACGAGATGGACCTCATAGATATTTACAGAACATTCCACCCTAAAACAACAAAATACTCATTCTTCTCAAACGCACATGGAACTTTTTCCAGAATAGACCATATACTGGGTCACAAATCAGGTCTCAACCAATACCAAAAGATTGAGATTATTCCCTGCATATTCTCAGACCACAATGCTCTAAAACTGGAACTCAATCACAAGAAAAAATTTGGCAGAAATTCGAACACTTGGAAGCTAAAGACCACTCTGCTCAAGAATGTTTGGGTCAACCAAGAAATCAAAGAAGAACTTAAACAATTCATGGAAATCAATGAGAACGAAAACACATCGGTCCAAAACCTATGGGATACTGCAAAGGCGGTCCTAAGGGGGAAATACATAGCCATCCAAGCCTCACTCAAAAAAATAGAAAAATCCCGAATTCACCAACTAACTCTACACCTTAAAGAACTAGAGAAAAAGCAACAAATGACGCCTAAGCCACGCATTAGAGGAGAAATAATTAAAATTAGAGCAGAAATCAATGAATTAGAAACCAGAAACACAGTAGATCAGATCAATGAAACTAGAAGTTGGTTCTTTGAAAGAATTAATAAGATCAATAAACCACTGGCCAGACTTATCCAAAAGAAAAGAGAAAGGACCCAAATTAATAAAATTATGAATGAAAGGGGAGAGATCACGACTAACACCAAGGAAATAGAAACAATTATTAGAAATTACTATCAACAACTATATGCCAATAAACTGAGCAATCTGGATGAAATGGAGGCCTTCCTGGAAACCTATAAGCTGCCAAGACTGAAACAGGAAGAAATTGACAACCTGAATAGGCCAATAACCAGTAACGAGATTGAAGCAGTGATCAAAAACCTCCCAAAAAACAAGAGTCCAGGGCCTGATGGATTCCCTGGGGAATTCTACCAAACATTCAAAGAAGAAATAATACCTATTCTACTGAAGCTGTTTCAAAAAACAGAAGCAGAAGGAAAACTTCCAAAATCATTCTATGAGGCCAGCATTACCTTAATCCCCAAACCAGGCAAAGACCCCATCAAAAAGGAGAATTTCAGACCGATAACCCTGATGAATATGGATTCCAAAATCCTCAACAAAATCCTAGCTAATAGGGTCCAACAATACATTAAAAGGATCATCCACCACGACCAAGTGGGATTTATCCCCGGGATGCAAGGGTGGTTCAACATTCACAAATCAATCAATGTGATAGAACACATTAATAAGAGGAGGGAGAAGAACCATATGGTCCTCTCAATTGATGCAGAAAAAGCATTTGACAAAATGCAACATCCTTTCCTGATCAAAACTCTCCAGAGTATAGGGATAGAGGGAACATTCCTCAAGCTCATAAAATCCATCTATGAAAAACCCACAGCGAATATCATCCTCAATGGGGAAAAGCAGAGAGCCTTTCCCTTAAGATCAGGAACACGTCAAGGGTGCCCACTCTCACCACTGTTGTTCAACATAGTACTAGAAGTCCTAGCAACAGCAATCAGACAACAAAAAGAAATAAAAAGTATTCAAATTGGCAAAGAAGAAGTCAAACTCTCTCTTTTCACAGACGACATGATACTTTATGTGGAAAACCCAAAAGACTCCACCCCCAAATTACTAGAACTCATCCAGCAATTCAGTAATGTGGCAGGACACAAAATCAATGCACAGAAATCAGTTGCTTTCTTATACACTAACAACGCAACTGTAGAAAGAGAAATTAGAGAAACAATTCCATTTACAATAGCACCAAAAACCATAAGATATCTCGGAATAAACCTAACCAAAGAGGTAAAGGATCTATACTCTAGGAACTACAGAACACTCATGAAAGAAATTGAAGAAGACACAAAAAGATGGAAAAATATTCCATGCTCATGGATCAGAAGAATAAACATTGTTAAAATGTCTATGCTACCCAGAGCAATCTATACCTTCAACGCCATCCTGATCAAAATTCCAAATGACATTTTTCAAAGTGCTGGAACAAACAATCCTAAAATTTGTATGGAATCAGAAAAGACCCCGAATCGCCAAGGAGATGTTGAAAAAGAAAAACAAAGCTGGGGGCATCACGTTGCCCGATTTCAAGCTATATTACAAACCAGTGATCACCAAGACAGCATGGTACTGGCCCGAAAACAGACATACAGACCAATGGAACAGAATAGAGAACCCAGATATGGATCCTCAACTCTATGGTCAAATAATCTTTGACAAAGCAGGAAAAAACATGCAATGGAAAAAAGACAGTCTCTTCCAAGAATGAAACTTGACCATTCTCTAACACCATTCACAAAGATAAACTCAAAGTGGATGAAAGACCTCATTGTGAGACAGGAATCCATCAAAATCCTAGAGGAGAACATAGGCAGTAACCTCTTTGACATCGCCCACAGCAACTTTTTTCAAGATACATCTCCAAAAGCTGGTGAAACAAAAGCAAAAATGAACTTTTGGGACTTCATCAAGATAAAAAGCTGCACAGCAAAGGAAACAGTCAACAAAACAAAGAGGCAACCCACAGAATGGGAGAAGATATTTGCAAATGACACTACAGATAAAGGGCTGGTATCCAAAATCTATAAAGAACTTCTCAAACTCAACACCCAAAAAACAAATAATCAAGTCAAAAAGTGGGCAGAAGAGATGAACAGACACTTCTCTGAAGAAGACATACAAATGGCTAATCCATCAGGGAAATCCAAATCAAACCCACACTGAGATACCACCTTACACCAGTTAGAATGGCAAAATGGACAGGGCAAGAAACAACAAATGTTGGAGAGGTTGTGGAGAAAGGGGAACCTTCTTACACTGTTGGTGTAAATTTTTGATGTTCCTCAAAAATTTAAAAATAGAACTACCCTATGACCCAGCAATTGCACTACTGGGTATTTACCCCAAAGACACAGATGTAGTGAAAAGAAGGGCCATATGCACCCCAGTGTTCATAGCAGCAATGTCCGCAATAGCCAAACTGTGGAAAGAGCTGAGATGCCCTTCAACAGATGAATGGATAAAGAAGATGTGGTCCTGGGCGCCTGGGTGGCTCAGTCGTTAAGCGTCTGCCTTCAGCTCAGGTCATGATCCCAGGGTCCTGGGATTGAGTCCCACATCGGGCTCCCTCCTCGAGGGGAAGCCTGCTTCTCCCTCTCCCACTCCCGCTGCTTGTGTTCCTGCTCTCGCTATCTCTGTCTCTGTCAAATAAATAAATAAAATCTTAAAAAAAAAAAAAGATGTGGTCCATATATACAATGGAATATTACTCAGCCATCAGAAAAGATGAATACCCAACTTTTACATCAACATGGATGGGACTGGAGGAGATTATGCTAAGTGAAATAAGTCAAGCAGAGAAAGTCAATTATCATATGGTTTCACTTATTTGTGGAACATAAGGAATAAAATGGAGGACATTAGGAGAAGGAAGGGAAAAATGGGCAGGGGGAGTTGGAGGGAGAGATGAACCATGAGAGACTGTGGACCTGAGAAACAAACAGGGTTTTAGAGGGGAGGGGGGAGGTGGGATTGGTTAGCCCGGTGATGGATATTAAGGAGGGCACGTACCACATGAAGCACTGGGTGTTATACGAAAACAATGGATCGTGGATCACTACATCAAAAACTAATGATGTATTGTATGGTGCCTAACATAACATAATAAAATTTAAAAAAATAAATTAATTAAATTAAATTTTAAAAAAAGAGAAAAATATGCAGAAGATAGGTGCATTTACTGCATTCAAAAAAAAATAGAAATGCTTGTCTACAAAAGACTTCGTGAAAAAAAAAAAAGACTTCGTGAAAAAAGTAGAGTGAAAATCCATGTTAAAATTGAGGGAGAATGTCTGCCACATATGAAACCCACAAAAGTCATAAGAAACTTCTACAAATCAATTTGAAAAAGGACAAATAATCAATGCATATATGAGCAAAAAACATAAACAGGCATTTCAAGTAGTAGGAAATGCAGTGACCAAAAAATATTAGTATCGGGGAAGATGTAAATTAAAACCAGAATTGGATACAATTCCATAACCACTGGTTTGGTTAAAAAATAAATAAATAAAAGTCTGATAACACCAAGTGTTGGAGAGTACAGTAGACCTAATAATGGTCCCTCAAGATATCCACATCCCAATCCTCAGACCTCGTGAATATGTTACCTTGTGTGGAAAAAGAAACTGCATGTGGATGTGACTCAATTAAGAATCTTCAAATGGAGAGACTACATTGAGTTATCAGGTGGGCCTGATGATGTAATCATAAGTGTCCTTGCAAGAGCGATGCAGAGGGAGATATAACTACAGAAAAGGGGAAGGCAATTCCATGTCTATGGAAGCAGATCTTGGAACGATGCTCTTTGAAGATGGAGTCAGGGGCCACAGGCTGAGCTTTTACTTTTATTACTTCTCTCTCCTGGACAAGGACAGATGGACAGGGCAAGAAACAACCGGTAAAGCTGAAGGAATCAGACCCTCCCCTCAGAGCCTCCAGAAGGTGGCCGGCCTGTCCACACCTTGATTCTAGCCCTGGGGAAACTGATTTCAGACTTCTGACCTCCAGGTCTGTAAGAGTACATTTGTGTTGTTTTAAGCCACCAAGTTCGTGGTAATTTGGAATCTAATTCAGGAAGAGTGTGGATCTAAATAGTTATCCACTGCCAGTGGGAGTATGAACTGGTTTAATCATTTTAGAAAATAGTTTATAATTATCTAGGCAAGCTGAAGATGTATATACCCTCCATAGAGACACAAGTACTCTAGAGAAATTATTGCACATACACACCATGACACATGTATAATAATGTTCATAGCATCATGATGCATAATAGCAAATATAAATGAAAAGAATAAGAAAAATAAAACATTACAATCCATTCCCTTTCCGCTCCCAACTGCTCTTGAAACATTTGAAATGCTTTTCCTTACCCCTTTGCCCCTGACACCAACCTCTATGCTATGGTAAGATAACTTAGTGGTTTACTACTGTCTTTTTAAAGATTTTTCTTGCGCCCTTACCTTACACACTTCTAGACAATATATTTGTGTGTGTGCATGTGTGCATGTTTCCTCACTCTTTCCACCTTGAGATTCTCACCTAGTCCTTCATTATTCCAGCTGGACCTTTCCTCAGTATTTTTCTGTGATGAGGTATGAGGATGACAGACTCTACGAATTTTTGTTTATGCACAAACATCCTTTTCTCCTTTTATCATTCACCCTAAGGTGAATGATATCTTAGCTAGGTGTGGGATTCTTGCTTGGAAACCCTTTATTTCAATGGACTATGCAAATTATCCTACTGCCTCTTTACCAAAACTTACAGGACATACAAAAAAGCTAGATATTTATAACCTTAGATACATTCATTATTCACAGAAAACTATGAAAAAATGAAAGAATTTGTCACATGTGGATTTACTATGATGATTATGAGGCTTCAGAATTCCTCACTTACGTAGACTCCAGTACTTAATTTTATATTTATAATTGTATAATATTTTTCTTAGAGTGGGCTCCCAAAATTACATAAGTTTCAAGCTCCACAAAACCTGAGGTGAATTTTGGAATTAAGGATTCAACCAAAGAAGTTGGGAAAAGAACAACAAATAAACCACAAGAAACTATGGAGAGAGAAGTAATAAAAGTAAAAGCTTAAAATGAATGAAACAAGAAAAAATAGTACAAAGGATAAAAAGTTTCCCAAAAGCTGGCTATTGAAAAAGCCAGCAAAGTAGATTAACCTCTCTCAATTCTAATCAAGAGAAAAAGAGGGGAAGCACCAACGGACAAAATCTGAATGGGAAATGAAGCATAATCACAGATACAAACAAGGACAAAAGAATTACAGGAGAACAGTGCAGGCAGTGCTATAATAACAGAAGTGAAAACCTGAAGGAAATAAAAACGCTCAAAAACTTATGCAAGATAAAACGTAAAACTTGAATAAAGCCCTTTCTTTAAAAGACATTGGAAAAGTGTTTAAAGACTTGCTATTAAAAAGGTTCCATGACCTTTTAGCTAACATTTGAAAGCTAGATCATACCAATATGTTTTACATTATTTATGTAAAAAAGGATAGAAAGTTCTCTAATTTGTTTGAAGCCAGAATATATTTAATATAAAATTCTGAAAAAGAAAAGAAAAAAGAAAAAGCTATATACCAATCTTATTTGCGAATACAGATGCAAAATACAGCTAGATTAGAAAATAAAATTCTAGGGACACCTGGGTGGTTCAGTTGGTTGAGGGTCTGACTCTTGATTTAGCATCAGGTCATGATCTTGGGGCGCTGGGTGGAGCCTACTTAAGATTCTCTCTCTTCACCCTCTGCCCCTCCCCCCTCCCTCTCTAAAATAAATAAATAAAATTCTAGCAAATTATCAAAAGAATACCACACTTTAACCGAATAGAGTTTAAGAATATATGGAACACTCAGGAAGTATGGATCCAAATAATCCATTACAACAGGATTGGAAAACTTTCTTAAAGGGCCAGCCAGTAAATATTTTAGGCTTTGGGGCCACGTGGTCTCTGTTGCAACTGTTCAACTGCCATTGTAACATAAAAGCAGCTTCAGACAATAGTGACTGATTGGGTGTGGCTGTGTTCCAATAAAATTTTATTGACAAAACAGGCAGCTGGCCCTGCAACTGTGGTTTATTCACCAGCATTACATCAATAAGCTAATGGAGAAAATCATAGGCATATCTCAATTATCTTGGTTTAGGTTTTACCAGAAGCATACCCTGAGTTAAAGATTCAAACAAAAGTCATTTATTAGGGACAAGGTCCAGAAAACACCAATAAGGGAATGAGTACATGAGACAGAGAAAGGAGGAAACAATAATGGGATGCATTATCAGACCAGTTACCACTGCAGGAAACATTGGAGAGATGTGACAGAGCACGGTTGAGACTTTTTCTCTCTCAGGAGCCGTAGAAACTGGGGAATGATCCACCACTGGCCCACCCCTATCAGTCATTGGCTGAGAGCTGCTTCAATGGTATTCATTCTTGGGCAATTCAGGCTTGCCCTGCTGCTCTCAAGATCCAGAAAGAAACCCCTCAGGGAGTCACAGTTGTTCACAGTTGTTTGTAGCAAACAACCTTTGGTGTGGAGAGGTGAGCACTGAGGGGTCATCGGCAGATACTGATAGAATTTGCTATATTAATAGAGGCTGGAAAAGTACCTGGTAAAATTCAGCAGCAAATCCTAATTAAGACTGCATACAATAGAAATGGAAGAAAGTTACTTAAATATAGTAAAGACAGTTTGCTAAAACCCACCAGCAAATATTATCCTAAATGGCAAAAGACTGAAACCATCTAGATAAAAATGCCTGCTATCACCATGAACTTTCTTAAGGTCTTAGAGATTATAGATAATATATTCAGATACATAGAAAATAATGCATATAACATTGGAAAAGAAGAAAGACATTTGGATTTTTTTCTCTTTTTTTCCTAGAGATGTTATTGTAAACCTAGAAAACCCAAGGGTCTTTCAAAAAAAAAAAAAAAAAACAGTGAGGGGAGCCTAAGTGGCTCAGTCAGTTAAGCATCTGACTCTTGACCTCATCTCGGGTCTTGATCTCAGGGTGGTGAGTTCAAGCCCTGCATTGGGCTCCACAGTGGGCATGGAGCCTATTTTTTAAAAAAAAAAATTTTTTTTAAGTGAGAAGATTTAATATAATTTGGGAAGAGGATGTTATGGACTGAATTGTGTTCACCCAAAATTCATTGGAGCCCTAACCTCCAATGTGACTGTTTTTAGAGATTGGGCCTTTAGGAAGGTAATTAAGGTTAAATAAGGTCAGACGGGTGGGCCCTAATTTGATTGGTCTCCTTATAAGAAGAGGAAAAAGAGACACCAGAGATCTCTCTCTCTCTTCTCAAGCACAGAGAGGCCACATGAAGACATAACAAAAGGTGGCTGACTGCAAGCCAGAAATAGAGGTTTCACCAAAAACTGACTATGCAGGCACCTTGATCATGGACTTCCAGGTTCCAGAACCATAAGAAAATAAATTACTGTTTACACTGCTCAGCCTGTGGTGTTTCATCATGGTAGCCAAAGCAAACAAATACAGGGGCAGAATACAAAAGAAATACATTTTTTATAGTTTTCCTCTACTCCAGAAATAAGCACTTAAAAGGAGAAATAGAATGAAAGATTCTGTTTACGATAGCAACAAAAATTATAAAAATTATTTCTAAGTACAGTCAGGAATGAAAAAAACTACTTAGGGATAATTCTATCAGGAAAGTTACAGGATTTACATTTAAAAACTATAAAACCTTATTGTAGAACCCTAAAAAGATCAAAACAAATACAAAAGCCCACCATATTTTTTCATGGGAAGACATAATTATATAAAAGTGTCAATTTTCTCTAAGTAATATGGAATTTAATGTAATTCCCAGCAGAACTCAATAGGAAATTAATGTTGGGTTTTCTTTGCTTATATTTCAGAAATAGATTACCTGACCACAAAAAAATAGAAGAATAAATGCCTGGAGCACTTGGGTGGCTCAGTCAGTTGAACATCTGACTCTTGGTTTCGGCTCCGGTCATGATCTCAGGGTCGTGAGATTGAGCCCTGCATCAATTCTCTCTCTCTCTCCCTCTCTCTCTGCCCCTGATAAATGCCTGATAGGATCTCAGAAATAAAAAAAGAAGGCAGGGTTCAGGGGAGGAGAGCCAAAGTATTGAGAGACTTACCTTACCAGGCAGTTGAATACATAACCACTGTGTTCAAATCAATAAGGCTTTGGTATAGGAAGAAAAAAGCATATCGATAAAAATGAATAGAGAATTCAGAAACAAATCACAGGAGATTGAAATGTTTTTAATTACAACATTGAAAACCAGTAGA
The DNA here is from genome assembly GCF_002201575.2 of Neomonachus schauinslandi. NCBI lineage: Eukaryota > Metazoa > Chordata > Mammalia > Carnivora > Phocidae > Neomonachus > Neomonachus schauinslandi. Next base: position 38,374,408 of record NC_058404.1, read on the forward strand.
AAAGTGTGAATTATTTGATAATTTGTGTTGGTACAACTGGATATCCACGCAGGCGAAAAAATAGGATCTCATCTCAAACCGTATTCAAAAATTCAAAATGGATTAAAATTTTACATTTTAAAATAAATAAATGACTTCCATGTCAAATTATTCCAATGTGTTAGAAGTCAGCATAAAGGTTACCTTAAGGGGAAGGTAATGACCAGGAGGGAGCATGAGGTGGACTTCGGGGTTATATCTTGATCTGGGTTATATGGATGTGTTTCCTTTGTGAGCATTCATCAGGATGTACCATTACATAACTGGTACTTTATACGTATGTGTGTACATGTATGTTATAGTTCAAAAAATATTTAAAAGTGAAAAAATAAAAAATCTTGTAAGAACATCTAGAATAGAAGTGGACTAAGTAAGGGAACACCTTCTTAACCCATAAGCTGCAAAATAAGAATAAGTGAGCCACACTTGACTACATAAAAATTTAAAGCATTTGGGTGGCAAATGATATCACAAATAGTCAATAGACAAATGATATGTCAGCCAAAAATCTGTAGTATAGATGACAGATAAAGTTTTAATATTTTTCTTATATTCTTATTTTTCTAAAATTTTTCTAATATTTCTTAC